>NC_068976.1:35231685-35542870 GCF_016808095.1 Vigna angularis
AACCCAAGTTTACCAATTCTAACTATTTTCCCAACTTCTAACACTCCTAAATTGTGTTATATACCTAATTAGACTTGACTAAGTGATTCTAAACCTTCCTAACTTCAATCTAAAGTGTTTATGGATCAATTCCTACTCTAGAACATCAAATTTATCAACTTAGGGACCCAAAACACAATCTACCACTTTGAACATATTTTTGACCAATTTGATGACTCAAACAAGTCACATTTGACTTACCCAAACTGTCCCAACAAACCAATTGAGCCCTCAACTCCAATTTCTCATTTTCACTACCTCACTTCCTCTAGATTAGCTTAAAACAAGATAATTCACTTAAATCTCTATCTAATAACTCTCATAACAGATTACCCATATATAGTATGATCAATTACAGATTACACATCATTCAATTTAGTTCATAAACACCATTTCACAATGTCACAATCAAGTAGTCAAATTTACATGCAACTCAATCCACTCAAAAACCTAAAGTTAATTAAATCAGCACCACCACACAGAATTCATCACACTTACATGTCAAACTACCAATTAAAGCAATAATCTACCTCCCCTTACCTCGACTCAACAACTCCAAAACCTTTAAACGATCCATAGATTTCTTACGGCACAAGGAACTTCTAGAAAACCTACAAATTATCGATTAATGATTGGAGACCAACCTTAGAACCATAAACAAACCAATAAACAAGGAAGAAGATCACTTGATACATACAAAACAGAAATGCTTTACCGAATCAAGAACCCTAAAATACAAAAGAAAGGAGTTTCTAACTTACTTGCTCTTAATAGTAAATTGATAGGATAGAATGGTAGACCTTGACGTCGTGATCATCTAGGCACCTCTTGATCGTCGAACAGATGATCCAAGAGTGAGAAAGGTTAGAGAGATGGTAAAGAACTCTAGAAAATTAGTTTATAGAGAGATGGTACGTTTTAAAATAATGAAATTCGTTTATAACAAAACTATTTATAATAAAACCGTTTAATATTAAAATAATCGAGTCTCACTATTTTTAGACTACCCCAACTTCTAAAATACCATTTTCTGGGGTTTCACATTTTTAACTCAAACTATTGGTTTATAGACAAGGCTAATGTTTATGTGTATGCTAATAACAAATTATTTTGTTTATAATAGAAATAAAAGATTTTTTTTTTGTTTATTACTAAGTGGCTTTTAAGTAGAATAGGGTTGTTATTTTTAGACATTGTGCTTTTGTTGTCAAAGGATATATTTGTGATGATTTATTTAAGCTAAGGCTTATGCCTTTATCTTCAAATAAAATATCTAGTAATTCTTCTTTGATTATTATAGATGTTGAAAGTTGTGATATGTGGCATGTTATACTAGCTCACGTAAATTTAAATTCTATTAGAAGAATGAAGTCTCTTAATTTTATCGCTAAATATTTCATTGATTTAAGAAAATATTGTGAAAATAAAGTATCCAAAATGTATAATTATATAAATATATTTTTGAGAAATTGGCATGTGAGCTTGATGCAGATGTTGTTTTAATATTTCGGGTTTGCTAATTTATTTATGTCTTGGCAGCGAATGATTTTTTTGGACTTTATGATTTAACTAATGTGTATAGGCGAATGAGTGTAATTTACAATATTTTGGCGTAGAAAAAAAATTGTAGCAAAGGTTGACTATGACAACTTAAAATGGGATTAACATTTGAGTTGTGTTGTTTTTGGTAATGATACTAAAATTATATCATTTTTATATAATAAAGTTAGCCATATATATGGTGAAACTTTATATTTTTGCTGTCATATTTTCAAATATAATTCCTTATAAAGGTTGTAATAAAATTCAGTATGAGTTATGAAAGAAAAGGAGAACCACATTTAAAAGTGTGGGGTGTCTTAAAAATATGAATAGAAAACTCCTTAGTTATTTATACTAAGTAAAATTTCTTATAATACTATTATGGAATATAGAGATGTTTTAAATAATAGGTTTAATGTCTCGGTAAGTCCCTATTTTTGACGTGAATCTCAAATAGGTCCCTTTTCTTTTCGGCGTCTCAATTGGGTTCTTTTTTGTGTAAAATTGGAGCAATTAGGGGTCTGCCGTCAAATTGAACAAATGGTCGTTTAAGTTTGCTTACGTGTTATTAAAAATGAGTTTGAATTGATTTTTGTATTAAAAAATGGATTGAGCAAACGTCAAATCAGATATCTTCAAGGACAAAAAAGGCAAACTGGACAAACTCATTTTCTTCTTTTCTTCTTCAATTGGAAGCGCGTAGGGGAAACCCCTTTTTCTTCTTCAGAACCCTAAAATCCTAAGGGATATGCACGAAAAGGAAAAGAGAGAAACACCTCTTCCTTCAACCTCCAACGCGGCAGTTCCTACCCTCCGTCGTGCCTTCCTTTCGCCGGCCAAGAGTGTCGTCGACGGCACAATCTGAAATGCTGCACATTGTTAGGATCCACGTAGTAAAATCTCTTAGCCCCAAAAAGAAACGAATTGCGAAGGTTCTTGTTAACTCCATCAACGCCTCGAGCACCTAGTCTCTTAGAAATTGAACAAAACGAGGAGAACCCATTAAAACTAGCACCTTTTGAACCTGAACCCAAATACCCAGATTGGCAAATTCTCGAACTACGCTGAAAAGCTGGAGTTTGAGGCGTAACCCTTGAAGCCAAGTTGCGAAAAAGATCATGAACGAGCTTTCCCCCTCTGTACCACCCCATGATCCTCAAAACGCCAAATCCAAATTACAAAAATAAAAAGGGAAATTTGAAGTTTTAGAGCTAATCAAACTTCTGGGTCCGCGGTTAGTCAAATCGTGGAGATGAATGAATGGGTATGGTAAAAGGTGGAAGGTTGACGAAGACGCGAGAACATCACAACATTAAGAGACAAAGAATCTAGAAAGAGAAGAACAGATAATGAAAACCAAATTGAAGTGAAGAGTGGTTTTCGGTATCATGAAATGAAAGCGGTGTTTGCTACGCCCTGCGCTAGGCACAAAGTTTGCCCACTTTGCCCTTCCCTAACATTTGTGCAATCCAAATTTTTAATACAAAATTCGTTTTTAATGCCACGTCAGATTAATGAATAGACTGACTATACCACGTAGGCCAAACTTAAACGACCGTTTGTTCAATTTGACGGCAGACCCCTAATTGCTCCAATTTTACACAAAAAAGAATCTAATTAAGACGCCAAAAAGAAAAGGAACCTATTTGAGATTCACGTAAAAAATAAGGACTTACCGAGACATTAAACCTAAATAAAATTAGAAAATGATTGTAATTTGTTCTAATGTTAGAGATTGTCTAATTTTTGTTGACTAAATTGAAGCTTGAAATGAAACTTAACTTGAATTGAGATTGAGATTCATCGAACATATGAAAAACCACTTAATTTTGCATAACTGTTTTAAAATTAGTCTAAAAACTTAATTCCACCACTCTGCATATTTCAACAAGTTTAAAATGTAATTTCCAACCACTCCTTTCAAAATTTTCATGTTCCGAAAGGTTTTAACTCCAAATAATTATTCAATGCCCATGATCAAGTTCTAGATGAGTCAACAACAAATTTTTAATCGAATCCAAAACATACTTCAATTCAAAATAGCAAACTATAATTCTCTTATTAAATTTTAAACCTTAATTTAGAATGATTCTCTACTCCAACGTACAAAAACACTCACTCAAAGCAAAAAATAACATCTAATACTTGAATTACTCTTATATACGTTTCCTTGAATAAACTTAATGTAATAATGCTTTAAACGTGATTTCCCTTAGTTCACAATTACTTGTAAACTAAATAATTATACAAGTGATAGGTGACACTAAAATCCTATAGGGACAGTAAAACATTATCAAACAATTGTAAACTTCAATATAAGGATAAACTAATTGAGACTCAACCCACAAAACCAAAAAAATAGTCAAATACTTATAAAACAGAAAATTATGAGATATTGGAACAAATTTCACACTAATTATATCAAATTAAAATCTCTCTACTTTTATAAATACTTTTGTTTCTTCAACAATATTAATGAAAATACTTATTTTTATTGATCCGTGGCAACTTTCGATGGATATAAAGAACTCATCGAATCAATCAAAGATTGGTGGAAATTATTATTTTCTACACATTGCTTTATATAATTGTGACAATGATTATGCTGTTAATAAACTATCTTTGAATGGAAATATTTTGATTATTTTATATGTAAGCAATTCCCATAAGAGAATAAATATCATTATTGGCTTACATTTCCAAGAAAGTTTCATTTGCTTTTCTTAAAAGAAAGGGATGGTGATTGACATATTTTACTCTTTCATTTTTTAATATTTTATTAACGATTAATTAATTTAAATATCCTAATCGATTGTTCTAAATACGTTCTATCTGTAAAACTCAATCATAAAACTTTATTTAAAATAATCAAATTCAAATAATTTATCTTAACTGAGTCCTACTAAATCTTGATATCACTTTATATTATGACAATGAAATTAAATTTAACTCAATTATATTTAGTAAGATAAAATTTATCATTATTTATATAATTTAGTCTTATTTTTAATTAATGTAGAATGTCTAACGGCATATACTAAAAATTTAACTATTGAAATAATAAAAATTTTAATTCAACTCAATAACTTTTATCTTATAATAAGTTTTATAAAACATATTTTTTCAATATACTCTATAATTCCTAAGACTCTTTCAATATTTTTTATATATAAGAATTTTTATTTTTGTTTTCATTTTTTGAGTGGCTATAAATTGATAGCACTGTACATTATAAACCTATTTTGTCATATACCCATTGTAAACAACTTCCTTTAAAGCAATAATAAATAGATGTGGATAATATTATATAATATAATGGACATTCTTGATATAGAAAATGATGTGGCCATTGGGCATGTTCCTTCTGTCTCTAAAAGACAATTCCATCATGTGATAGTGGAAATTTTCTATGAACTTAGGAACTCTTCACCATTGGCCAATTTATAAAGTATATAGCAATAGATTACTGTATCATAGGCAAACCAAAGCACAACGCAGTGGTTAAAACAGTGGGATTATAAATCATACTCTTGCTAATCAAGTCAATGCATGAAATGTTTTGTTGAAGATTAGCCAACCAAACTTGCTGTTTATGCTAGTAATTAATTAAACAATCTAGTTTTCAGTAATTATTTTATGTCCAATGTTGTTTGTTGTCTGTTTTTCATTGAATGATCGCTATCTTCTCTTTTTAATTTAATGTCAAAATGAACCATACATTGAATCAAGAACTTGGACATGCTCGTGAAGATCCCTTTCTCTCTCATGTTTTTTTTAATCAATCCATGAATCAGATATTTGTTTTTCTACTACAACTTTTTTCTTTCAGATACGCCATTTCCATTTTTAAGATTTATTTATTTTTTATTGCCTTTCACTTTTACAAAATTCTATTTATTTAGTCTTTTTTTATCTATAAAATGACAATGATAGAAACATTAAAAAAGAATAAACGGATCAAGTTAATTCAGATATATTTGATCTGTTTGTTATCAAAATCATTTGATTTGATAGATTTTATGTTAACCACTCAATCTTCAAATATTACATAATTTAAAATACCCAGTTGTGTGGAATGCAAATTCCTAATATATTGGAACAAATTTCTAAAGGTTCAAACATCTTAATGATAAATTTAAATCTTTAAGATTAAACAATATGTGTTCTTATAACTAAAAGAAAACATTATGTAATAATTAATTTGGTCTCTATACATATATTTAAAATCTTTAACAATTCAATCACAATATTTTAAATTTAGAGTTTATAGAACCTTCAAGAACAATAGTTAATAGCATAAAAACAAAAGAGACCAATATAGACTTTAAAAGTGTAACTACTACAAGTGTCTTTTTTGTTATGACTAACGTTAAAGTTTACCCATATACATTATAATATTTTGCAAGTCATGCTAATTATTTCATTTGTATAATTACATAGTATATTAATTTTCAATTTATGAAGACATGTATTGGAGCGATTCATTCCACATACCACTCTATTTGTAGTATATTTTTTGTTGTTGGAATATTAATCAATCATGTTATTCTATATGCTCGTCTTCTAATTTTCTTTCACTTTAATAAAGTTGATTCTTTAACAAGTTTAGTATAGTTAAAAAAACCATTTTATCGAGACAATTGGTGCTATTAATCATTTTCTTCAAATATCTATAAGATAATGAAGCGTATATGTTAAGATATTTTTACACATATATGTTATAGTTAAAGATTTTATTCTTCTACAAACACAATACATTTCCGACTTTTAAGTGGCATTTGTATTCATTAGTTATGTGCTTTTAATCAATTTTTTTTAAAAAAAACAACTGTTTTATGTAGTAGATATGTAAGAACTATATTTATATATTATCAATGTGAAGTATATACATAAAAAATAAAAAAGTTTAACTTTGTTAGATTTAATTGAGATATGATTTCTTAAGAACTTAATAATTAGAGGTATGTTGCACAAACTTCTATGGTGCAATGGAAAATTTTCAAGTAATGTAAATTATAACATGTATATGAAAACGTGAGAGACAAGTATTTTAAAAACTAATTATTTTTATTATATAAGAATTTCAACTCATTTAATTTCTAATAAATACAAATAATTATATTAGTGAATTTAAAAAGTAAGCTGAGTTAATTTATAAATGGTCTAAATTGTGTACTGTAGACAATTGAGGTAGATAGATTCTAGGAAATGCGTTACATCAACTATTCAATTGAAAAGTTTGATTAAAAATCATTAGGCAATTTTTGAAATTTTGTTGTAAGATAATGAAAATCTTCAGTGTATACATAAAAGTATGTCACGGTTCCTTAGCATATTCGAAGTATATGGACACAATTATATGTACACGAGTTTATGGTCACATGTTATCATATCTCTTTCATAAAATCACAACTTCTTTTGGTATATATTGAATGATATAAAGCTCCTTTTGTGTCAAATCAAGTTAAGTATAGATCTATGATTCATATTCAAGTTTCATTTTTTTTTCAAAAAAAAAAACAAATCGCTTCAAAACACACCAACTGTTTTGAAATAATATTATTACCATAGCTTCATGTTAAAGTCTTTACGTAAATAAAACAATAAGAGTGGTCAATATGAAAAAAAAAATATAAATATATAATATAATAAAATAGGGGATTATAGTTTTTAACGGTGTGGAACATAAAGCCAAAGATACGACAATCCGGCAGAGAGAGTGTACAAAAAGGGAAAGAAAATCTAAGCACGAGGAAGTATACCTGTTTAACGAAAAAATAATTAGAAAAGCTTGAATTAGATTAAGATGTGGATTGGTTCACGCAGAGCAAGTGAATAAAGGAGCAGAAAGAGGAAAAACAATAAAAAATTCAACTCCAAAATAGTAACCCTAATACTCTTTACAGCACACATACAAGACATTCATCCAACCATCAATATCACACTCGTATCTCCCAAAAGTGTTACACTCCTCACATGCCACTATTGTATAAAATCAAAAAAACGATCTTTAGTAACACTTATTTAGCGTCACAAAAAATTGTTAAGTGCTACTTAAAAGAATTATTAGTAACACAATCTAAGTTTAGCTTAAGTTAATAATATAATATTCTAAGTGTTATTTTTCGTATTTTTCATTATTTAAAATTTAGTTTATTGTTTGCCCAAAAGAAAAGCACGTGCGTTCGGTTTACGTGTAGAAATCCCATTGGTGAGTGGTTTACGTGGCGCAACATGACGAAGGGTGCGCACTAACTCCAGCAGTGTACGTTAGCACTGACTTCACACTTTTGGATTCCCCATCCGGTGAAGCATTCCATGATCCCTCAACTAGCATGCCAACCCTTTCTTCTGCATAAAATACAAGGTTCTCACAACCATAGCTTCCACCAAATTTAACTCTCTCTCTCTCTCTCTCTCTCTCTCTCTCTCTCTCTCGTTCTTTCTGTTACGCTTTCCACCGCCTCGCAAACGCCATTTCTGAATTCGGTTCTGCTGCTTCTTCTTATCATTATTTTATTGTTGTTTGAATTAAAAAACTACGTTTAGGAACTCACGCTGCCTCCACGTTCTGCGAGGGGTCAATTGCTGCTGGCCTCGTCGTCATCGACTTTGGACGCACGTGCCAGATTTGAACGGAGTATATCATCCAATCCGCAACTTCTTGACTGAACTGGAATACGCGACAAACCGAGCTCCATGGCGGTTACTGTTATAAGGCAATAGTTTCTTTGGTTTTGCTTCAGCGAGACAGGCGACGGCGACGGAGAAGAGTAGTTTGTCTTCGCACGTGAGAGGTTGCACCTCCATCGTGTGTGTTAAAAGAAGAAAGGTTGTTTTTGTGGTTGTGGTTGTTGAGATCACGGTTTTTGAGTGAAGGAACAGTGAGATTTTTCTGAACATGCCTCACAGAGCGACTTACTTTTTCCCGAGGCAGTTCCCCGAGAGAACTTTGGATGAGTCTTCGAAGCAGAGATTGGATCATGAAAAGAGAAAAATCGTCAATTCTATCAAATCATCGGATACAACTTTTGAATATGAAAGCGACGCGCCGAAAAAGCCAGCACCGGTTCCCACGCGTGCCGCTAAAGACAACGACGACGTCGTTTTCTCATCCGGTAAGCAATCCGCAGTCTCCGACCTCTTCACCGGTGCCGACAAGTTCCGCACCAAACAGAAGCAAATCGCCGCCTTCTGCGATTGGTTGATCGACAAAAAGAAGGACCTCAATCGACCGAGTCACCGTTTAAGAACTTATCCTAACGACGACGAGGACGAAGAAGATGAACGTGAGCATCTACTTCCTCCGCCGCCGCCTGAAGCAGCGGCGGCGGCGCAGGTGGTGAAGGATGCTGTTGACCGGAGCTTCGACCGGCAGGTTTCGCTGCCGCGGTTGTCCAGCGGGAGCAGCTACGCCGGGAGCTTGTTCACGCTGGACGGCACCGCCACATTCTCCAGCGACGTTACGAAAGACGAAACGTCATCGTTTCAAGTCTTTACTGAAGAAGACGCGAGAAAAAGGAAAGAAGAGGAAGAAAACGTAAAACGCAATACGACGCAGAAGTATAAGGAGAGGTACTACCTGCAAATGGCTTTGGCGCAGAGACTCTCTTGTTTAGCAAGCCTCGCTTCTGAACCTGTTCTCGCACTCGACGCTGGTCCCGAAACCTGGGACGCTGAATCGGTTTCGTATCGTTTATGGGTACGTACTTACTAACGACAACGAAATGAAACTACACTTGCGGCAGCTGTAGGTTATAGTTTAGTAACTTGTTCTTTTGGTTGATTTTCAGGTGAGTGGATGTTTGTCGTACACGGACAAGATATCTGATGGTTTTTACAACATATTGGGGATGAATCCGTACCTTTGGGTGATGTGCAATGATGTCGAGGAAGAAGGGAAGCGTTTACCGACGCTGATGGCGCTTAAGGCGGTTGAACCAAGCGAGACCTCCATAGAGGTAGTTCTTTTCGATGGACACGAGGACTCTCGGCTTAAGGAGCTTCAAGATAAAGCTCAGGAGTTGAATTCTGCTTCGGAGAACGCGTTGGTGCTGGTGGAGAAACTCGGAAAACTCGTTGCCATATGCATGGGGTAAGATAATATCGTAAGAATACGATACACCGTACTTTTTACTTTTTTTACGTCCTTCTTTGATTATTATTATTGTTTTTTGCTGTCTGTTTGCTTATTTGGTGTGGGATGGGGTGTGTGAAGGGGTACGTTCCCTGTGGAGCAAGGAGATCTACACAAGCGGTGGAAGTTGGTTAGCAAGAGGTTGAGAAACTTTCACCAATGTGTTGTCCTTCCTGTTGGTAGCTTATCCAGTGGACTCTGTAGACATCGCGCGATTCTCTTCAAGGTGAAGAATATGTTTCTTCGTTGTTGTATCATTTGGATACTGTAAGAGGAGCAAGTGTTAGTCTTTTCCTATTGATTTTTGTAATCTATATTTACTATTTTCAAATAATTCCTTTTTATTTGGGTTTTGCGGATGTAGAGATTGGCAGATTACATTGGTTTGCCATGCCGCATTGCTCGAAGTTGTAGGTACTGTGTTTCAGATCATAGATCGTCTTGCCTTGTCAAGATTAAAGATGACAGACAGCTCTCAAGGTTAGCGCAATGGTCCTTTTCTTTGCTTTGTTCTTCTGAGTTTTGTTTTGATACTGAAGTTAAACAAAATATGTCTCTGCCCACGTACTTCTTCTTTGGCGATAATCGTAGCGGGTCATTTCAGTTGTTATGATCATTTTTACTTTTTCTTGCCCTAGAGTTCTATTGTTAATTTTACTTATACCTTTTCATAATTATCTAGATTTTCCGGGCTTCATTGTCCTTACAAATTTGTGGATTGTTAAGTTGTATGTTTTACCTTTCTGTTTAGTTTGCTCGTTTCAAAATTTTGGCTCGAGACTAATGATTTATACAGATTGTAGATCATTCAATTAACTGTTATAGTCTTCTAGATCACCTTATAAACAGCCTGACGTTTATTTCATATTTTTTACAGAGAATATGTAGTTGATCTGGTTGGGGAGCCAGGAAATATCCTTGGGCCAGATTCCTCAATTAACGGAGCATATGCGTCATCAATACCTTCCCCATTTCAAATTTCTCATTTGAAAGAATCCCAATCTCCTTATGTGGATGTTACAGCATGTTCTCAATCTCTTGATAACACTTATTCAGGTGTGTTGTGCTTTATATATACCTGGAAATTTGGTCTTCCTACTCCTTATTTCAAATTCATAATCCATGTAGCCGTTAATCTCGATACACTCCTTCAGAGGCCATTCCTTTCCATTGAAGTTTTTCTTAGTTACTCAATATCTTGCAGGCTTTGTACATGAAGATCAACGAGTTGACGAAACTGATCGACTGAAAAATAATAATGGCTCTATTTATTCTGCAATAGATCAAAATCGTGGAGGTACAGAGCAACCTCTATTTCCTTGTGGCTTGAAAGGGAATGATAAGGAATGTGCTGTTCTGTGTTTATTAAATTTTCCTCCCATCTATGAAGGTGTTTCTGAAGATCTTGACGAAGTCTCTGGGGCATCGATTCATGAATACCCCAGGCTCTGTAAAGATTCAGTTGTAGTTATAGAAGCTTCCAAAGAGATCGTTGTAAAGGGGAGTTCTGGGGTAAAAAGCATCTATAAGCAATCCATAGTGAGCTCATCCACCGAATCAGAACAGGAACACGTAAAAAATAAACTTGAAAATCAGGATGCTGGTAATATTCCAAGATACTTGAATCTTGAACCATCACTTGCAATGGACTGGCTTGAGATACCCTGGGACGATTTACGAATCAAAGAGCGTGTTGGTGCTGGTAAATTTTCTGCTTCCTGTTTTTTTTTAGAGCACGCGACTAGCCTGGTGACTTCGAATCTAATTTATCTTCTCTCTGTGTAGGATCATTTGGGACAGTGTATCGTGCTGAATGGCATGGATCGGTAAGTTTTAATACGTACTTATGCACAAACACCTTTGTGAATGTTGCTTCGTATTGTTTTTGTAGTCCCTAATTTCTTAAGTCTGATTGATTGCTTTTGATTGCATGATGACTTTATTGTATCAAACCATTGACTTATCTTGTATGGCCTCCTTGAATAAATATGTTCAATGCAGCTTATTATTTGTCTATTATAATTTTCACTCCTAATGGTGTATTTTACTGTGGTTTTAAAATTGCAGGATGTTGCTGTCAAGGTTTTAACAGTTCAGGATTTCCAGGATGATCAGTTGAAAGAATTTCTGAGAGAGGTAAGTGTCATGTCGCCCCTAACTTATATCCCTTTTTGTGTCCTTAAGTTGAGTACAATAATGTTGGGAATTCATTTTGCAAAACTCTTCTCTGGCTCCTTATGTAATGGGGCAAATGAAGCAAGTTAATATTCAAGTTGATATTTTCATGATTTTTAGGTTGCAATAATGAAACGAGTTCGTCATCCAAATGTGGTACTTTTCATGGGTGCGGTTACTAAACGTCCACATCTATCTATAGTAACAGAATATTTGCCTAGGTAAGCCATCCAACCCCTTTTTAGAGTAAAATTATATTGAATTTTCTGTCATAATGGTTTGAGTTGAGTGTCTTATGGTTGTTTCCTGGTGCGTTTATGACAGGGGCAGTTTATTCCGCCTAATACATAAGCCAGCATCTGGTGAAATTCTAGATCCTAGGAGAAGGTTACGGATGGCTTTAGACGTGGTTTGTGCCTGCCAGATATTGTTATTTTTCTCTGTTCAATTGGATATTATATATTGTGATGTATGATACATAATTTATCTGGTCGTAGGCTAAAGGGATAAATTATCTCCACTGTCTGAAGCCTCCAATTGTGCACTGGGATCTCAAAACCCCGAACTTGTTAGTGGACAGAAATTGGACTGTCAAGGTATAATGGAAAAGATTGATCAGACGAGTTTCTCACTGAATTTTTGTAAAATAATTGTGCTAATAAATGATTTTTTTTTCATTTCTTGCTCAGGTGTGTGATTTTGGATTGTCCAGATTTAAGGCGAACACTTTCTTGTCATCAAAATCTGTTGCTGGAACTGTAAGTTTATTGTTCTCAGATTTTGTACATAAGCATGGTCATAACCAAAAGAATTATGCACGTTAGGTTTGAAAATTATTTGAGTAGCAATTTCAGGTTTGAAGTAAAGAGTTCAACTAATGTCGCTGACATGAGTGCTCCTTGTTCAAATAGACAACAGTCCTGTCATTTCTTATCAACGTTTCCTTTATAAGCTGGTGTTAGTGCTTAGTTCAATTATATAATAGTAATTTAGATACCAGTATGTATGGTTGTCAATTGTTTGATGACAGTTCGGTCTTTGGGTGGGGATAATGTGTTATTTTCAGGTGTGTTTTGAGGAAGCAATTTTTTGTCAAGCAAATTATCTGGTTTAGTAGGTTGTGCATGTTGTTGTAGATAGATGCATTTTCTTTCAACAAAGTGGTCATTCTATTAATATTTTGCAGGTTGAACTTTCACTTCACGGTGCCACATCCTCAATAAGTGTGTAACTCTCTTAATTTTATTTTCAGCCTGAGTGGATGGCTCCAGAATTTCTTCGTGGAGAACCTTCAAATGAGAAGTCTGATGTTTACAGTTTTGGAGTTATCCTGTGGGAACTTGTGACCCTGCAACAACCGTGGAATGGACTTAGTCATGCCCAGGTAATTTTTTATGAGCATTCAGGTCTGAATTTGTTATGCTTAAAGTTGATTTTTCTTGCTTAATATTTTCATGTGAGGTATCACCACAAGAAATTATAAAATTTAAAACGTAGCAGGAACTATAACGGAAAGAGGTGTAATGCAAACTTACGTAATTCAAACAAGCTATTTGGCAAAACGAAACCTGCTAAGTATATTGGTCAATTTTTTAAAGTCATCTTTATGTGTGCGTTCAGGTAGTTGGAGCTGTCGCCTTCCAGAATAGGAGGCTTGCTATCCCTCCAAACATTTCCCAAGCGTTGGCCTCTCTCATGGAAGCTTGTTGGGCTGAGTAAGTGTTATATTTGCCATTTCTTCTGTCTATTGAATTTCCGAATAACCAATAACTCATTTACATTAATATTAACAGGCTTTTTTGTGCGTTATTGCATTCGCTTATGTTGTATTTAAGTAGTTGAGTGAATGAATTTCATTTTGGAATTGTTGAGTATTGGGTTAGTATTTTGAGTTTAGCCGTTTACAGGACCTTCTGATTTACAATTTCACTTTCTATATCGGGAACTTCTACTCCCTAGGGAAAAAAATGGCTTGCTAACCTCATCGATTGGATACATTTTGTAAAATTTATTTGTTTCTGACGGTTGGTAATTTTTGCACAGTAAACCTGCTGATCGCCCATCATTTGCAAGCATAGTTGATTCTCTAAAGAAGCTACTGAAGTCACCAGCTGATGCGATTAAAATGGGTGGAAAATAACGTAGGTATAGGCTGCCCATGATTGAGGATTTTTGTTGATGAAATTTAACCTAACCCTCCCTTGCTCATATACTCCTATTGATGATGGCATGAAGCCCTTTTGATTGTTTGTTGCAATTGTATATCGATCGGTTCATTCATGCCAACCCATTTCGTATGGGCAACAATCAAGTCTGTAGTAACTTTTAAATGATGACCTCAAGCTCTTTTATCTACAGCTTTGAGATCAATGAAATATTTTGCGACTTGGAATTTCTGTTTTTTTATTTTTCAGATTGTAAATATGTAATGATCGTTTTGGCATTCTGTAATTTGATCTTGTCTGTAAGGTGATAATCTACAAGGAAATGTTATTACTTCATTAAATTTCTTACAAGGAAAGTACACTATTACATCGATGTAGAGATGCAGAACATACAGAGAAGATAGAAAATAAAGAAAGAAGAATAAGTTGAGAGGACAGAAAGTACATAATTAATTCGTTCCCTCACTTATTCTATTTATTAGGTAAGTACTATAATTAGACTCCTACTTAATCTTTCAAATGAAAATTTATTCTATTTATTAGGTAAGTACTATACGAGACGAAAGTGATTAAATTAAATCTGTATAACATAAAATAAGATTTAATTGAAACAAAAGATAAATAAATAAAGGGGACTAAATTGAATAAAAGTAACAAATATTGAATAAAAAATATTTTAGCCAATTTATTTTTTATTAGAAAGTTGGATAATGTAGGATTCTATTTTAAGATTGGACACAATGTTTTGTTTTTTATTTAAAATTATGTATTGTTATGTATTTGATACTTTAATAGATGACTTATCACTAGTGAAAAAACAGCGTATAACGTCACGCGTTCAATGTCGTAGCAATAAATATCTAACGTTAAAAATGACCGGTGGTATTTTCGTAAATAAATTGATTTGCTCCACGTCAATTACTAAAATAGTTCGCCGTTTAAAATGTATTAACGTCAAACAAGAAACATATCGACGTAATCTAAAATGTATTAACGTCAAATAAGGCCAACATCGACGTAAAACAATGACCTTAGAATCACATAACGTCAACTTAAGAAACATCTGACGTTCAATTTAAAATAAAAAAATAAGGAAATAGTGGTTTGCTTCCAACAATATTACTCCTACCCACATTTGACGTCAACCATGACAAATATTCGACGTTTTATATGGCAGCATGAAACCAAAGTGTAAATCCCTTTTTTATTCTTTATTTCTTTTCTCTTATAAACCAAACATAACGTCCCAAACTTTATGGGGTCGACGTTTAAAACAATATAGAACGTCGAGCAAGTTGGGGTTGGACGTGATTGTCGTAATCATATAACGTCAGTAAGAAAGCAGTCGACGTCCAATACTAAATATTGATTTAATTAATATGAGGTCAACCGTAACAAAAGAAGGACGTTGTATATTTCAGCTAGCAGTTATTCTTTTTTTCTATAAATACAGTTTCAGAGCCTTAGATAACCTGTAGACATCCATTTATATAAAGCTTGAAGGTCGATGATGTACCCGATGAAATACATGTAACTCGATGTGATCACAACGAAGGCATATGGGATAAATAGGTGTCTTAGCATTGTTTTAATTACTTGTACAATTTATTTATTTTGTTTGTTCTAAATATAATGTACTAACACTTTGTAAATAGGTATGACGAGCTCTAGATCAGGTGCGACGGGAGGAGGGGGCAGATCTGTGACTCGGATGCCTGATGTCACATCCCGTCAAGTTAATGAGAAACTTGTGACGGTGGAGTTTGATGCCCGAACATTTGTGCCTATTGGGGCACATGCAACATCGTTCAAAAGTTACTTGGGCGTGATGGCAAAAGCACATGTCCCTATTGTCGCTACCTGTTGGGATGATGTCCCACAGGTTGACAAAAATCTACTATGGCAGGATATTTTGGTATGTTTAAGATGTTTTACTTCCATCATTGACTTATTTTTGTTGATCATGCTTTAACATTAATTTTGTTTTTAACAAGAAAATTGGAATATCCCTAATGATGAGAGGATAAGGAAGAAGATTTTATCCCACATTGCAGTCCGGTGGAGGGACTTCAAGACGAGAATGACACGTGAATACGTCTTTGACTCTAAACAGAACGACACTCCTTGTACAAAATATAAAATAACTGAGGAGGAGTGGGTGTAGTTTAAAGAATCTAGACTTACTCCTGAGTGGCAGGTATGTTTTTTAATATTTTGCTCTAGTCACACAAGATGTTAATTTGTGATTTATGCTTAATGATTTTCATTTTTTCATAGGTGAAAAGGATAGCCGCTCAGCAGAGGCAGAAGCTTAATGATACACCACACGTACTGTCACGCTAAGGAGTTAGGTCTTGAGTCACCTGATCTAGCACCTCTACTAGCCATGCATGAATTGTGGAAGGCTGCACGGACAAAGTCCAATGGCCAGTTTACATCCCAGTCTGCTCAGGAGATATCCCAGAGAATTGTAAGTGGAAACTTTTAACTGATTACCATAGTTCATAAAAAATTATGTAACAAACTTTTTAATGTGTCTAGCTTCATTATGATATGCAGGATGACTTGGTTGACCAACAGAGTCAAGGCACATTTGTGGCACAAGGTAGGGAGGACCTCCTAGTAGCAGCCACAGGTCGGCTAGACCGTCCAGGTCATGTGCGTTGTGTTGGAGGAGCTATTAGATTGAGGGACTACTTTGGCCCTAAACCAAGAAGCACAAAAGCCGCGACTCAAAAAATGGTTAGTAGCATCAGGCAACAGGTGCAAGTCGAATTAGAGGAAAGCATGGGTGAACGCTTCAGAATGCTCGAAGAAAAACTTGCGATGATCACCCAACAACAACAACAACAACAACAACAACAAGAGCAACAATAAGAGCAACAACAACAATCACAACAGGAAGACGCCCCTACAGATGATCCTACTGCACCTCGTGTGAGCACTAAAGGCTCATGCTCTACTGCAGATCGTACTGATAACAATATTTAGTATGAGTTTTTGGTTGATGAGGATCCTCCGCGCGTAGTTGCCGTGGGACGACAGATTGCAGGAGGCCAGACCATTCATGGTGCTCTTGCCCACTCACGCGCGGGTAATGATTAATGATCCAAGAGACCCCCAAGCTCGAGTGCCATTGCCTACATCTGAAATCCAATTCGTGGGGGAGGCCTTAGGCACATTTATTGCTTGGCCTAAGGCTATGATCATGCCATATTTTGGCCCACCAACGGTATTATATTCTTCTTTTTATTATCTTAAATCTTCAAGTTATAATTAAACGATTCCTAACTTTTGTAAATGTGAGTTGCAGGTTTACCGTCCTGAGAAACAACCAAGTGCTCAACCTGTGAACGAGACTCGTGAGGAAGCAGAAGACCATGATGTTATATCCATATTGACCTCCAAATTAAATAAGTTGAGAAAAGGACCGGTAGAGATGTTGTAGGAGTTTAGAACATTTGGCATCGAGTGCCATGTTCCATTGTATATTAATTTCGATGATGCTTATGAGATCATTGGTGGAGAAAAAAATGCTCAACATTTCATTGCATACAACTATGGTGCATGTAAGTTTTTTATTTGTTATTTTCCAATTTGTATATTAGTATTATTACATTTTAATAAATATACTTAACTTTATTCTTACAGGTACATGGACACCATCGCAGTTGAATCAGGTCGAGCGCCAGTTTATGGCTTTCTTGAACCTCAGACCATTCAACCATCTGGAAACACATTACATTTCAGAAAATCATATATTTAAACATGGATGACTGAGTCTAATAGAGAGATATATATCACACCATACATTGATGCGTTATTTGTTTCCCAATATTGTCAACTTTTATCAAATTTTAATCAATAAACTAACTCACTAGTTGTTGGTACATGACAGGGACCATTGGCAACTCATGGTGATCATTCCAAAAAAAGCACAAGTTGTATGGTTTTGTTCTCTTCATAGGAAGATTAAAGCGGAGTTGAAGTCCTTGATACAAACGTAAGTATTACATTCATTCTTATCAATTCATTATGATATTAACATATTAACTTATGTTTCTAATGTTTCAAATGTTTCAAATTTGTTTAGAGTTATGACTAGGACCAAATGACAACAACTTGAAATTATATATCCTAAGGTTGGAATTCGTTGATCTTTAACCTTTAATTTTCGTAGTCAAATTTAAACCATTACATTTGACTAAGTTCTTTCACATGTTTAGTGTAATAAGCAGAATGATTCCTGGGCATGTGACTACTACATCATGTCATGGATGAAGGCAATCATCCGAGCATAAATCAGAGGAGAATGGACTAAGGTAAAAATTTACATTTGAAAATCTTACAAATATCAATAAACTTTTTACATTAAAATGAATATAATAGTAAAGTTTCCTTGATTATGCAGCGGTTCAACACTACCTCTTCATTGTCCACTTCAGTAATAACGACGATAAGAGAGGATTGGGCACGATATTTGAATAAACATTTAAAATAGCTATAGCTTCAGGTTTTTCCTTTCATGATAGTAGCATTTGCTTACTTGTGTAGCTTTTAAACTGTTAATAGATTATTGTGAATAGATGAATGGAAAACTGGGTTCTTTAAAGTTTTGATGATGACATTAGCGTCTTTTAGTTTTACTATTTAATTGGAATTGATGAATTCATGATAGCATGGTTTAAATTAATTAATTTTGTGAATATATATGAATTGGAAAACTGGTTTCTGTATTTCAGGTTTGGTTGAATGAGCTAAACCGAATCAAATCCAAAAAAAAAAACACTGAAGGTAATGTCGAAGTATACACCATTTGACGTTCAAACATCGACAGTAACGTCCCATATAGACAACTTCGACGTTAACCTTACGTCCATCCCCTTATACTTGACGTCAAATATAAATATTTATTCAAATATTACTCAAAAATTGACGTCTTCTTTGAACTTCGACGTGAACATTATGTCTATTATCCTCCACATTGACATTAAGTTTACGTCACTTCCCTCATACATAAAACGACAAATCTTACTATAAATATAAATATTTATTCAAATATTGAACGTCAATCTCTTTACTAACTGACGTAACCTGACGTCGTTGCACAATGCCAACGTTAGGTTTATGTCAGATCTCGATATAATCGACGTGAAATTGTCCTATTAACGTCGCCTCGTGATATTCAACGTAAAAGTTACGTCACCCGCTATGACGTCGGTCTCTAATTCATTGTTAAAAGCCAAAAATAGCCGACGTAATACGTTGTTTTTGCACTAGTGTATATTGTAACACCCTACTATTTTAAAGGGTATTACTGATAGTAGAGACTAAATTAATTTGATATCTCTTATAAACAATCAAACTTTATTTCATTTAATCCAAAGTACAATACCAAACTTACAAACTTTAAACAATATAGTCTTCACCATTGAAATTTCAACTTATAAGTTTTACACAACATAATCTTCCCAATACAAATTTATTCTTTTTACAAAAATCCCTGAAAGTTTTTCCCCGCATCTCTCTCATCTCTAAGCTTGTTCAACCGCATCTGCAACATTATCTAATCACATATAACATGAGTTATATGATCATAGTACAAACAAATAAGGGTAAGCCAACCTTATCATAAAATCATTAAACTTGTAATAAAAATATTATAATCATGTATTTCTGCAATTGATAAAATATCATTATTCCGATGTCATTAATTCATCATTATCAAAGTCATCTTTCCCATTTCCATAAATCTTACAAGTGTACCATGCTTACTCATGAAGCCTTATGGTCAGACCGCTCTCTGCCTGCTTCCTTAAGCCTCACTTATATACTATGTCTTACTTTCTGAAGCCTTATGGTCAGACCCCTCTCTGCCTGCTTCTATATAACTTACGAATCATATGTTTATGTCAAAGCCTTATGGTCAGACCACTTTCTGCCTGCTTTCATAAACCTCAGGTGTTACTTTGCTCATACCAAACTCTCATGGTATAACTCGAACATACTACTCCCGGTAGTAAACATCATTTCATAAGTAATGATTTCTCATATCCACTCCAACATTTCATAAAACCAACAATTCATACTCTCTTATCCACCTAACTCAATCATGTTCATTCTTTAATCAAGAATTCATAATAACCCGTTTTGGTATCAATAAATTAAACATATTACCATATATTATGCTTCATATTATAAACTCATTTTTGCCCATAACGAGTATAACTCAACATATTTTCACCAAACAAAGATCATGGATCAACCAAAATATATCAACATATCGTAGGAACTACATATTAAAGTCTGGGCTCAATGTAATAATAAATAAAATATATATGAAATTTTTACCATGATAATATTATGCATCTACAATCAACTTGTTTTATTTTATTTTCATCCTAGTAGAGATTTTTCTTTACTCCAATTGGTCACCGGAGAAGACCCAGATGTCTGAACGCATCATACTCACCTTCGACGCCAGCACATATGACTAGTCACAACTGACTGGACCAGGCCAGGGCTGCTCTATGATCAGGGATGTGCCAACTCAGGTTTTTAAGGTTCCTCTATCCTACCAACAAAGGGAGGCCCTCAATAATTAATCAATTTATTTATTTAATTTATCTACCTTGTTGTCTTATGCTCTAAATCTAAAATGCCTAATTTTAATATTTTTACTTCCTCTCACAACAACCTCAAACAGTATCTGTATATCTATTTAATACTCATATATAAGCAATTACAGAACCCTTACTCTAGACCTTCCAACAAGATCAATTTCAGCCAACAAACTCATTCAATAAATTCATCGCATCTCAACATGTACAATTTAACAGTTTCAGTTATAACACCCAATATAATAAAAGTCATAAAACAGTTTCGCAAGAGAACACCAGTTCAACATTCGTATATTTATAAATTCATACAAAAATAATTAGTTGCCCTTACCATCAAAATAATATTAATATAAAAATTCAGGGGAAACAAGAAGTTGAATCTGGCAGAGCCGGTTAGACAACTTCTCATCCTTCCACAAAGATCAATAAAAAAATAGATAAGACAATAAAATTTCTGGGGAAACAAGAAGTTGAATCTGGCAGAGCCGGTTAGACAACTTCTAATCCATCCAAAAATACAATATAATTAAATAACACGAACATTAACATGTCTGGGGAAACAAGAAGTTGAATCTGGCAGAGCCGGTTAGACAACTTCTAATCCATCTAAAAATACAATATAATTAAATAACACGAACATTAACATGTCTGGGGAAACAAGAAGTTGAATCTGGCAGAGCCGGTTAGACAACTTCTAATCCTTCCAAAAATGCAATAAAATAAATAAGTAAAGCAATAAATAGTTTGGGGAAACAAGAAGTTGAATCTGGCAGAGCCGGTTAGACAACTTCTAATCCTTCCAAAATACAATAAAAATAAATAAGGAAAGCAATAAAATGTTTGGGGAAACAAGAAATTGAATCTGGCAGAGCCGGTTAGACAATTTCTAATCCTTCCAAAATACAAAAATAAACAACTAATAACATACAAATGGCATAACATAATCAACATCACATTTTACAACTATCACACTTGGATATCAACACAAAAGCATACTCTCATTTAAATTCAAGATCATACAGAAACAAAATACTCCATATTCAAGATTTAAGATCAGACAAAAGCAAAATATAGCATATTCAAGACTCAAGATAATACAAAGGGAAATACTCAAAGTTAGCTCCCCTTACCTCTATTCCAGACTTAGTTTCCTCTTCTCAAACCGTTCTCCGGAAACCTCCAGAATTTCCCCTCTTCAACTAGAATTTACTCCAACTCTCTTCTCTCACAATTTCTCTAGAATTTTGGTGTAAATTTCCAGCCTCCCCCCTTGGCTATTTATAGTAAAAAAATTTACTATTCATTTTTACTATTCATTTTTTTATTCATTTTACTATTACAAAAATAATTTTTTTATTTGCAAATTGGTGAATTCTGATCTCAAAGCTACGTGTAACACTTATCCTTTCCAAAAATAATTTTTTTTTTACTATTCACTTTTTACTATTCACAATTTACTATTCACTAATTTTTATTTTTTTTTTCTAGTATCTAACAAATATTTTCAAGGATCTTACAATCTCCCCAACAACATTTATTTTCGTCCTCGAAAATTATTTATTTAAACAAAGACTATTTAACAAAAGATTACTTACAAAAGAGATATGGATTTTCGAAAACCATTGCTCTGATACCCAATAGTGTAATACCCCAATTTAGACGTTACAATTTATTTTTCCACAAAAATACATATACAACTTTTCTTTAACAATTTTCAACACCAACAAAATATTAAGTGATTTATTACAACACAAGTCTTCTAAAATAAAATTTCACACAGTTCATAAACTTCTGAAATTTAAAATTCCACTTATCAAAGGGTTACAACTTCACCTCATCTGACTTACTTACCAAAGTAGTACAAACCAAGTTATTCTCTCTACTTATCAAAGTAGCACCGCAAGACATTATTGTCTACTTACCAAAGCAGTACGGTATAATTAATTTGCCTACTTACCAAAGTAGCATGAAACAAGATCTTCTGCCTACTTACCAAAGTAGCGCAACAAGACAATACTGTCTACTTACAAAGTAGCACAGTATAGTTAATCTGCCTACTTATCAAAGTAGCCCGATTTATATCATTCTCTTTATCTCTTCCTTCATCATCTCATCCTGCCTACTTATCAAAGTAGCACAAATTAACCAAATTACCTTTTTCAACATATTATTTATCGACAATCTGAACCAATCAAACTAATCAACAACATGTTTAGATTATATGGTAAGATTTTCAGTCCAATCCAACGGTTAATGAGGCAGAAATCATCAATTTTGTATAAATGATCCAAAAACATAAATTAAGCAATATTGAGATCCCTGAGAAGTTACGAAATTAATATCTCTAAATCGGTACCTCCGATCTAAACTCCGAACGGTCGAAGTATGTCCCTATCTGTTACGCGCTTCATACTAAAGTTTCAAGTTAATCTAACGGTTTACTAAGTAGATATGAAGGTTTTACCGAGGTAACTCAGAGACAGAAATTTAAGTGGTTCTCGGTTAAACTCCAAATACGGAATGAATTCTTCTAAGCACAGACATCTAATTCCAAATCTGAACGGTCAAGATCACCTATTATGTCTTATGAACTCCATACTAAAGTTTGGGCTCAATCTAACGGTAAATGGAATATACATGAAATTTTTACCAATATAACGTAAGAACAGAATTATAGTGTTCATCAAATATTTCAAACTTTCGAAATTTCTTTCTCTAAGCATAGACCTTTAATTACAAATCCAATCGGTCACAATGTATTAATATGTCTTAGGGATTCTATATCAAATGTTGAGGTTGATCTAACGGTCAAATAGGTCAGAATTCTATATTTTACTGAGACAACTTAGTAACAGAACTACAAGGGTAACTAATTTACTCAAACTTACAGGATTTATTTCTCCAAGTACAGACTTCTATTTTCAAATCCGAACAGTCAAAGTTTAGTAATATGTCTTAGGATTCACATATTAAAATTTTAGCTAAATCCAACGGTAAAAACAATTAATAGAAATTTATCACCACAGTAACTCGAAAATAAGAAATTATAATCATGAAAACCAAATTTTACACAAGTCAATATATAACTACCATTACCAAATTTTTTTTTTTTTTTTAACATATTCATATTCATGATCATAACAATAAAGGATTAGCTCCCCTTCATCAAAGTCAAGCAATTGAAACCATATTTCTAACTACAAAATTCTAGAAATCAAGTTGAGTTAGCTCCCCTTACCTCTTGAAGGCTCAAACACCTTAAACTCTTCTTCAAAGAGAGCAACTCCTCTCCTCCTTGCTAGACCAAGTCAGCCTCCACACTTAGGACACTTAGGATTTCGTTCACCTCCCACCAAGGACCTCTCTACTCTCCTCCAAAACTCCAAATCTGATTTGGAATTAAAAGAAGATGCCTTAGACAACTAAGGACCCATGCACTTGGCACTTAACAATAATAAACAACCAATGGATCATTCTAAACCATTTTCCAGCCCTAAAACATGGTAGGAAAGTCTCCAAAGGGTCCCAAAATGTTCTCCTAGTGCAGAACACAACCTACTCACTCCAAAAAGTTGCAACTTGTAAAAAAAATACACCTAAAATTAAGGTTGGACGCTAGCCCCTGGACAGCAAAACTGTCACGTTTTCCCCAGCTCGGTTAGACCCCTTCCCGAAGTCCAAAATATGCGTATGAGTAGTCAAATTGAAGCTCTTTGAGTCTAGTTTCCAATAAAATAAGAATCAACTCAATTGATATTTTACTAAGAATAATAATTTCACTCCCCAGAGTCCCAAAATATTTTCGAAAACCATTGCTCTGATACCAAAATGTAACACCCTACTATTTTAAAGGGTATTACTGATAGTAGAGACTAAATTAATTTGATATCTCTTATAAACAATCAAACTTTATTTCATTTAATCCAAAGTACAATACCAAACTTACAAACTTTAAACAATATAGTCTTCACCATTGAAATTTCAACTTATAAGTTTTACACAACATAATCTTCCCAATACAAATTTATTCTTTTTACAAAAATCCCTGAAAGTTTTTCCCCGCATCTCTCTCATCTCTAAGCTTGTTCAACCGCATCTGCAACATTATCTAATCACATATAACATGAGTTATATGATCATAGTACAAACAAATAAGGGTAAGCCAACCTTATCATAAAATCATTAAACTTGTAATAAAAATATTATAATCATGTATTTCTGCAATTGATAAAATATCATTATTCCGATGTCATTAATTCATCATTATCAAAGTCATCTTTCCCATTTCCATAAATCTTACAAGTGTACCATGCTTACTCATGAAGCCTTATGGTCAGACCGCTCTCTGCCTGCTTCCTTAAGCCTCACTTATATACTATGTCTTACTTTCTGAAGCCTTATGGTCAGACCCCTCTCTGCCTGCTTCTATATAACTTACGAATCATATGTTTATGTCAAAGCCTTATGGTCAGACCACTTTCTGCCTGCTTTCATAAACCTCAGGTGTTACTTTGCTCATACCAAACTCTCATGGTATAACTCGAACATACTACTCCCGGTAGTAAACATCATTTCATAAGTAATGATTTCTCATATCCACTCCAACATTTCATAAAACCAACAATTCATACTCTCTTATCCACCTAACTCAATCATGTTCATTCTTTAATCAAGAATTCATAATAACCCGTTTTGGTATCAATAAATTAAACATATTACCATATATTATGCTTCATATTATAAACTCATTTTTGCCCATAACGAGTATAACTCAACATATTTTCACCAAACAAAGATCATGGATCAACCAAAATATATCAACATATCGTAGGAACTACATATTAAAGTCTGGGCTCAATGTAATAATAAATAAAATATATATGAAATTTTTACCATGATAATATTATGCATCTACAATCAACTTGTTTTATTTTATTTTCATCCTAGTAGAGATTTTTCTTTACTCCAATTGGTCACCGGAGAAGACCCAGATGTCTGAACGCATCATACTCACCTTCGACGCCAGCACATATGACTAGTCACAACTGACTGGACCAGGCCAGGGCTGCTCTATGATCAGGGATGTGCCAACTCAGGTTTTTAAGGTTCCTCTATCCTACCAACAAAGGGAGGCCCTCAATAATTAATCAATTTATTTATTTAATTTATCTACCTTGTTGTCTTATGCTCTAAATCTAAAATGCCTAATTTTAATATTTTTACTTCCTCTCACAACAACCTCAAACAGTATCTGTATATCTATTTAATACTCATATATAAGCAATTACAGAACCCTTACTCTAGACCTTCCAACAAGATCAATTTCAGCCAACAAACTCATTCAATAAATTCATCGCATCTCAACATGTACAATTTAACAGTTTCAGTTATAACACCCAATATAATAAAAGTCATAAAACAGTTTCGCAAGAGAACACCAGTTCAACATTCGTATATTTATAAATTCATACAAAAATAATTAGTTGCCCTTACCATCAAAATAATATTAATATAAAAATTCAGGGGAAACAAGAAGTTGAATCTGGCAGAGCCGGTTAGACAACTTCTCATCCTTCCACAAAGATCAATAAAAAAATAGATAAGACAATAAAATTTCTGGGGAAACAAGAAGTTGAATCTGGCAGAGCCGGTTAGACAACTTCTAATCCATCCAAAAATACAATATAATTAAATAACACGAACATTAACATGTCTGGGGAAACAAGAAGTTGAATCTGGCAGAGCCGGTTAGACAACTTCTAATCCATCCAAAAATACAATATAATTAAATAACACGAACATTAACATGTCTGGGGAAACAAGAAGTTGAATCTGGCAGAGCCGGTTAGACAACTTCTAATCCTTCCAAAAATGCAATAAAATAAATAAGTAAAGCAATAAATAGTTTGGGGAAACAAGAAGTTGAATCTGGCAGAGCCGGTTAGACAACTTCTAATCCTTCCAAAATACAATAAAAATAAATAAGGAAAGCAATAAAATGTTTGGGGAAACAAGAAATTGAATCTGGCAAAGCCGGTTAGACAATTTCTAATCCTTCCAAAATACAAAAATAAACAACTAATAACATACAAATGGCATAACATAATCAACATCACATTTTACAACTATCACACTTGGATATCAACACAAAAGCATACTCTCATTTAAATTCAAGATCATACAGAAACAAAATACTCCATATTCAAGATTTAAGATCAGACAAAAGCAAAATATAGCATATTCAAGACTCAAGATAATACAAAGGGAAATACTCAAAGTTAGCTCCCCTTACCTCTATTCCAGACTTAGTTTCCTCTTCTCAAACCGTTCTCCGGAAACCTCCAGAATTTCCCCTCTTCAACTAGAATTTACTCCAACTCTCTTCTCTCACAATTTCTCTAGAATTTTGGTGTAAATTTTCAGCCTCCCCCCTTGGCTATTTATAGTAAAAAAATTTACTATTCATTTTTACTATTCATTTTTACTATTCATTTTTTTATTCATTTTACTATTACAAAAATAATTTTTTTATTTGCAAATTGGTGAATTCTGATCTCAAAGCTACGTGTAACACTTATCCTTTCCAAAAATAATTTTTTTTTTTACTATTCACTTTTTACTATTCACAATTTACTATTCACTAATTTTTATTTTTTTTTTCTAGTATCTAACAAATATTTTCAAGGATCTTACATATATTGTTTCAATCTTAATGTAAAGATAATGAAATCCTTATTTCATGTTAAATATGTTATTAGTAGTAAGCATGTGCATGAAAATAATTGTGCTTATTTTTAGCATTAAAGAGTATGTTACATATCCAAATAAAGAATAACGAGGTTAATAAAAAAATAAAATTTTACTTAAATTGAATTTTGGTGACTGAAATATATGTTTGGATTGCATTAAAGGAAAGCAAACCAAACAAATTTCTAAACTTTTTGCTACTAAAAGCAATGAACTTTTAAAATTAATACATATTGATATTTGTGGATTTTTTACCTTTATAAATGATTTTTCCAGTTGATGAGGTAGAAAGATAGTGAAAATGAATGTGAATTAAGTATTGAGTATCCAATTTCATTTAAACAATTTATGAAAAGTGACAATTCATAAAAGTGATTGAATGTTTTGAAAGAAGAGTTGAAAAAGGGGTGACAATAAAGTATGAGATAGAGTTTAATTTCCTAAAGGTTTAAAGAGAGTTAATTGTAAACGGGCCTTTAAGACCAAGTCTCACAAGACAATATCAAAAAGAATAAAGTTAGATTAGTTTCTAAAGATTTCACTAAAAAAATGACATTCATTATAAAGAGACATTCTCACTTATTTCTTAAGAAGTTCTTTATGAGAATTGTTTTGGCTTTAGTAGCTCATTATGATTTAAAGTTTCACCAAATGGATGTAAAAACTACATTTTTAAATGATGACTTAGAAGAAGAAATTTATATAGACAAATTTGAAGGTCTCTTTCCAAAGAAAAGGAAAACGTGATGTGTAAATTAAAGAAGTCAATATATG
The DNA here is from genome assembly GCF_016808095.1 of Vigna angularis. Lineage (NCBI taxonomy): Eukaryota > Viridiplantae > Streptophyta > Magnoliopsida > Fabales > Fabaceae > Vigna > Vigna angularis. The sequence goes on from NC_068976.1 coordinate 35,259,885, forward strand.
GACTAAATCGGACTTTTAGACAATGGTATCTCAAGTTTAATGATATCATCAGGTCATATGGTTTTGTAGAAAATGTTTTTGATCGGTGTATCTACATAAAGGTTAGTTGGGGCAAGATTATAATTTTAATCTTATATGTTGATGAAATTTTACTTGTTACTAATAATGTCCATATGATACATGTTGTAAAGAATTTTCTCTCTAATAATTTTGAAATGGAAGATATGGGGGATGCATCATATGTCATAGGAATAGAAGTACCAGGTGACAAATCACTAGGACAGTTGAGATTGTCTCAAAAACATAAATTAGTAAAGTATTAGAGAAATTCAAAATGGAAAAGTGCTTTGTAGATTCAAAAAGGTTACTAACATTAGCTTTCTCATAAAAGTACTATAAATTACAAAGAAAGTTCTTAGGTATTCACAATGCACAAATGATTACATGCTCACATATAGAAGGTCATATCATCTTGAAGTAATTGACTATTCATATTCAGATTTTACTAGATGTGTGGATTTAAGGAAATCCCCATTTGGGTACATCTTTCTTTTGGCTAGAGGAGAATGTGAAAAAGTGAAAACAAAGTTGTGATTCTCACTCCTATTATGGAGATTGAATTTGTTGCATGCTTTGAGGTCATAATTCTATTATTTTGGTTGTGAAACTTTACTTTAGGGTTTGATATCGTTGGTAGTATAACTAAACAGTAAGGATTTATTGTAATGATTCTCTAATCATTTTCTTTTCTAAGAATGATAAATACTCTATTGAAACAAAACACAAATTTGAAATATTTATTAATTAAAGTGGAATACATTAATTAAAGATGTCGATTAAGAATATTGATACAAGCTTAATGATAGCAAATTGGTTAACTAAAGGTTTATCACCCCAGACATTCATTGTACTGGTCATGTTGAAAGAATGAGCTTAATGGATAAGTCATTGTTAATAATGTAGTTTGGTGTATATAAACATTATGGTCATAATGTTTATTTTACTTTGATATTTATGATTTTAAGATACTTTTGTTTATTTTCACATTCAGATTGAGTGCTATAATATACATTATTGTTTTGTGTAATGAAATGACTTTATGTATCTTTAAAAGAAAATTAAAGAAATATAGTATAGCATTAACTAAAGTTAAGTTATATAATTTGTGATATATAGAAGAAATTTTGTTATTAGATAACTTGCAAGTGATCGAATCTTCTAATAAAATTCAATGAAGAATAATGACATGATAAATTTAATATATAATGTGTATTTAAAATTTAATATTAAATCTTCAAATCGAATTTTAAATTTAATATTAATTCATATAATTTATATAAAGATTTTAGTATAAATCATTTATAATTTAATAATTATTAAATTATAAATGGATTTCGTGAGAATTATTTTAAAGATATTAAAACTAATTTTCTTTCTTCCCACTTCATTAAGAACATTATAATCTTTTAATAAAATTTTTAGAAAAATTGTCCTCTTTTTCTCTCTTGGAATATAAATCAGATACATCTTCTAACACTTAAAAGATAAGAAATATGAAATAAAAAACATATTCTCCTAAAACATTTTAAATCATTAAGAAAGTCAAAGTAATAAAAGGAAAAATATTAATTACTACTAAAACATATTTATAATGGATTTCGGTGAGTTTTAAGCCTTCCTAACACATTGAAATACATTAATTTTAATTTTGATATTGTAAAATATATAAAGAAGTTTTTAATATATTAAAATGAATATATCTTTAAAATACTGCATAAAAACAGTATTAAAACAAAAATCTGATTTTTTTTTTCACACACAAAAGGAAACACGCCTCGGCGTCCCCCACACTTTTTATCTTACATTTTTTTACTCAAACTTCTAAATCGAAAAATGAAGAGTGCTTAATCTTTGTGAGCCATATTTTCTTTTCTTCCATGGTATACACGTGGATCCAAACATCCTACAAAATATCCACTCAATCAATATTCAACTTATGAATTTACATCTATTTATCAAAATAGAAATATATTTCAAATACTATTATCTCACAGCTATATATATATATATATATATATATATATATAAACGAAGTAATTCATGTCTAACTCCTCCATCTTCCTTCATTTGCACCTTAATTTTTTATTAGTAATTTTGACTAATTATTATTTCTTCAGATAATCTTTTAAATGGCTATGGAGGTTTTTCAGTCTTTTGACAAAGAATTTTGTTGTTCAAGTATAAATGAAAGCCAGCAGAGGCAGGTACAGAAGAAGAGCTTCTTCTCTGCAGCTCAATGGATAAATCCAAAGAGAACTGGGCCTCCAACGACATCGTTTTGCAGGTCGGAATGCTCCTCGTCATGTTCCTCTTCTACCTCTTCATGCACAACGTCCCCAAGAAGCTCTGGTCTGACCTCCGTCTCCGCAACCGCGCCGACATCCAAGCCAAGCGCCACTTCGTCCAAGGGGCCCAACTCCTCGCCCGAGCCCGCGCCTCCAAATCCAAGGCCCTCGCCAAAGAAGCCCAGGCCCAGGCCCAACGTGCCATCGCCCTCGACCCCCGCGACGCCGCCCCCCACCTCCTCAAAGCCCTCGCCCTCGATTTCCTCGGCCTCCGCTCCGCCGCCCTCGATTCCCTCGACGACGCCCTCTCCCCCCTCGCCGCCACCTCCCTCTCCCCCTCCGAGCGTGCCGACGCGCTTCTGAAACGCGCCGAACTCAGACTCGCCTCGACGCAGCGCGCCCGGGTCGACTCGGCCCTCGCCGATCTCTCCGAGTCCGTCAAACTCAACCCCAACAACGCGAAGGCTTTCTTCTCTCTCGGAGATTGCTTGGAGCGGAAGAAGATGAACGATGACGCCGTTAAGGCCTACCAGCAGGCTCTCGAATTGAAACCCCAATTGCACGTGGCTGAACAAGCCCTACACAGGTTGGATTCTTCGCCCAAAACCAATTGAGATCTTGAACCGTTTTTCATGCTATGGTGTTCATGCTATCGTGTTCGAGTTACAGTTTCATCTTTCCGCAACACCTTTAGATCCAATTACAATTCACACTTGCTAATTCGATGGTGTTTTTGTGATCTTTGAAATTGGAAGAGATTTTGGTTTAGGTTTAAGTTCTGGCGATCCTTTGTTTCTGCTTCACTTTCACCTTTGATGAAGTCGCCCAATCTGAATATTTAAATGGACAAAAATTATCAAAAATAATATATCTTGTGATCGTGCAGATAATATATTGAATTTTATTAAATAAATTTATTCAAGATTAACAAATTTTCTTGCATCAATATTAAGTTGTGTCTTGTAAAATCTATTCACATGGAGAACAACCACATGCTTGGAAACATCTTATAAAATTCTTTATCATTGAATTCCTTCCAAGAACTTTATTTCACAATGACATCACATCATTATTTATCATTCTTCTTTCTATCACTTTTTCTTTTAAAAAAATGATTTAAAAATATTTAGAAAATACCAACGGAAGAGGTTTTAAAGTTAAGTCTAAAAGAAAAGAACAAGAGAATTTTTATTACAGTGTTTGATATTGAAGCAATTTACATTGGAGATAATAAGAATTTCTCAAAAGACTTTACAAATGTCAGATTCTTAAACTACTTTGAAGGTGAATTTGAAGTTAACTTTTTTATACTAAAATTTTATAGGTCCAATTGTATGACAAATAAATGGTGTGAGATAAGAAAAAAATACTATCAAATACTTATGTGAATAGTAATTTTATTCTTATAAATAAAATTGTATTAGTGTGAAAATTATGTCCAAATTGAATGAACATATTATAAAATATAATATAATAATGGACGCAGGAAGACATTATAGGAAAATCTTGTCCTTATATAACATTTATTTTATAATGAAAATGAGGAAATTTTTATTTAAGAGGACATCAAAATCTTGAAAAAAAATAACTAGCAAAAAAGTTTTCAAATAAAAACAGCTTAAAAAAGGTAGGAGAGAAATTTCATAAAAGTATTTGATATTGAAATCGTTTGTATTAAAGATGATTTGTTTCTTCATGAAAATCTCCCGAATAACATTGTACAACATTGTAATGGTACGTAGAATATATATTTATATATATATAAATCTAAAAGGTGAATATGAGAGGATGAAAAATAAGAAAGGAAATATAGTACCAAATACTTATATCAACAATCGTTTTATTCTTATAAAATTCTATTATTTTATTCTTATAAAATTCTATTAAGATGAGACTTGTGTGTTGTGCAAATTAAATGGATATATTATAAAGATAAATATAACAATTGATGTCATAAGATATCATGTAAAAATATTATTTTTTACTCATGAAAAGATTTTTATTTCGTAATGATAGTACCCTAAGATATCTCTTACCATTTCTTTTCCTATAACTTTTTATTTAAGAAGATGACATCGAAAAAATAACTAATAGAAGAGTTTTTAAAACGACACCATAACAAAAGTATGAGAGAGACTCCATAAAAGTGTTTGATATTGAAACAACTTACTTTGAAGTTGACTTGGTTTTTCACGAAAATCTCTCAAAGAATATTACAAAGAGTGCGTAAGATATAGATATAGATATATATATATATATATATATATATATATATATATATATATATATATATATATATATATATATATATTAGAAATCTTAAAAGTGAATATGAAATTATTGAAGATAAAAGATAGAAAATAGTACTAAACACTTATACCAACAATTATTTTATTCTTAGAAAATTGTATTAAGATGAGATTTCTATGTAAATTGAATGGACATACTATAAAGATAAATATAACAATTGATACTAAAAAACATCATGTGAAAATATTACCCTCATACTTATGATAATACTTTTATTTCATAATGATAATACACTCAAATCATCTCTTACCATTTCTGTTTCTATAACAACTAGTATAAGAGTCTTTGAAGTGACACCTTAAAAAAAGTGAGAGAGACTCCAATAAAGTGTTTTTATATTGAAACAACTTGCAGTGATGACTTTTCTCTTCACGAGAATCTCTCAAAGAATAATGCAAAAGTACCTAAAATATATATACTTCATAAATCTTAAAGGTGGATATGAAATGACAGAAAATAAAATAGAAAAAATAGTACAAAACACTTATGTCAACAATTATTTTATTCTTTTATATGGAAGATTATGTACTAATTGATTGAATATTGAACAATCAAGTAATTTTTTTTAAGAAACTTAATAATAACATAATTTTTTGAAACCTTTTTTAAAATTTACTCAGCAAAATTGTTAAAAGATTTAAATTTGACATGAGGATGTAGTATTCTAATTGAATTACCAACTAATTTAAAGTTTTAATTAAAAAATAAATCATCTAAAACATTTATGGTTTACTAAGAGATGAGGAGATGGGACTTTGATCACAATAAATAAAGACAACTAAGGTAATTAGTTTTCTTTTACCTACAATCTTGATTATTGGTTAAAAATAAAGTGATTTTTCCTTCATAATTATTAGTGAACAAAAAATAGTGAAGAGTGACAAGAATTCATTGTATTCAAGATGGACAAACTTTCCTAACTAATATTTGAATATAATATTATCTAAAAATAACTACAAAATAATTATACTAAAACAAAACCACTTAATACATCGTGCAAAACATTTTGAAGACCTTGAAAGTGAATATAAAGTTAATCTTTTTATGGACAACATCATGGATCACCTGGTAAATTAACACCTCAATTCCCGAAATAGTTTTACAAGTCCAGTTATACAATAAAGAAAATAACACTAAATAAAAAAAAAATAGTACCAAACGATGTCTCCATACATCCTCTAAAAACTGAAAAGATTTTCATGTTGATTGAATAGATATTAAAAAAACCATATTTTTTCTGAAAAAACTAATCATTATAGTACAAAATTTTATGAAACATTTTTTTAATGTTTATTCAACCTAATCATCAAAGTTTATTATGATGAATTACATAAAATTTACAACTTAAATTTTTTTATTGACTATAATTAAAATAAGTAATCACAATAATTAATTAGGAAAGTTTGTCCATTTTGCATTGAAGATGACGTGTCCCTTCATGAAAATCTTCATCATATACTTTAATTACTTTAAGGTGAATATGAGATTATGGAAAATAAGAGAGAAAAAATAAGGGTTAAATATGTTTTTAGTTCCTATACTATCACGCGATTTTGGTTTTAGTCCCTCTTTCAAACTAAGGTACATTTTAGTCCTCTTCCTTAAGGAAACTTTGATTTTAGTCCTCTAAATTTAACACCGTTAAAAACCAGCTGACGTGGCTAACGGTAGACTGACATGATTTTCTTTTTTTGCGCTGAGTCAGTGTTTCTCATCTTTTCTCCCTCTCTCTCCCTCGTCTCTTCCTTCCATCTTCTACCCACCCTCTCCACCCTTTCCAAAAAGGTCATTGACGATGTGCAACTTGGATGGTCTGCGGTGGAACAAACAAATTAGGCTGTTGAGGTTGGGTGGAGCAGGAGCACCATAACCGTATTGTCCATTAGTATGTCCCTGGTTTACTTTAGAACGAATAATCATATCCCAATTCTGAGTTTCTATGAAGTCTCTTGTCGATTTAGGTCTTCGCATATCCCAATTCACGAGTTACCGAATCCGAATATTATTGAAACTTCCTTTTATATGGGTTACTTGTAACTGATACTTTCAGATAAATAGTTTTCTTTGCAAATGGTTAAAGCTTAACTTTGTCCTCTGTTTTTTTCATCAAACATTTTCTTTAAAGTTCTTATCCACAATAAACTAAATTCACAAGAATCAGGTGGAATTGTGAGTATCTTTAAAATCTTATTCTTGACAAATAATATTTAATCAGAATTCCGATCAATCATATTCTGCAACTAATTTGATTTATTGAAGGTGTCCAATATTTTACTTATACCAAGTCATCATATAAACTTACATGTGAGAGTATCAATATAATAACAACTTAATCCTGCACTTTCAGATAAGTCGCACTCTCATGAAGGAGATATTTTTGCTTGGAACGTAGTCAGCCCTATAATGAAATATATTCACTGGAATCCAAAACAATAAATCATATCAATTAAAAGAATTACAAATGAGATTGAAATAATAAGGTTTTAATTTAAAATAAATATCTACTTTCATGTAAATAATCACTTACCGTCTTATCATCTCAACTTCTGTAAATAAACCACCATAATGAGTGAATTCTATGAAACTATTGGTTTTCTATTTTGTTGGTGGGAAGAGAGTGATTCAAACGCTCCTTTCCACCAGGCTTTGATGAGGCATTAAAAGGCATTAAAAAGAGAAATGGGGCATTCTTAAACATAAAGGCATTAAAAGAAATGGGGGCATTCAATGAAATTATTCCATGTGTTTCATCATCAGTACCCATTCAAGTGCAGGATGGTGTTTCTGGAATTTAATATCCTGATAGCTATCAACAACCATTTGATCCTAGATACGGAAGAGGTTATGGTGCTCCTACTCCACCCCAGCAACCTCAACAGCCTAATTTGTTTGTTCCACCGCAGACCACCCAAGTTGCACAGCGTCAATGACCTTTTTGGAGAGGGTGGGGAGGTTGGGTGGAAGATGGAAGGAAGAGACGAGGAAGAGAGATGGAGAAAAGGTGAGAATCACGGACTCAGTGCAAAAAAAAATCGTGTCAGTCTACCGTTAGCCACGACAGCTGGTTTTTAACGGTGTTAATTTTGAAGGACTAAAATCAAAGTTTCCTTAAGGAGGAGGACTAAAATGTACCTTAGTTTGAAAGAGGGACTAAAACCAAAATCGCGCGATAGTATAAGGACTAAAAACATATTTAACCCAAAAAATAATATCAAACGCTTATGTCAACAATAATTTTATTCTTATAAAATTGTATTAAGATGAGACTTATGTGTTGTGTAAATTGAATTGACGTATTATACAAGTAAATATAACAATTGATGCTATAAGATGTCATGTGAAAATATTGTTTTTGTACTCATGAGAAAACCTTTATTTGATAATGATAATGCACTCAATACATCTCTTATCATTTATCTTCCTATAACTTTTTATTCAAGAAGATGACATGAAAATCTCAAGAAAAAATAACTAATAGAAGAGTTTTTAAAATGACACCTTACTAAAGGTATGAGAGAGACTCCATAAAGTGTTTGATATTGAAACAACTCACGATAAAGATGACTTGACTTTTCATGAGAATCTCTCAAAGGACATTGCAAAGAGTGTGTAGGATATATATACTTTAGAAATCTTGAAAGTGAATATGAAATGACTAAAGACAAGAGAGAGAAAATAATAACCAAACAATTATGTCGACAATTATTTTATTCTTAGAAAATTGTATTAAGGTGAGATTTTTGTGTAAATTGAGTGGACATACTATAAAGACAAATATAACAATTGATTCTAGAAGACATCATGTGAAAATAGTACTCATGATAATATCTTTATTTCATAATGATAATAGATTCAAATAATATCTCTTACCATTTCTCATTCTATAACTTTTTATTCAAGAAGATGACATGAAAATCATGAAAAAATCAACTAGTATAAGAGTTTTTAAAGTGACAACTTAACAAATGTATGAGAGGGAGACCATAAAAGTATTTGATATCGAAATAACTTGTATTGAAAATGACTTGCCCCTTCATGAGAATCTCTCAAGACATTGCAAAAGTGTTGAAATATATATATATATATATATATATATATATATATATATATATATATATATATATATATATATATATATATATATATATATATTTCAGAAATCTTGATGGTGAATATGAAATGATGGAAAATAAGAGAGAGAAAATAATACCAAACACTTATGTTAAAAATTGTTTTATTCTCACCTATTTATGTAGGGGATTATGTGCTAATTGATTGAACATCGAACAACCACATACTTTTTTTAATAAACTTAATAATCATAACATATAATTTTTTTAAAACAATTTTTAAAATTTACTTAGAATAATAAAATTGTTAAATATTTTAAATTTGACATGACAATGTAGTATTTTAATAGAATTACTAACTAATTTAAAGTTTTCAATGAAAAAAAAATCATCTAAAACAGTTTGCTAAGATAGTGAGACTTTGATCACAATAAATAAGAAAATAACGGTAATTAGTTTTCTTTTACATACAATATTGAGTATTGGTTAAAAATAAAGTGTTTTTTCCTTCATCCATAAATGAATTATTAGTGAATAGAAAATAGTGAAAAGTGACAAGAATTCATTCTATTAAAGATTGACAAACTTTAGCATCTAATATTATCTAAAAAAACTACAAAATAATTACACTAAAACAAAGACCTACTTCGTACATAGCGTGCAAGACACTATGAAGACCTTGAAAGTAAATATAAAGTTAACCTTTTTATATTAGAGTTTTATGGAAAACATCATGACTCACCTTGTACATGAACACCTCAATTCACGAAATTGCAAGTCCAGTTATACAACAAAGAAAAGAATACGAGATAAGTAAAAACAATGATACCAAACATATATGTTTCGTTACTAACATCTCATGAAAAATAAAAACATTTTCATGTGAATAGATATAATTAGAGAACAAACTTTTATGAAACATTTAGTATTTGTTCAACATAATCATCGATAAAATGTACAACTTACACTTTTTGATAGACTATAAATAAAATAAGTAATCACAATAATTAATTTTATTTAATAATAATCATTGTTATGAGTTAAAAATACCAACTAATTTTTCCTTCAATCATAAATAAAGATGTGCTTAGATTAGGGATTAGATTAAAAAAAGATTTAAAGAATAATTCACATGTACGTGTGTGTGTCTGTGTGAGTGTGTGTGTGTGTGTGTGTCTGTGTGTGTGTCTGTGTGTGTGTCTGTGTGTGTTTGTGTGTGTGTGTGTGTGTGTCTGTGTGTCTATGTCTGTGCGTGTGTGTCTGTGTGTGTCTATGTGTGTGTTTGTGTGTGTCTGTATGTGTCTCTGTGTGTGTGTGTCTTTGTGTGTGTGTGTGTGTGGGTGTGTGTCTGTGTGCGTCTGTGTGTGTGTGTGTGTTTGTATGTGTGTGTGTATGTGTGTGTCTGTGTCTGTGCGTGTGTGTCTGTGTGTGTGTGTGTGTGTTTGTGTGTGTGTGTGTGTGTGTGTCTGTGTGTGTGTCTGTGTGTGTGTGTCTGTGTTTGTGTGTGTCTGTCTGTGTGTGTGTGTGTTTGTGTGTGTGTGTATGTCTGTGTGTCTGTGTCTGTGTGTGTCTGTGTTTGTGTGTGTATGTGTGTGTGTGTGTGTGTGTTTGGGGGGGGGGGGGGGGGGGGTGTGTCTATGTGTGTTGGGGTGTGTGTGTTTATGGGTCCTATAATTCTTCATCTATTACAGGAATTACAACCCCACAAAATATAATAATGCCTAAATTATAGCCAACACAATATTCCATTACCTAGTATTTACTAATAGAATATTTGACATATTTAAACACCCCCACTCAAGTTGGTGCATGGATATCACACATTCCCAACTTGAATAGAGACTCATTCAACAATCTTCTTGACACTCCTTTGGTGAGAACATCAGCCAACTGCAATTTTGATCTTACAAAAGGAAAAGAAATTATTTCAGCTTTAAGCTTCTCTTTGATCAAATGTCTATCAATCACCACATGCTTTGTTCTATCATTTTGCACAAGATTATGAACAATTGTTATAGTCGACGTATTGTCACAGTACAAACTCAGTTTCATTTGGTTTAAAGCCCAAATCTGATAACCCATTTTAATCCACAAAAGTTCACATATACCTAGTGTCATGCCTCTGAATTCTACTTCAGCACTAGATCTTGCTACTACATGCTATTTTTTCTTCCTCCAAGTTACAAGATTCCCTCCTACAAAAGTAAAGTATCCAGAGGTAGATCTTCTATCATTTTTTGAACCTGTCCAATTTGCATCAATGTACCCTTCTACCTTTAAGATTCCATGATTTGAGAACAAAATTCCTTTTCCAGGAGCGGACTTCAAATGTCTCAAAATCCTCTCAACAACATCCATATAAAGCTTTCGTGGGTCATGCATTAATTGACTAACAACATTCACTGCATAGGTAATATTTGAACGCATATGTGACAAATAAATTAATTTTCCTACCAGCCTTTGCTGAATATCTGGTCGGTCTTCTTTCCTGATCTCAACCGGCTCATTGGTACTGAGGCTACTGTTCTCACCCTTTTATTTATGGAATGCTTTCTGAAGAACTGATCAGAGGTACGGTAGAGGAAGGGCTATTCTGACCAGATTTATGCGGATTGGATTCTCCGGTTTTTGCAAGAATACGGTGTTTGGAAAAAGACGGTCTTTGACAGGAATAGCCTTCACTGCCTTTCCTCTTTCTTTGCTGCATCTGAGATTACCGCCCCGTGGGTCCTATTCAAAGCATCGAGCTCGGTAGCGAACCTCTTGTCCTTATCCCTGTTTACTTCAAATGGCTTAGAGAAAGGTCCCTTTTTTCTTTTCACATCTCGGATGCTTGGGAGTCTCCTTCTCGGCTTCAGAAGGACCGAAGGTTGGACTACGTTCTATGCTCTTTGAATTTGAGCATTGAAAGAGTTTATAATTTTGTTCAATTGGTGTATCAACTAGTTTACTCCCAAGCAACCCAGTTTCTGATAGTAAGTCAATAGTATATTTTCTTTGGCATAGGAAAATATCCTGTTTTGATCTAGCTACTTCAATACCCAAAAATTATTTGAGGTTTTCAAGTTGTTTCATCTTACACTCAGATGCAAGGTATTTTTGTAAACTATAAATCTCATCTTGGTCATTTCCTGTAACAATCATGTCCTCTACATACATAATCGAAGCTATAATTTTTCTTTTCCCTCTCTTCAAAAATAAGGTGTGATCAGAGTTACTTGCTCTATAGCCAAAAGCCTTCATAGACTTGGTAAACCTTCCAAACCATGCTCTTGGGGATTGTTTTAATCCATATAGAGTCTTCTTTGATTTATAAACCTCCATTCCAATTGAATCTTTCATGCTTGGTGGAGAATCCATATAAATTTCTTCTAAAATTTCTCCATGTAGGAAAGCATTTTTCACATCAAATTGTAGAAGAGACCAATCTTGGTTTGCTGTTGTTAACACTCCGGAAAGTGTACCAAATCGTATCAAGTAATAATAAATGGTAAGACCAAGTATCGTTTCCTAAGAGACTCACGACCTAGACATTCATATGGTTTCTTAATTAATAAGGACTTGTAAACAAAATCATTATGTTTATATTATGAAAAATAAATATGAATGCAAGTGTTGATCAATTGACTTGAAAGATGCAAAGGTGATTGATATAAAATATGGAATGATTATGTGCTTGGGATTTTCGACTTATCCTATCCACTCTCATGTATTTATGAATTCATCTTCTTCATTAATGTTAATGTCACTTTCTAATTTACCTTAAACCCGATGTCTCGGTGAAGAAAACCTATTCTTAATTACTAGTTCACAATGTCTTGTATCCCTAGCAATTAATTATGCATTACATTCGCATAGAAGCTTAAAGGCAACCAACCCTCCTATCTCTATGTCTAGGTAATATTGCATTTGGGAGAATTTCTCCAGTTCTAGATTTTCTCATATGTGTCCATAGTGACAAAATCAATGATCATGCAATTGAATGGGTTAAACAAAGCATGCATAGAGTGTAGAGGAAAAACCCTAACAATTAATGAAGTAAAGCATTTATAATAAGAATCAATTCAATACATGAGAGTTTCAAAGGATTATATTGTTTCCCCAACAACAGTGGAGGTTTAGCTCACCATACACATGGTGAAACTAGATGAAAATAATGAAAAGAATGAAAGATAAAACCCTAAAAGTTGAAGATCGGAGCTTTCGCATCCAAAATCCACCTCCGAGGGGTTAAAGGAGTGTGTTTTCGCCTCTTTCTGTCAAAAGATATGAACCCTAAGTCGTCCAAAACCTTAAATAGTTCAGAAAAATATCAGCAAAATGGCCCAAGCCCACGTCGTCAGCGCTCAACGCCCCAAAAGGGCGCTCAACGGTAGCTGCGACACTCAAATGACCCTAAGTTGTGGCGCCCAAGCGTGAAACAATGCTTTCAAAACCAACTGGCGCTCAGCGGTGGCGCCCAAGCGTGAAATAATGGTTGAACTACCAGAATGACGCTCAGCGGTGGCGCCCAGGCGTGAAACAATGGTTGCACTACCAGACTGGCGCTCAACGGTGGCGCCCAAGCGTGAAACAGTGCTTTCACCTCTAGGTTGGTGCTCAACGCCCCAAACTGACGCTCAGCGCTATCTACGATTCTTCTATGTGCCACTTTTCCAGCCTTTCCTGACTCCAGCTCCTTGCTACTTCAACTTCTTCATCCAATTCATCTTAATTCCTGTCAAAACAAGGAAAAACAAGCACAAAACCCATTCAACTCTTTTATTCTCACAACTTAATCAAAAGCATGATTTCAAGTTAACTTCTAAGTCATAAAGGGTGTTTTTAATATCAAAATTAAGTATAAAAATAACGGTTTTTCAACCGTTATCACAACCCCAAACTTAAAATTTTTCTTGTCCTCAAGTAAACAAGATATAACTCAGTCTTTCATCAATCAATACAATGGTTCAACACATTCAAAAACTCTTTCTTCCAAGACAAGTAATTACTCAAATCAGCTTATCAAACAGAATTCAGTCAAGATATGCATATGCCTTGATCACTCATCATGTTGTTCACATAATCACATAATATCCAATAGATGTTATTCTCATGAATGATCAATTAACTAAACATAGATGTAATCATGTATTCATGGAACTCTTCCTCACCAGACAAAGTGTTTCACTCAATCACACAAGTGTATATAAAGGTCACTCTTTCACTATACTATCCCAATGTCACATAGAACAAAATTGTCTTTCATTTCACACAATTAATCCTACTCACAGACAAGTATCATCACAAGGACTTTCCATGGCTTGTAACGTGGTTGGGCTAAGAAGAAAAATTGGTTTTTCAAGATCACAAAATCCTTGAGTTAAGAGAGTCATTCATAAATTTATCATTCAAGTACAATCTCTCTTTAGACAAACCAATATCACTCATTCCCAACTTTCCCCTTTTTGCATTGAGCTTTTCTTAACTTGCATTTTATTTTCTTTTCTCATACTTCATACTTGCTCAAAACTTAGCTCAATGTTTTTCATTACTTTCCTTTTCAATTCTCCCAATCAACCCCAAACTTGAACCTTTAGCAATACCACACAATGATTCTCAACTTAACTCAAGGTAAAGATTTTCACAAAGGATCTGTTTAAGGCTTGAGGTTCAAAAAGGGTAGAACACTTCATGCTCTTTTTTATTTGGGTAAAAATCATGCATTGGCTAGAAAAAGGGTAATAAAAAATGGCCTTGATCATGTGACACAAGCAAGCAAGTAGTTCAATCATAGAAACCTGGGCAAAATCATTCATGCTTTCAAAAGAATAACAATCATTCAAACAAATACTTTAGAGTTTAAAACCTCACACAAGTTAATTCAATGTTCCACATACACCAAATACACATCTTGCTTAGCATCATAATCACAATCATAACATCATGCATTTGTTCACACTGTTTGTGAACAACGACCTGAATATCAAACATCATGTGAAACATCTCAACATCAATCAATATCAAAGCATCATCAAGAAATACTCGTCACATGCAAATCAATGTCAAACCATCACATCAGATATAAGTTTCAAACTGAGTACATCAACACCTATTCTAAAAACAGAAGCAAAATAAAGATAAAAAATGAGTTTAGAAAACTGGGGTGTCTCCCAATAAGCGCTTCTTTAATGTCACTAGCTTGACCCAATAAGCTCATGGATCTACCAACTTCATCACGGTGGACAGACGTTCCATTTCTCCTCCCAAATAATGCTTGAGACGTTGACCATTCACTACCCAACTTCTTTGTGGATCACTAGCAGCTGGATCAACCAATTCAATTGCTCCATGGGGATGGGCACCCTTTACTACAAATGGTCCTGACCATTTTGACTTCAACTTCCCAAGAAACAACTTCAAACATAAATTGAACAATAACACCTGCTGCCTTGGATTAAAAACCTTTTTTATCAGCTTCTTGTCATGATAGAATTTTACCTTTTCTCTATAATTCCTGGATGAATCATATGCATGCAACCGCATCTCTTCAAGCTCCAATATCTGCCTTCTGCGTTTATTATGAGCATCATAGGAATCAAAATTCAAAAATTTTAGAGCCCACAAAGCTTTATGCTCCATCTCCACTGGCAGATGGCATGCTTTCCCATAGACTAACTGGAAAGGTGGTAAACCCATAGATGTCTTCATTGCCGTCCTATATGCCTAGAGAGCATTATCCAGTTTCTGTGACCAATCCTTTCTTGACGAAGCAATTGTTTTCTCCAAGATCCTTTTTATCTCCTTGTTAGACACCTCAGCTTGCCCATTTGTCTGTGGATGATAAGGTGCAACCACCTTATGTGTCACACCATAATGTTTGAGTACTTTTGCAAGCTGAAAGTTGCAAAAATGAGATCCTTCATCACTAATAAGTACTCTTGGAGTTCCAAAACGTGTGAAAACTTGCCTCTTCAGAAATTTAATCACAATACTAGCATCATTCTTGGGACAAGCCAGGGCTTCCACCCATTTACTAACATAATCCACCGCCACCAGTATGTATTCATTGTTGAAAGATGGTGGAAAGGGTCCCACAAAATCAATACCCCAGCAATCAAAGACTTCAACCTCTAAAATGCCTTATAATGGCATTTCATGACGTCTTGAAATAGCCCCAGTCCTTTGACATTTATCACAATTTTTGGCATGATTATGAGCATCTTTAAACAGGGTAGGCCAATAAAATCCTGACTGGAGAACTTTTGTTGTTGTTCTCTCTACATTAAAATGTCTCCCATAAGGTGAATCATGATAGTGCCAGAGAATTCCTTCTGCTTCTTCATTTGTTACACACCGCTTCAGAAGGTTATCAACTCCAATCTTGAACAAGTAAGGATCATCCCAAATAAACTGCTTGGCATCATGTAAATTTTTTTTTCTTTGTTGCCAATTGAGATCTTCTGGGATTACTCCTGCAGCTTTGAAATTAGTCATATCAGCAAACCATGGCCTTTGTTGGATATACATGAGTGTTTCATCTGAGAAAGATTCCCATATTTAATCTTCCTTGTTTGTAACTTCACTGTTAACCAACCTAGATAAGTGATCAACGATTACATTTTCACTTCCCTTCTTGTCACGGATATCCACATCAAACTCTTGTAGTAAAAGCATCTATCTAATCAATCGCGGCTTAGAATCTGGCTTGGTTAGCAAATACTTTATAGCTGCATGATCTGTGTAGATGATCATTTTAGACCCAATCAGATAAGGTCTAAATTTCTTCAAAGCATACACAATAGCAAGAAATTCTTTTTCTGTGGTGGCATAATTCAACTAAGCTTCATCCAAAACCTTGCTTGCATAATAGATAGTGTGAAATACTTTCTCTTTTCTCTGACCCAGCACAACACCTATTGCATAATCACTGGCATCACACATTAATTCAAAATTTTGATTCCAATCTGGAGCTACAATCACTAGGCTGAAACCAATTTGCTTTTCAAGATGTCAAAGGCTTTTAAATATTCTTCATTCATCACAAAAGGTACATCTTTAACCAACAAATTACTCAATAGTTTAGCAATCTTTGAGAAGTCTTTAATAAATCTTCTATAAAACCCAGCATGGCCTAAAAAACTTCTAATTTCCTTCACATTTGTTGGTGGTGGAAGTTTCTCAATGACCTTGATGAGTGCATATTTATGTCCACATTTATGCTTTAAAATTCAAATTTTTGACGGGATAATTGTGCTTAAATGATTGATTTTAAGTGAATTTGTGATTATTGGAATTGTTGGATTTGGGAATTAAAGAGACGTAAAAAGTGAGTTTTAGCGCATAAAATATTCTTGAATGTTCTTATGTTTATTTTTGCAGCTGAAATTATAAGTTCTATTGGTCCAAATGGCAATTCAAGGCCCAAAATCAGGTTTTATTTCGAAAATAATGTACAGATGGGCCAAACAGACAACTTTTACCCTTGCACCTCCCAATTTCTCTACATACATCCCTCTTCTCTTAACCAGGCCCAATACTAAGCCAAACAGTAACCCTATTCTAAATACAGCTCCTAAATTTCCCTACCCATACCCCTCCTAAACCAGACTCCACTAGATCATGCCACGTGTCCAAATCCTCCCCACACAGATCTAGCCAACCACATGTCGCCACATCATCATCTTCTCTAACAGAGAAACCCTAATTCCTAACCCTAGTCGTCAACTGCCGCCGCGCTGCTCCACCGCCAACCTCAGCGCCATCGAGCCGTCACGCACAACCGTCGTCGTCGCGCACCATGCTCATCACCATCCTTGCACGAGTTTCTCGCCGGACAGCCACCATCAACCATCACCACCGTTCATCTTCTCCATCCGCTGGCACACCATCCATGAAACCGCGGCACTACACCTTTCTTTTTCGCGAGTTCTTCACGTCGTCACCATCCTTTCCGCCACTCGCGCTTTGCCACTACAGCACCGCCGCTGCCATGGCCGCAACAATCTTGTAGTCGTCGCACGACCTTCTTCCACGGTCAATCATCATCTCAGACCTACAAATCCAAAAACCCAGAAAACCCAATCTGGCCACAGTTTATCTCCTCCGTCGCGCACCACCATTAACATCACGATATCGCGCCGCCGCCGAAACCCCATGCCCATCGCGCCATCAACAAACGGTGAGATCAAGCTTCTCCATCTTCGTTTCCTTCATCGCGACATAGAGCATCTCTTCTTCCACTACCTGCAAAGTAAACACAAAGAACCAGAGGCAGCCATTGACGCAACCGAGCGCCTCCTCCATTCGCGAAACACCACCATCAAGAGAACTTCCTCGCATGGTCGTCTTCTCCATCAACCAGCGTCGCCGTTGTGTAGCCACCATCATTCTCGCACACTAGCAAAAATCCCTTCACGGCGCAGGCGCATGGGCAACCTCTTTTCCCAAATCTGAACCCTAATTTGGGAGAAAGAGGGCAGCCACGTATGAAGCCCTCATTGGGCACGCCTCTCTGGTCAAAACTGGTCAAAGCTGTTTGGAATCTAGTTAAGGGTGGTCAACTAAGGGGCTTTCTTGCAATTTCAGAAATTCTAAAGGGGCTAAAGTGCAGATAGAGGAAATTTTAGGGTATTTGTGCAATTTTGGAAAGTCAAGAAAAGCTAAAAGATAAAAATCAGTTGTTGAATTAATTTAATTTGGGAATATCAATAGAAATTATCTTCCAAATAATGTTATAATTATCTAAATCTTTTAGTTATTTGGAAGATATAAGTAAAATATTTTGTCAACTGAATACTCAGAGTCCAAGCCCAATCAAGCCCTATATAAAGAGACCCAGGGACTTCAATTAATTCATTCATTCTCTCATACTCCTCTCACTTTTCTTTCATCTTGTATTCAACTCCGTTCATGGAGTGCTAAGCATCTAGGGTTATTCTGCTGTAATTCCCTAATGGATTCTGAGGTTACGTTAAGTTAATGCAATTGTTTATTTTGATTATTGATTTAAGTTGTTCTCTCTCTATGTCTTTCATATCTCTATCTTGTTAAAAGTAAAGATTGTTGCATCATAATGTGTTTGAATCTACATGCATATTGATTATATGAGTTCTAGGGTTTCTAGGTTTAATTGAGAATTTACTTTGATTTAATTTAGGAACTTTCATATGATTAAATGGTTTTTACTATCAATTGAGAATGTACTTTGGTTGGTAGTTGTCGCAACCGGAATCGCGACGGGACGACGATCCAAAAAGAAACGGATTTGGAAAAGAGATTTGGAGTCGCCACCATAGTTTATTCTGGAAAACTACGGAAAAACCATAAAATAATAAGACACGGTCCACGAAAACCAGATTTTGGGTTCGGGAGTCGGTTACGTGTAGGGAAGGTATTAGCACCCTACAACGCCTGCCCGAAGGCAGTACCTTTAACTAAATGCACGAATATGATGTGGTTTTCAAAATGTTTAACTAGTCCCTAAAATAAAATTCTAAATAAACAAAATATATTTTTTAGTTTTTTGGGCCCGACAAGGATTGACCTTGCTCCTACGTATTCTCATTAAAAATGAGAAATCAGGGTTACGTAGTTCTTTTAGAAACTGTTGAGAAATTTGTTTGAAAATTTGTTTCAGAATTTGTTTGGAAAATGATTTGGATTTTTGGGAAAGTGAGCCTGACAAGGACTGGCCTTGCTCCTACGTATCTCCACTTTTGATGGAGAATCAAGGATCACGTAGTTCTGGCAGGAAATATTGTTTGCTGTTTGAAATTGTTGATGTTTTTGGTTTTTGAAGATTTTATATGTTTTTGGTATTTTTATTTAAGAAAGATAAAAGGTTCTTAGCACAAGGACGATGCGAGCGATCACACGTGTGCTTAACCTTTAAAACGTATTTTTGTAATTTTTATATTTAAGAGAGAAAAAAGGTTTTTAGCACAAGGACGATGCGAGCGATCACACGTGTGCTTAACCTTTAAAACGTATTTTTGTAATTTTATTTAAGAAAGAGGAAAAGGTTTCAGCACAAGGACGATGCGAGCGATCACACGTGTGCTTAACCTTTAAAACGTATTTTTGTAATTTTTATATTTAAGAGAGAAAAAAGGTTTTTAGCACAAGGACGATGCGAGCGATCACACGTGTGCTTAACCTTTAAAACGTATTTTTGTAATTTTATTTAAGAAAGAGGAAAAGGTTTCAGCACAAGGACGATGCGAGCGATCACACGTGTGCTTAACCTTTAAAACGTATTTTTTTGTAATTTTATTTAAGAAAGAGGAAAAGGTCTCAGCACAAGGACGATGCGAGCGATCACACGTGTGCTTAACCTTTAAAACGTATTTTTGTAATTTTTATATTTAAGAGAGAAAAAAGGTTTTTAGCACAAGGACGATGCGAGCGATCACACGTGTGCTTAACCTTTAAAACGTATTTTTTTGTAATTTTATTTAAGAAAGAGGAAAAGGTTTCAGCACAAGGACGATGCGAGTGATCACACGTGTGCTTAACCTTTAAAACGTATTTTTTTTGTAATTTTATTTAAGAAAGAGGAAAAAGTTTCAGCACAAGGACGATGCGAGCGATCACACGTGTGCTTAACCTTTAAAACGTATTTTTTTTGTAATTATATATAAATATTTTATTTTTTAAAACAAATAGATATTTAGAATAAATAAATAAAACCAAATATAAACAATAAAAGCAATAACAACAATAGAAATGATAAAAACAAAACAAATAGTGGGGGTGCCCAAATGAGAAAGTGGGGCTGCAGAACAAAATTGGGGCTCCTTTGGCTTGTAGGAACGGAATGGGCTTCTATCCAAACAGAGGGGGGTGTGGATGGAGTGCGCGTGTGGCAGGAAGAAATGGGAAGCAAACCGCCCCAGGCCCAAGGCCTCTTAACCCTAATCAGAAACCCATTAGGGTTCCTCCAACTTCATCTCATTGGTAGGCAGCCCTGAGACCTAGGGTCATTTCTTCTGAAGGAAAGAAAACAGAGACGCCCATCTCTGCCACCCACGGCCATGACCCAGCCTCCCCACAAACCGGCCACCGCTAGCCGCGGTTCGCGGCGTCGTCAACGACGACAGACGCCACCGGAGCCACCGCCGGCCCCAACACCACGTTCCCCTCCTTCTTCTTCTCTTCGCGCGTGAGAGAAAAAACGCTTCCGTTCATCGCCGAACACCGCTTCCTCCGAAACCAGCCACTGCGCCACCGAAACCAGCCACCGCGCCGCCACCTCTTCCGGTCTTGGCGTCGGCGGCTACCCCAAGCGCCACCGGAACTGTCTCCAACCGCGGCGCCTCTCTCTCGTCCCTCTTTCTCGTCTTCGCCGGCAATGGGGAAATCCCCTTCCCCTACATTTTTTCACACAACACTGCCACCAACCGAATTCCGACAGTTACTCCCCCTTTTTTTGAACCTAGAGCTTGCAACCGACGATTATTCCCATACCCCTCTGATATCCATTTTTCTATTTTGAGTGCTGGAATGAAGTTATGTGATGGGAAGCATGGTTGGGGTTAGGAACCAAGTGAGTTCTTTTCTGTTTTTCAGGTACAAGGTGGGGGAGAATGGAAAATGATGAAGAAGATGTTTCTCTGTCCAGTGAAAGAGGAAACAATTTGTGTATGTGAGGAGCAGAGGGGTTCGGTTCTTTCTAAGACTGGAAAACAATGGGTTTGGAACAGAAAAGAGGATTTAGCTTGGGTTGAGGATATGGAGGAAAAATGGTCCGGATGGTTTCAGAGGGCTGGAGTCAGTGCCCCTGGCCGCGGTCATGAGGTGTAAAGATGAAGATGAAGGTGATGAAGGCTGCTGGATGTTGGCCGCGTATACGAGTGGGGTTATGCGGTGTTATCGGTGACACAAGGATGAAGGCGTTGGAGATGATGAGCAGGGCGTGAATGAGATAGGCCGTTTGGCCGGGGGGCAAGGTGTTGGAAGCGAACGTTCGGGAAAAGAGAAATCCAGAGAGGACGATTGAATGGAAACGGGGATGAGGGCAGACACTATACACTGGGTATTTTGATTAACGTGTGAAGTCACAAACTGCTATGTAATGATCAAACATCTTTCATACGCATAACATCATTTATTCACACCCAATCTCACATTCATATCTAAATACGTAAGCAGAAGCATGCATTCCCATCAGACACGACCAAGAGTTTAGATAAAGAAAACTCACCTCCGCAGCTTTAAGACGTTTCTCCTTCTGAGTTCTCCTTCTTCTCTATTCTTGGCGAGAAGTTTCTTGTTCCTCCCGGGATGAATCCTCTTCCTCTGTCTCTTCTTTTTCGCAACCCCTTTTCTCCTCTGACGAGTGATGTCCTCGGATAGCCACCAGGATACCAGGATCCAGTTGAATCAATGTCTTTTCTCTTTGTCTTTTTTTTTTCTTTCAGCCCTCTTTTTTTTCGTTGGCCAAGTCCTCTCTTTTCTCCTCTGTGAACTCTCCTCCCCCTTTTTTTGCTTTTGTGATTTTTGGTGTTAAGATGATGGACGTTGGCTGATGTTGGGTATGGTGATGGTCGTTGGCCGTATCTATTGGTTATTGGAAATAGGTGAAGATGAGGTGGTTACTCGTAAGAGGAATCCAAGGTTGGGGTTGATGTCGCTACGGTGGAGGGGAGTTTTCGGGTGTTTGAGATGGCGGCTTGCGAGGGAGGAAAAAAAAAGGTTGGAGTCCCTGTTCTGCCTGGTGAGTGAATAAGGATGTTCGTTTTCTTTGATGTCTTTCCCCCTTCAATCCGTGGAGTCCCCAAATGGTTCTGGTGGTAGTGGTCCCAGGTTCTCCTTCCAAAGAAGAAAAGCCCAAGATAATGGGTTTCCTCGTGTTCCCCCAGAATGTTCCCTCGAATGTCTTCCCAAGAATGTTCCATTCTCTTGAATGGCGTAAAAGAACACTTTGCAGCTCCAGATGGCCACCCGTGGCAGACAACCCAGAAAGTGAAAGCGTCAGAGAAACCCATACTGTAAGCCGCACTACTTTTGGACGCTCGTCAGCACTACTCTTGGATGCTCGTCAGCACTACTCTTGGGCGCTCGTCAAAATGAGATCCGCTAACGAGCGCCTCCAGACTAACGCTCTTGAAGGATAAACGAAATAACCGAACGCCCAAACTCGAAACCGAACGTTCAAACCGAACGCTCACAGAGAAAACCATACAGACCGAACGCTCAAAACTCAGTTCCCAAAATGAGACCGAACGTTCACAAGGAAAGACTGAGGATACCGAACGCTCGCAAGTTAAACCACCATTCGGACGTTCGGCAAATAGGGAAAATGAGCGCCCGTTCTCATTGGTGAAAACCGAACGACCTTCAAAACTAATTGGACGAACGTTTGAAAGTTGGACGAGCGGTACAACAAAGATAGGACGAGCGCTCCAAACCGAGGACGAACGTCCTCAGTATGACCGAACGCTTAAAGAATGCTTTACTATTTGGACGAGCGGTACAACAGTGATAGGACGAGCGCTCCAAACCGAGGACGAACGTCCTCACTATGACCGAACGCTTAAAGAATGCTTTACTATTTGGACGAGCGCTCCAAACCGAGGACGAACGTTTACTATTTGGACGAACGGTACAACAGTGATAGGACGAGCGCCCCAAACCGAGGACGGACGTTTACTATTTGGACGAGCGTTACAACAGTGATAGGACGAGCGATCGCATAGATCGAACGACGAAACCGAACGCCAGAGGACGAATGTTTGAAAGTTGGAACCATCAGGACGAACGATTAAGACGCTCCTTACGAGTGAGAACGAGCGGCAGAGGATGGGGACGCCACCCATGCCGAACGCTCGTTAAGACAAAATACCGAACGCTCAAAACACGCTTTACTATTTGGACGAGCGTCCAAATACTTCCGAACGCTCGCTCAAAACAAAAACGAACGAACGCTCAAATTATGAACGAACGCTCTACTATTTGGACGAGCGTCGCGACACTCGAAATGCCGAACGCTCGCTCAAAACAAAAAACTAACGAACGCTCAGATTATATGAACGAACGCGCTACCATTTGGACGAGCGTCGCAACAGTGATAAGACGAGCGCTCCAGACCGAGGACGAACGTCCTCAAAAAACAGTATGACCGAACGCTCTTTCTGGAGGACGAACGCTGTTATTATTATTTTTATTTTTATTTTTATTATTATTATTATTTTTATTTTATTATTATTATTGAAAATAAATTTTATTAATCAACCCGGACGAAATTGAGTGTTGACAGCTGCCCCTCTTTACTTAGATTTTACTAGATCATATGACAAACAAAGTTTTCATATTATCAAAGTAAAAGATAAGTAAAGATAAAAACACTAATTTCGTTCGGGTTTCAAGATAAAGAAGAAAAACAAGCAGGAAATAAAATAAATGACCATTGCCACGCAGAGGGTCATTTGAAATTTGGACCGACCATTGCCATGAAGAGGGTCGTTTGAAAAAGTAAAAATTTGGACTGACCATTGCCAAGCAGAGGGTCATTTGGAAAGTTTGAAATGTGGATCGACCATTGCCATGCAGAGGGTCGTTTGAAAAAGTAAAAATTTGGACTGACCATTGCCAAGCAGAGGGTCATTTGGAAAGTTTGAAATGTGGATCGACCATTGCCATGCAAAGGGTCGTTTGAAAAAGTAAAAATTTGGACTGACCATTGCCAAGCAGAGGGTCATTTGGAAAGTTTGAAATGTGGATCGACCATTGCCATGCAAAGGGTCGTTTGAAAAAGTAAAAATTTGAACTGACCATTGCCAAGCAGAGGGTCATTTTGAAAATTTGAAATTGTGGATCGACCATTGCCATGCAGAGGGTCGTTCGAAAAAGTAAAAAAATTGGAGTGACCATTGCCATGCAGAGGGTCATTTGGAAATTTTGGATTGACCATTGCCATGCAGAGGGTCATTTTTAAAGATTGGACTGACCATTGCCATGCAGAGGGTCATTAAAATCTGGACTTGACCATTGCCACGCAGAGGGTCATTTGAAAAATTAAAATTTGGACTGACCATTGCCAAGCAGAGGGTCATTTTGAAAATTTGGACTGACCATTGCCCAGCAGAGGGTCATTTTGAAAGATTTGGATTGACCATTGCCATGCAGAGGGTCATTTTGAAAAATTTGAAATGTGGACCGACCATTGCCATGCAGAGGGTTGTTTGAAAAATTTGGATTGACCATTGCCATGCAGAGGGTCATTTTGAAAAATTGGACTGACCATTGCCATGCAGAGGGTCACTAAAATCTGGACTTGACCATTGCCACGCAGAGGGTCATTTGAAAAATTAAAATTTGGACTGACCATTGCCAAGCAGAGGGTCATTTTGAAAATTTTGGACTGAAATCGTTGTACTATCCTTTTGAGAAATTCTCTTGTGCGTTAAGGATTTTCGAAAAATACCTTGCTTATTACGAAATGCATGATGTAATGTCATGAGGGTGCATGAATGCATGAACACACGCATCCTTCTTTTCCTGTTCCTCTCTTTTTCTTTTCTTCTTTTTTTTTTAGCACCCCCCTCTTAATTAGACTGCCCATGTTTGGAACTCGTTGTCAAACATCGTCATCAAACTTGATGTACGTTCAAAACGTAACCATAGCGAAAATGGCAAGAGACTGTGAGCCCTCTAATGAGAAAGAGGAAGGTGTGACCATGAGTTCAAATTCTCTTTATCGCTTCCTGCAATCCAATTGGGCTTGAACCCGGGAAGGTGAGGAAAAATATGGACGAGAAGTAGATAGCTGAATGATTGTATGTGGAGCTAACATTTGTGTTCTCCTTACCTAGGGAGGTATGGTTAGCGTGGAAATGTGTAAGGCCCCCAAGACTGCCCCAACTTTGCCGTGTAGGCGAAAAGGTTTGGGTAGGAAGGATTGCCCCAATTGGTTCGATTTTCTTTCGTATGCTGCTAGCCAGCTGGCAAAGAGATCCCTTCTTCCTGAGACATTACTTTTTTCATTTTCAATTTTTGGACAAAATTGCAAGTCATCACACATTATCGCAAAATTAAGCTTTATGAAAATTTGAGCAAACATTATTCAATCCGTGTGGACTTTATTAGGCTTGTAATGTGGCTAGGGCTAGAAGGTATTGAAAGGAAGGGGTATAAAGGCCCAAATGAATGTTTGTCGGTTGCATTTTTTGAAACAAGGGTTGTCATCTAGCACTGTGTCAACTATTTGACCTTTTGAGCACTTTGTTTTGTTTTTTTTTTTTCTTGAACTCCATTTTTTTCATTTTTTTTTACTTTGGGATTTTTTTTGTTCTTTTTGCTTTTTCTTTGTTCACTCTTCTTGATGAAATTTCCTTGTTCGATCATTGAGTGCTCTTCATTTGCATCATGGGTTGACTCCTACGTGATGACAACCCTTGCTTGGGGATAATTTTGAAAAAAAGTTTATTTTTGGCTCAAACAGGGTGGCAATGGATATATATATTATTTTTTTTTTTTAGATAAAGAAAAGATGGCCACACATCATTTTGAACTCTGATTGCTTTATTTTCAAAAGGTTAATTCTACGATTGGGTGACCTCAGCATGAGTCCTTTTTGAAAGTTCTTTTGTTTGTCTCAAGGGATTTGAGGATCACCCCACTAGCGCAAGTGAGGAAAGTTTTGGCCAGGCCAACCTGCCCCCAGTGTTATATTCACGACAATCCTTTATTTTGAAGGGAAATGAAAAATGTTATGGGCTCAATGCGATGTGAAAGCGGATGCTTTAACGAGAAATGAATACAAGTCGCCCCGGAAACCCTGAATCAGGAGAAGACCCCACGTCTTTGCCATTTCAAGTTTTTTTTGTTTTTTTTTTTTTTTTTTTTTTTTTTTTTTGAACGTACTATGTCCTAGACACCTTAATTGACAACGAATTCAACATCTGCATTTTTATTCTCTCTTTTTTTTTAGTTTTCCACGACATCCCTCATGAACGAGCTTGTGCCAACCGAAAATACCCGCGATGCCTTTACTCATGTGTGCTTAATTATCATTGCCTTTATTTTCCCTTATTTACCTAAAAGCTCAGCGCGACATGCAATATTTCAATAAGCGTGCGAACAAAAATATGAATGAAACCGTGCAGTATTTATTGAATGAAATAACACAGAGTACAATGAACCGTAAAGATCATGTCAATATCCCTTAACAGCACTCCCCCGTCACGGAATCATCATGCGTAAAACTTTTTAACCGCATCCGAATTAACCGGTAATGGTAACTCCTCTCCATCCATCCTCGTGAGAATTAGTGCCCCGCCAGAGAATGCTTTCTTCACTACGAATGGCCCTTCATAATTCGGGGTCCACTTGCCTCTATGATCCTTTTGTACAGGCGAGATCTTCTTCAACACCAGCTCGCCTTCGTGGAATTCTCTTGGATGCACCCTCTTGTCAAATGCGTTTTTTATTCTCCTTTGGTACAATTGTCCATGACACACTGCCGTTAACCTTTTTTCTTCGATGAAATTGAGCTGATCAAATCGAGCTTGAACCCACTCAGCTTCCTCTAGTTGGGTTTCCATTAACACTCGTAAGGATGGAATTTCCACCTCAAACGGAAGTACTGCTTCCATCCCATACACAAGCGAGAAAGGTGTTGCCCCAGTTGATGTTCGTACCGATGTGCGATATCCATGTAGAGCGAAAGGAAGCATTTCGTGCCAATCTTTATAGGTGACCACCATCTTTTGTACAATTTTCTTAATATTCTTATTGGCAGCCTCTACCGCCCCATTCATCTTTGGACGGTAAGGAGAAGAATTGTGATGATGAATCTTGAATTCCTCACATAACTCTGTCATCATCTGGTTGTTCAGGTTAGTGGCATTATCAGTGATAATTCTGTTAGGGAGCCCGTATCTACAGATCAACTCCTTTTTTATGAATCTAGTCACCACCTTTCTAGTCACGTTTGCATAAGAAGCAGCCTCCACCCATTTGGTGAAGTAATCGATCGCGACTAGTATGAAACGATGTCCATTCGACGCCTTCGGCTCTATAGCTCCGATGACATCTATCCCCCACATCGAAAATGGCCATGGTGCAGACAACACGTTCAGAGTAGTGGGTGGCACATTGATATTATCTGCATACTTCTGACATTTCTCACACTTTCTCACATGTGTGCAACAATCGCTTTCCATGGTCAGCCAAAAATAACCAGCTCTCAATATCTTCCTGGCCATCGAGTGCCCGTTCATGTGGGTGCCAAAAGTACCCTCGTGCACTTCTCTCAATATCAGCTCAGCCTCCTTTGCATCCACGCATCTGAGGAGGACCATGTCGTGATTTCTCTTGTATAAAATATCCCCACTCAAGATAAAATTGCCAGCCAATCTCCTTAGCGACCTCTTATCGTTTTCAGACACCTTCTCAGGGTATTCTCGTGTCTTAAGATAATGCTTGATATCAAAATACCAAGGCTTACCATCTAATTCCTCTTCGATGAAATGACAATATGCTGGCTCTGCATGACTTTTCATTTTAATCATTGGTAAGTTTGCATCTTGGTCAACTTCAAACATTGACGACAAGGTAGCCAAGGCGTCTGCCAATTGATTTTCTTCTCGAGGTATATGGTTAAGCGTGATGGAATCGAAATACTTCATTAATCCCCTGATGTAAACCTGGTAGGGAATTAATTTTGTATCCCTAGTCTCCCATTCTCCCTTCAACTGGTGGATGACCAAAGCTGAATCTCCGTATACATCTAGAACTCTTGCCTTAGATTCGATTGCCGCCCGAATACCCATAGCACAAGCCTCATATTCTGCAATGTTATTCGTACAATTAAAGCACAACCTTGCTGTCATTGGTATATACTGCTTCCGTGGAGAAACAAGCACTGCCCCTATTCCATGTCCCATCACATTCGAGGCTCCGTCGAATAATACTGTCCATGCTTTTTCGTCTCGATCTTCTTTGTTCTCTTCTAGTAGAGCCATGATGTCTTCATCGGGAAATTCAGGTTGCATTGGTTGATAATCACTAATGGGTTGATGAGCCAGATATTCTGCTAGAGCACTACCCTTGATGGATTTCTGAGTAACATATACGATGTCGTACTCTGACAATAGCATCTGCCACCGAGCTATCCTTCCAGTGAGAGCAGGCTTTTCAAAAATAAACTTGATAGGATCCATCTTGGATATCAACCATGTAGAGTGACTCAACATGTATTGCCTTAGGCGATGAGCAGCCCATGCCAATGCACAACAAGTTCGCTCTAACGATGAATATCTTTGTTCACATTCTGTGAATTTCTTGCTCAAGTAATATATTGCATGCTCTCTTTTTCCAACTTCATCATGTTGACCCAATACGCAACCCATTGACCTTTCCAATACAGTTAAGTACAAAATGAGTGGTTTTCCTGGCTCTGGTGGGCGTAGTACGGGAGGGTTCCGTAAGTATTGTTTGACTCTCTCAAAAGCGGCATGACAATCCTCATTCCACACCACAGCTTGATTCTTCCGTAACAACTTGAACAATGGTTCACAAGTAGCAGTTAATTGGGAGATGAATCTAGCAATGTAATTCAATCTACCCAAAAACCCTCGAACCTCCTTTTCTGTCCTGGGTGCCGGCATTTCCGTTATTGCTCTTACTTTGTCAGGATCAACTTCTATCCCTCTTTGGCTGACGATAAAGCCCAACAATTTTCCAGACTTTACTCCAAACGTACATTTGGCCGGGTTTAACCTCAGTTTGTACTTTCTCAATCTCTCGAATAACTTTCTCAAGTTGAGGACGTGTTCTTCTTCCGATTCAGACTTTGCGATCATGTCATCCACATAAACTTCGATCTCCTTGTGCATCATATCATGGAAAAGTGCCACCATCGCCCTTTGATATGTTGCCCCGGCGTTCTTGAGCCCGAAAGACATCACCTTATAACAAAAGGTCCCCCACAAAGTGATGAAGGTCGTCTTTTCCATGTCCTCAGGCGCCATCTTAATCTGATTATACCCCGAGAAACCATCCATGAATGAAAACAGCGAGTACTTGGCTGTATTGTCAACTAAAGTGTCGATGTGTGGTAACGGGAAATTATCCTTCGGACTTGCACGATTCAAATCACGATAGTCGACGCACATTCGAACTTTCCCATCTTTCTTAGGCACTGGTACAATATTCGCCACCCATTGTGGGTATTTCGCCACAGCCAGAAATCCTGCGTCGAATTGCTTCTGTACCTCTTCCTTAATTTTCAATGACATTTCTGGTTTCATTCTTCTTAGTCTTTGCTTGACCGGGAGGCATTCCTGCTTAAGTGGGAGCTTATGTTGCACAATATCGGTATCCAACCCTGGCATGTCATTGTAAGACCAAGCGAACACATCCTTAAACTCCCTTAGTAGGGCTCGCAGCCCTTCCCTCACTTCCTTTTTCATGCCAGTACCGATTTTTACTTCCTTTATCTCTCCTTCCTCTCCCAAGTTGAGCTCTTCAACATCCTCCTGATGGGGTTTTATCTCTTTAGACTCTTGTTCCACTAATCTCAAGAGCTCTGGAGAGGGTTCCGGATCATCTTCGTAATCATCTTCCGTATTATCGACAGGGTGCTCAAAATCAGGAATATCGACATTGTTATTTTCGAAAATTTCATTGTCATATCTGCATTATTTAAATTTATGAAAAAGAGAATAAATAAAAGGGAAAACCAATGACGAATGCAAAATGATGATAAAACACAAACAAACACAATTTGATTATCACGCTGGGCATAAAAAACTAAACATCAACCCGTAAGTCCTGAATCCTAAAGCCTCGGGTGAAGCTATAGGATTAATTAAAACTATTACACTTTATTCAGATTAAGCATCACGGGTAGACTCAGAGTTTCCCAATTGTTGAGTGGTGCAGCTGGGGAGCAAGCCTGCACGAAACTTGAGCATTCAGAGCTATCTTCATCCTCAACGGCGGCTATATGGCCCGCGTTGATCCATCCAGCACTACGAAAGCTCTCCTTGATGTCACGAATACCAATCTTTTCCACCTGAGGTTCACGCCTTTCTACACGAGCCAGACCGCGCTCTCTCCTTTCTTCTATCAGCCTGCGTTTGTCCTCTTTGTTGGGCTTGTACCCTAGGCCGTATCGGTTTCTATTCTCAACGACCTTTAGGGGGAAAGTTCGACCCTGCCCATGCTTGCCTAAACCTCTACCAGGTATATACCCCTCTTTCAGCAAGACCTTGATCATCATGATAGAAGCACGTGTCAAATGTGGGCTCACTAGGAATGGTTCCACATAGGCATTTCCTACGATCTCCAATGACTGGAAGGCTGTTTCAAGAGCTTCCTCGGCCACCTCAACATATCGCGTGGACGATGGTCCGCTCACAAGGAGGTCCTCCTCTCCTGATATTATCACCAGCTTATCTCCCATAACGTATTTCAGCTTTTGGTGTAGTGTGGAAGGCACGACTCCTGCGAAATGGATCCACGGGCGACCCAACAAACAACTATAAGCCGGGAGGATATCCATAACTTGAAAGGTCACTTGAAAGACACAAGGACCGACTTGAACAGGCAATTCAATTTCCCCCATCACTGCCCTTTTACTGCCATCAAATGCCCTCACAATCATAGAGCTTGGCTTCATATGTATTCCATCACATGGTAGCTTCTCCAATGTCGATTTTGGCATGACATTGAGAGAGGAACCATTGTCCACCAAGACACGCGCTATAACGTGATCTAAACATTTCACTGAGACATGAAGAGCCTTGTTATGACCTCTCCCTTCAGTGGGTATCTCCTCATCAGTAAAAGTGAGGTAGTTATTAGCGATGATGTTGCCAACGATGCCCTCAAACTTGTTCAACGAAATACCATGCTCGACATGAGCCTCACTGAGTACTTTCATCAACAACTTTCTGTGAGAGGTAGAATGCATAAGCAATTCTAACAAGGAAATCCGAGCAGGCATGCGATTCAACTGCTCCACTACTTTATACTCACTCTGTTGAATGAATTTTAAAAATTCGCAGGCCTCTTCTTCGGATATTTCTTTCTTTTCTCCCTCGTTAGGGGTCTCCTCTACCTGCGCGCCCTTTCCTTTTAAGACCTCCCTAGCTTTCGCGGTCATTGTTCTTTCATTATTATTGGTCCCCTCTTTTGTCACCGTTGGTGACGCGAAGATTCGACCACTTCTCGTCATCCCACCTATGCCTGTTATGTTCTCAACGGCCGAATCTGCGCCTTTTCCCTCGTCTAACACATGTGCTTCATACGTCCAAGGGACAGCCTTCTCACTTTTGTAAGGAAAGGGAGACGGCGCCCGAATGATGACAGACGGCCTTTTTTCAGTCACTGGCACAGGGGTGGTTCTAGTGAAATGGATCACCAATGGCTCAGGCAAAGTCACGTCGGATTCCCCGCCGATTTGTGTGAACACTTCACCCTCCTTATCCTTGCAGCGTACTTGCATTAAACTTCTATCCAGCAAGTCCTGTAAAATATCTTCAAATTCACCACATTCCTCAATAGAGTGTCCATCGTCTGGATGAAGCGCACATGTTACATCCTCGCCACAATCGCCTTTTAAAAGGCCCACTTTTATCAACGCCTTAAAGATAAGTTTCCTAGAACTTTGGATTTCACCCGCGTATCTTATCAGCTCATGTTTTTCATTCTCGACGGCATTCGTCGAGGCACTCCCATGCCCAGCAAGCGGATTAGTCTCGACGCTAGGTTTATCTTCTTCAAACTTTAACCACCCCGAGTCGATTAGAGTCTGTACTTTGTGTTTAAAAGCCAGACACCTCTCAGTTGAGTGACCAACACCTCCCCCATGGTAACTACATTTGGCTTCTGCATCATAACCCCTAGGGTACGGAGGTTGCACGGGCTTCATCGGGCAAATGGCAACCAAACCCCTTTTGATGAGATGGGGTAACAATTTTGTATAAGTTGTAGGGATGGGGGTGAAATTAACAAATTGGTTCCTTCTCGGGTAAGCGTTTTGGCCCGCATTCTGATTTGGACCTGCAATTGCCCCAGCCCTCCAAGTATCAGTTGAGGGCAATGGCGGTTGATAATACCCTTGTTGTTGTTGAGGCCTGGCTTGATGAGCAAACGCCGCATTGGCTGCATAAGGGGGTTCCCCCGCATATGGTCGGAAGCTATGAGTGGGAGCTTGACCTCCCCACGCAGGCATTGCCGATGCCGCATGCACATCCCCTTCCTTCTTCTTTCCCGCATTGAAATTGGGTTTTTTGTAATTCGCAGTGGCGGGCGAACTGTATGCAATTTTCCCGCTCTTAACCCCAATTTCTATCCGTTCGCCTATTATAATGATATCAGCGAAATTAGCAGATACATTCGCGACCATGTTCTCGTAAAACGGCGGCTGGAGAGTGTTCACAAACATTGCCACCACCTCCCTGTCATACAAAGGTGGCTCAACTTGTGCAGCTAACTCTCTCCACCGTTGGGCATATTCCTTGAAAGTTTCGTTGCCCTTCTTTGACATACTTTGCAGCTGCAGTCGATCCGGTGCGATGTGCGTGTTGTATATATACTGCTTTATAAAGGCGTCTGCCAGGTCTGCCCAGCAACGGATTCGAGACGGCTCAAGATGGGTGTACCAGTTCAACGCTACCCCGGCCAAACTGTCTTGAAAAAAATGGATGAGTAGCTTATCATCGTAAGCGTACGCAGCCATCTTTCTACAGTACATGGTCAGATGGCTTTTCGGGCATGTGTTACCTTTGTATTTCTCGAACTCCGGCGTTTTAAATTTGTGCGGTATCATCACCCCGGGAACCAAGCTCAGTCTTGCAACGTCTCCGAACCCAAAGCTTTCCACTCCTTCTATAGCTCTAAGTCTTTCTTCCAGAAGTTCCAACTTATTTTTAGTTCCGACGAAGCCATCGAATCCCCTAACTATTGTGGTATGTGGCGCGCCCCCGGCTGAAGGATCCTCCTTGACCATTACGTGTGGCACTACAGTTACCCGCGTTCCTTCCACTGCGGTCGACTCATTCGTAGTTACACCTGTCATGGGTGCCGAAACTAGGACAGGGCCCTGAGTACCGATGGGCGGTCCACTGATGATTTGGGGGAAAGAGAAAGACGCATCTTCTGCTTCCGAGTAATCTCCCATAGGGGGAGTGTATCCTGGGGGTAGGCCATACATCGGGAACGAAATCGACGGGCTCAAAGCGTTAAACTTTGGGGGATAAGGGGGGATATTCCCTTCGATTCGTGCTGACGAGGACTCTCCCGCAGTCTTAAGAGATTCTAGAGCAGTAAGGATCTGACCCATCTGGTCCTTCAGCTGACTGATATCGGCTTTGATAACTTCGTGGGCTTCCTCCCAATCTTCCATAATTCTTGAATTAGCCCGGGTTCTATAGGGATGTCGTGGAAATTTAGCCGTTGTCCTTCACTCGTACTGCTTTATTATTTTAATCGAATTAAATTAGATGAGAATGAGATATGCTAAAGAAAAAAATATGATGCATGCTATTGAAGGGTGGAAATCACAGGATCACGATAACATCAATGATGGAAATTAACACAAGTTGGTACCAAACGAACATTCTGCACCTTTCATTTAAAGAAAAATTCAGTTCAATACATTGCCTAAAGGCACAAAATACAATAGTCTCATTTATACATCACTCCTAAGCTCGAACGATGAAGGATTTCATCTCGCCTACCAACCATTTACAATGATTAATAAAAAGTTTGATTTCTTCCGGCGGGTTACAAAAGTGGGTACTAGCTTCAGCGGCCAACACCATCTTGGGGATGTCTTCAATTGCTCCGTTTGCCAACATAACCAATTGAGAAAAACTCCCCTTCCAGTGCTTCACAGCCTCTTCTTGCTCTGCGATGTGATCTTCCATTCGCTTCACCAACGCCCGATGCCTTCCTTCAAATTCTGTCGACCTCCATCGTTCCTCCTGTTCCTTAATATACTCCTCCATTTGTTTTATCAGAGTTCGATGCTCTTCTTCTGCTTCTGCTAGCTTCCAGCGTTCCTTGTTCACATCTGCCTCAAAAGTCATGGCCATTTCCTTCATCTCGTGCCCCACTCTTTCTACCTGAATCTGCGCTTCCCTTAATCTTTTCAAGGCCTCTCGTTTATCTCTTTTGGCTTCTTCGTAGAGGTACTTCCACTGTTTTCCCTCTTCTAACGCCGTATTTTTCTCTTTCACTCTCATGGCCAGCTCTTTGCTTGCGGCTGCAAGATCTTGTTTCAATCGGAATGTGTAATCTCTCTCGGCCTTTTGATTTCTGACAATTTCTTCATAGGCCTGTGCTTTTTCTTCTTTGTCATTCCGCATATCAATAAGATCATCGCGCGCAGTTCGTAATTCCTTTCCCAACCTAGCATTCCTCTCCCTCAATTTTTCCACTTCTTCCTTCAATTCTTTCATCTCTTCACTCTCTAGGTCTCGGGAGGGCTCTTCATTAACCAGCTGATCACCGATTGGCTTGAAAGGCAATTTGACTTCCTTCACCCTCTCCAGGATCCATGTATGATAACTAACTTTGCTGTCCACCACTCCCAGCCTTAGATCCTTTTCCGCTCGCACAACGCTTTTCCAAGCACTTCTAATTTTCCTCAGCGTCTCAATGAAGTGTCCATCCTCATAATAGATGAACAGCGTTGTGAGGTAGTCCGGTGAGGGTGCCCCCTTCATGGGATGTCCGAATTGCCTTTGAACCAAAACAGGGTTATAATTGATGCAATATCGGGTACCTATGAGGGGTACATTGGGAAAGTTGCCACAATGATAGATAGAGGGCTTAACCGCAAGCCAAGGAAGACGCCACTTTACTTTTCCTCCATTCAAACCGGCAAAGAATTGGGCCCACTCATTTCCCCCTTTGTCTTTAAGCCCCTGGTGTGACAGATCTTCTGACGAACACCTGACATCAACCGACCCTTTACATACACGCGTAGTCATCCATGCATACAGCGCCGGCAAACAACAAAGAATTCTCTTCCCTTTTCTCTCATGGCAAAAACTCATGGTCCCATAGACATCCGCAAGGACTGCAGTCACAGGATTCTCCAATCTCGTCTTTCTCTCCACGAAGACATCTATTGCGGTATAATCCACAAAGTCTTCTATTTTGGGGAATAAAACCACGTCGTATATGGTGAGAGCTAGCACATCCATAAAAGTCTCCCAGTCTTCCTTATCAGCCAGATGGTGTAGGTACTGTTCCAAATATCCTTGTGTCAGTCCACGTACCTGATTCCTTGTTACCATCCTGTCTTCAAGTTCCTCGAGAGGTACTTTCATTATAGCGGCAATGGTAGGGATAGCGGTGTGATGCTCTGAATGCTGGTACGGAGTGGTACCCTCTAGTGGCAATCCTAGGATGCGCTCGAACTCCTCTACAGTTGGCGCCAGCTGAAAATCTTGGAAGGTGAAGCATCTTAGTGGAGAGTCGTAATACTGTGCTAGGGCTGTGATAGCAGGCAACTGTACCTCAACTTCCATTAGGCCCAACAAGTCTCCATACCTCTTCTTGAAAGCTCCTCTTTTTATGGCCTTTAGTCGTTTGCCTAAACTTATCAGCCCTGTCAGATTTCCCCCATGAATCCTCAGGCGGGGTTTCTTCCTTAAAATGATAGAATCAGTCTGTGGTGTGGCACCAGAACTCGTATCAACTTCCATCCAGTGAGACCTCAAGTGAATACCTGTGATTTCCCCTAAAACCAGCACGTCACCCAATGATGTATGAATATGATGCATGAAAATACAGTGAAGTAAAAACAATATGATGAACAAAAACGCATGCATGGTATGAGAATGCAAAGTCATTATTATATTTATTCTTTTTTGAAAAAGAACAAACAGTGTGAGAGTTACAGGTATATACATTTCTCCCTTTGTGCCCTAATAGAGGTCCAACGCTTTGAAGTTCAAGGTCAGGTATATGCACTCACAAGGATAGCTTCCTAATGCTTAAATCAGGCCACCAGAGCTATGGCTCTTTTCACTGTTTCTCCACAACAGTCAGAGTAATCAACTAGGTGTGGAGACACAAATGAAGAGAACAGACTCTGGCTGGGGTTCTCACGATAGCCAAACAGGAAGTATGTCCCAAGTGGCACCGCTACACAACCCCTCTATTTCTAAGTTACACTCAGACCCGGGTATAGGGTCCCACTCATGACATGCATAATGTGCGTGTGTGAAGGGAGAATGCAATGCATACCCAAACCCTCACCTGCAAAACAACCAGAAAAATTCCCAGGCAGATATAAAGATGATTTCTACCCTAGGGTTCAACATACAACAAGCAAATTTAATCACATGCGATTATTCAAATATCAAAGATAGATAAAGAAAAAAAAAAGGAAGAAAAACACAAAGAAAAACCACATTGAATTCGCGCATATAGTTAAATGGCTTGACTCTCTAAAAATCCCCAGTGGAGTCGCCATCTGTCGCAACCGGAATCGCGACGGGACGACGATCCAAAAAGAAACGGATTTGGAAAAGAGATTTGGAGTCGCCACCATAGTTTATTCTGGAAAACTACGGAAAAACCATAAAATAATAAGACACGGTCCACGAAAACCAGATTTTGGGTTCGGGAGTCGGTTACGTGTAGGGAAGGTATTAGCACCCTACAACGCCTGCCCGAAGGCAGTACCTTTAACTAAATGCACGGATATGATGTGGTTTTCAAAATGTTTAACTAGTCCCTAAAATAAAATTCTAAATAAACAAAATATATTTTTTAGTTTTTTGGGCCCGACAAGGATTGACCTTGCTCCTACGTATTCTCATTAAAAATGAGAAATCAGGGTTACGTAGTTCTTTTAGAAACTGTTGAGAAATTTGTTTGAAAATTTGTTTCAGAATTTGTTTGGAAAATGATTTGGATTTTTGGGAAAGTGAGCCTGACAAGGACTGGCCTTGCTCCTACGTATCTCCACTTTTGATGGAGAATCAAGGATCACGTAGTTCTGGCAGGAAATATTGTTTGCTGTTTGAAATTGTTGATGTTTTTGGTTTTTGAAGATTTTATATGTTTTTGGTATTTTTATTTAAGAAAGATAAAAGGTTCTTAGCACAAGGACGATGCGAGCGATCACACGTGTGCTTAACCTTTAAAACGTATTTTTGTAATTTTTATATTTAAGAGAGAAAAAAGGTTTTTAGCACAAGGACGATGCGAGCGATCACACGTGTGCTTAACCTTTAAAACGTATTTTTGTAATTTTATTTAAGAAAGAGGAAAAGGTTTCAGCACAAGGACGATGCGAGCGATCACACGTGTGCTTAACCTTTAAAACGTATTTTTGTAATTTTTATATTTAAGAGAGAAAAAAGGTTTTTAGCACAAGGACGATGCGAGCGATCACACGTGTGCTTAACCTTTAAAACGTATTTTTGTAATTTTATTTAAGAAAGAGGAAAAGGTTTCAGCACAAGGACGATGCGAGCGATCACACGTGTGCTTAACCTTTAAAACGTATTTTTTTGTAATTTTATTTAAGAAAGAGGAAAAGGTCTCAGCACAAGGACGATGCGAGCGATCACACGTGTGCTTAACCTTTAAAACGTATTTTTGTAATTTTTATATTTAAGAGAGAAAAAAGGTTTTTAGCACAAGGACGATGCGAGCGATCACACGTGTGCTTAACCTTTAAAACGTATTTTTTTGTAATTTTATTTAAGAAAGAGGAAAAGGTTTCAGCACAAGGACGATGCGAGTGATCACACGTGTGCTTAACCTTTAAAACGTATTTTTTTTGTAATTTTATTTAAGAAAGAGGAAAAAGTTTCAGCACAAGGACGATGCGAGCGATCACACGTGTGCTTAACCTTTAAAACGTATTTTTTTTGTAATTATATATAAATATTTTATTTTTTAAAACAAATAGATATTTAGAATAAATAAATAAAACCAAATATAAACAATAAAAGCAATAACAACAATAGAAATGATAAAAACAAAACAAATAGTGGGGGTGCCCAAATGAGAAAGTGGGGCTGCAGAACAAAATTGGGGCTCCTTTGGCTTGTAGGAACGGAATGGGCTTCTATCCAAACAGAGGGGGGTGTGGATGGAGTGCGCGTGTGGCAGGAAGAAATGGGAAGCAAACCGCCCCAGGCCCAAGGCCTCTTAACCCTAATCAGAAACCCATTAGGGTTCCTCCAACTTCATCTCATTGGTAGGCAGCCCTGAGACCTAGGGTCATTTCTTCTGAAGGAAAGAAAACAGAGACGCCCATCTCTGCCACCCACGGCCATGACCCAGCCTCCCCACAAACCGGCCACCGCTAGCCGCGGTTCGCGGCGTCGTCAACGACGACAGACGCCACCGGAGCCACCGCCGGCCCCAACACCACGTTCCCCTCCTTCTTCTTCTCTTCGCGCGTGAGAGAAAAAACGCTTCCGTTCATCGCCGAACACCGCTTCCTCCGAAACCAGCCACTGCGCCACCGAAACCAGCCACCGCGCCGCCACCTCTTCCGGTCTTGGCGTCGGCGGCTACCCCAAGCGCCACCGGAACTGTCTCCAACCGCTGCGCCTCTCTCTCGTCCCTCTTTCTCGTCTTCGCCGGCAATGGGGAAATCCCCTTCCCCTACATTTTTTCACACAACACTGCCACCAACCGAATTCCGACAGTTACTCCCCCTTTTTTTGAACCTAGAGCTTGCAACCGACGATTATTCCCATACCCCTCTGATATCCATTTTTCTATTTTGAGTGCTGGAATGAAGTTATGTGATGGGAAGCATGGTTGGGGTTAGGAACCAAGTGAGTTCTTTTCTGTTTTTCAGGTACAAGGTGGGGGAGAATGGAAAATGATGAAGAAGATGTTTCTCTGTCCAGTGAAAGAGGAAACAATTTGTGTATGTGAGGAGCAGAGGGGTTCGGTTCTTTCTAAGACTGGAAAACAATGGGTTTGGAACAGAAAAGAGGATTTAGCTTGGGTTGAGGATATGGAGGAAAAATGGTCCGGATGGTTTCAGAGGGCTGGAGTCAGTGCCCCTGGCCGCGGTCATGAGGTGTAAAGATGAAGATGAAGGTGATGAAGGCTGCTGGATGTTGGCCGCGTATACGAGTGGGGTTATGCGGTGTTATCGGTGACACAAGGATGAAGGCGTTGGAGATGATGAGCAGGGCGTGAATGAGATAGGTCGTTTGGCCGGGGGGCAAGGTGTTGGAAGCGAACGTTCGGGAAAAGAGAAATCCAGAGAGGACGATTGAATGGAAACGGGGATGAGGGCAGACACTATACACTGGGTATTTTGATTAACGTGTGAAGTCACAAACTGCTATGTAATGATCAAACATCTTTCATACGCATAACATCATTTATTCACACCCAATCTCACATTCATATCTAAATACGTAAGCAGAAGCATGCATTCCCATCAGACACGACCAAGAGTTTAGATAAAGAAAACTCACCTCCGCAGCTTTAAGACGTTTCTCCTTCTGAGTTCTCCTTCTTCTCTATTCTTGGCGAGAAGTTTCTTGTTCCTCCCGGGATGAATCCTCTTCCTCTGTCTCTTCTTTTTCGCAACCCCTTTTCTCCTCTGACGAGTGATGTCCTCGGATAGCCACCAGGATACCAGGATCCAGTTGAATCAATGTCTTTTCTCTTTGTCTTTTTTTTTTTCTTTCAGCCCTCTTTTTTTTCGTTGGCCAAGTCCTCTCTTTTCTCCTCTGTGAACTCTCCTCCCCCTTTTTTTGCTTTTGTGATTTTTGGTGTTAAGATGATGGACGTTGGCTGATGTTGGGTATGGTGATGGTCGTTGGCCGTATCTATTGGTTATTGGAAATAGGTGAAGATGAGGTGGTTACTCGTAAGAGGAATCCAAGGTTGGGGTTGATGTCGCTACGGTGGAGGGGAGTTTTCGGGTGTTTGAGATGGCGGCTTGCGAGGGAGGAAAAAAAAAGGTTGGAGTCCCTGTTCTGCCTGGTGAGTGAATAAGGATGTTCGTTTTCTTTGATGTCTTTCCCCCTTCAATCCGTGGAGTCCCCAAATGGTTCTGGTGGTAGTGGTCCCAGGTTCTCCTTCCAAAGAAGAAAAGCCCAAGATAATGGGTTTCCTCGTGTTCCCCCAGAATGTTCCCTCGAATGTCTTCCCAAGAATGTTCCATTCTCTTGAATGGCGTAAAAGAACACTTTGCAGCTCCAGATGGCCACCCGTGGCAGACAACCCAGAAAGTGAAAGCGTCAGAGAAACCCATACTGTAAGCCGCACTACTTTTGGACGCTCGTCAGCACTACTCTTGGATGCTCGTCAGCACTACTCTTGGGCGCTCGTCAAAATGAGATCCGCTAACGAGCGCCTCCAGACTAACGCTCTTGAAGGATAAACAAAATAACCGAACGCCCAAACTCGAAACCGAACGTTCAAACCGAACGCTCACAGAGAAAACCATACAGACCGAACGCTCAAAACTCAGTTCCCAAAATGAGACCGAACGTTCACAAGGAAAGACTGAGGATACCGAACGCTCGCAAGTTAAACCACCATTCGGACGTTCGGCAAATAGGGAAAATGAGCGCCCGTTCTCATTGGTGAAAACCGAACGACCTTCAAAACTAATTGGACGAACGTTTGAAAGTTGGACGAGCGGTACAACAAAGATAGGACGAGCGCTCCAAACCGAGGACGAACGTCCTCACTATGACCGAACGCTTAAAGAATGCTTTACTATTTGGACGAGCGCTCCAAACCGAGGACGAACGTTTACTATTTGGACGAACGGTACAACAGTGATAGGACGAGCGCCCCAAACCGAGGACGGACGTTTACTATTTGGACGAGCGTTACAACAGTGATAGGACGAGCGATCGCATAGATCGAACGACGAAACCGAACGCCAGAGGACGAATGTTTGAAAGTTGGAACCATCAGGACGAACGATTAAGACGCTCCTTACGAGTGAGAACGAGCGGCAGAGGATGGGGACGCCACCCATGCCGAACGCTCGTTAAGACAAAATACCGAACGCTCAAAACACGCTTTACTATTTGGACGAGCGTCCAAATACTTCCGAACGCTCGCTCAAAACAAAAACGAACGAACGCTCAAATTATGAACGAACGCTCTACTATTTGGACGAGCGTCGCGACACTCGAAATGCCGAACGCTCGCTCAAAACAAAAAACTAACGAACGCTCAGATTATATGAACGAACGCTCTACAGTTTGGACGAGCGTCGCAACAGTGATAAGACGAGCGCTCCAGACCGAGGACGAACGTCCTCAAAAAACAGTATGACCGAACGCTCTTTCTGGAGGACGAACGCTGTTATTATTATTTTTATTTTTATTTTTATTATTATTATTATTTTTATTTTATTATTATTATTGAAAATAAATTTTATTAATCAACCCGGACGAAATTGAGTGTTGACAGTAGTAATAATTTCAACTATAATCAATTGAGAATTTACTTTGATTGATTAGCTTTTAACTTGGTTAGGAGATTTAAGAATAGACATGATTAAACACAATAGAATTTGATTGAGAATGTACTTTGGTTGAATTTATTGTGAATAATCTAGAAAGGTTTTGCATTTGATTGAGAATTTACTTTGGTTAAATGCATGATCGCCCTCAAATTAATTAAGAATGTACTTTAATTAATTTGAAACTTAAACAATAATCAATTGAACAATTATCTGTGAATAACTAATGATGAATCTATCTTGGAAAAGCAGTGGAATTAGCCTATTTCATCGTAACTGTTTTTAAGTTTCTTATTTATTCTTTAAACACTCTTCAACCATTACTTTTATTCATAAGCATTGCATAACATTCATAAGAGTCAGATATTCGAAAGCAATTCTGTGTTCGTTGGGAGACGACTCAGGGTTACGTTAACCCTATCTACTTTCTTGGATACTACTTGGCAATACTGAAGTTTCCTTGAAAAGTAGTATTAATTTGATAGCTTCAACGACAGCCTATCAGACCTTTACTTTGGCTTTATCCACTTCAATCCCCATAGCAAAAAGCTTGTGACCCAACACAATTCCTTTTGTTACCATAAAATGACATTTCTCCCAATTAAGCACAAGATTCGCCAAACACCTTTGGAAAGAATCTCCAAACACCGAAAAATCATCCATGAAAACTTCAGTACACTTTTCTATGAGATCCTCAAAAATTGCCTGCATACACCTTTGAAACGTAGCTGGAGCATTATATAACCCAAATGGCATCTTTTTGTAAGCAAATACACCAAATAGACATGTGAATGTCGTCTTCTCTTGATCTTTTGGATCCACCACAATTTGATTATATCTAGAATATCCATCTAGAAAGCAGTAAAAAGCCTGACCTGCCAATCTTTCCAGCATCTGATCCATAAAAGGAAGGGGAAAATGATCCTTCTTAGTGGTCTTATTTAACTTCATATAATCAATGCACATCCGCCACCCAATAACTGTCTAGTAGGAATAAGCTCATTCTTCTCATTATAAATTATTGTCATCCCACCTTTCTTTGGCACTACCTGTACTGGACTCACCTATTCACTGTCAGAGATTGGATATATAATGCCA
The DNA here is from genome assembly GCF_016808095.1 of Vigna angularis. Taxonomy (NCBI): domain Eukaryota; kingdom Viridiplantae; phylum Streptophyta; class Magnoliopsida; order Fabales; family Fabaceae; genus Vigna; species Vigna angularis. The sequence continues at coordinate 35,303,129 of NC_068976.1, forward strand.
GCTTCCAGCAACTTCAATACTTCTTTGATAACCACCTCCTTCATCACAAGATTTAACCTTCTTTGTGGTTGAGCACTTGGTTTATAGTCATCCTCCATAAATATTTTATGCATGCAATAAGTTGGACTTATACCTCTGAGATCTGAGATTGACCATCCAATAGCTTATTTATTGACTTTCAATATTTCTACCAACTTTTCTTCTTCTTCAGGAAGCAAAATTTTACTAATGGTGACTGTTTTTGTTCCATCTTCTTCTAAGAAAACATACTTCAAATGTGATGGTAACATCTTTAATTCCAACTTCTTTTCTTTGACTTCTTCTTTGGTATCAATCATTTCAAAATTAGCCTCCTCCACTGGGATTTCCTTTAACGTCTCCAAATTCATCATACACTCATCAATTAATTTCTCTTCCTCTTCATTCAAATCTTAACATGCATCAATAAGAGTTTTTTCTAACGGAGAATAACAACGTACCATCTTCTCTTGCCCCATACAAACTTCATCAAACATATCAAATTAGAAACATGTTTTATCATCTTTAGGGTGTGTCGTGGCTTTGAATACATCAAAATTCACTTCTTCATCTTGCACTCTCAGTTTAAGCTTGACATTCTCCACATCAATTAAAACTCTAGCAGTCTTCATAAATGATCTCCCCAGGATGAGAGGCACATCTCCATTCTCCTCCATCTCCATTATGACAAAATCCACTAGGAATACAAATTTGTCTACCTTCACCAGCACATTGGAGTGCCATTCTAGTAGATTTGAATTCCAAACCTTCATTTCTTTTGAACATAGCGAGCGTCATTAAATTAATGCTAGCTCCTAAATCAATCAATGCTCTTCCAACTTCCAACTCTCCTATGGTACACGGAATGGTGAAGCTTCATGGATCTTTAAACTTAGGAGGTAATAATTTTTGTATGATTGCACTGCAATTACTTTATACTTCAATAGTATCCTTTTCACTGTATTTTCTTTTCTTCGTGAGGAGCTCCTTCAAAAACTTTGCATACGAAGGCATTTGTTGCAATGCTTCAGAGAAAGGTATGGTAATCTCTAGCTTCTTAAAAATTTCCATGAACCGCTCAAGTTGTCTTTCTTTCTCCTTCCTTGAATAAGTCTTTGGATAAGGAAGTGGTTTTTCAACATCTTTTTTTCTCTCATCTAACTCTTCTTTCTTTTTTTCTCCCTCAATTCTCTCTTTCCGCTCAATTACTTCTTTCTAACTCACATTTTCTTTCTCTTTTCTCTCTATTTTTCTCTCATCTAACACTATACCACTTCTAGTAACAATGGTCTTACACTCTTCCCTAAGATTAATTTTTGCATTCCTCTCACAACACTCCATCTTGTTAACCAATTGCCTAATGTGCGTCTTCATGCTTTTAAATGCAGCCTCTATATTCTTACAATAAGATAAGCTCATTTTCATGAATTGCAGGAAGGTTTCCTCAAGCTTCGTTGTCTTCTCACATGGAGTAGGTTGTTGCTGCCATTATTTCTGCTGCCACTGAACCAATGAAACATTATATATTTCTTGTGGTAATAAAGAAAGTTTCTTTGTCACTTCTTCCTACTATTGAGTGATAATTTTATTTTGTGCAAGCAAGGCATCTTGAGATTGCAATTATAGGACTCCCTTCTGTTGAGGTGGAGCTCCTCCTTCGCTATGTGTCTCGTTGTCATTAGTAGTCATGTTGGCAATCAATTCAAATGCTTCCTCTAGAGTTTTACACTTGATATTACCTCCAGCTGAGGCATCTAACATCAATTTGGTTTGTGAACCAAGACCTCCAAGGAAAAGAATGACTATTGTTGCTTCATCAAAACCATGAGTGGGTGTCTTTCTCAACAAGCTTTTGTATCTATCCCACGCTTGACCTAACGTCTCCTCCATACCTTGCCTGAAAGAGGAAATTTCTTACTTCCCTTTTTTGATTTTGGACTGTGGGAAGTACTTGTTCAGAAACTTTGAAACCATAGCTTCCCATTCAGTAAAGCTATCCTCTAGGAAAGAATTCAACCATAGCTTAGCATTGCCTCCCAATGAGAAAGGAAACAAACTAAGCTTTATAGCTTCATCCGGCACACCATTGATCTTTACAGTGTTGCAAATCTCGTTGAATGTAGTCAAATGCTCATATGGACTTTCATTAGACAGTCCATTAAATTGATTGCTCTTTACCAATTGTATCAATGCCGGTTTCACTAATCTAATATAGCCAATACAAAAACCTGCAACAAGAACAATCCTCTCCTGTAGTCACCCCTTTGAGAACCCCTCAAAGTACAAAGAACTCCTCGTTCTTCTTCCTAACCTAACACACAGGGAACAATAACACAAAGTTTGCTAATCTTCTTCTCCTGATCAAACATCAAGCACCTCAATTGTGTAGAATGATCAGTCTCTTCAATACAATAGTCTACTTCACAAGAATTCTTCAAGATCCTTTAATCTTTCACGTTCTTGATTCTTGGAGCTTCTGAGTAATCTGTAAGCTTTCTAAACTCAATAACAATCAGATATGAAAATGTTAGAATCAATTCTTCTTACAGAAAACAATCAATGTGTCAATATATAGTTTAAGTCAATCCTGACGCAATAAATCGATTAGCCAACTTATGTAATCAGTTACATTAAACAGGTGTAACAGAATTCCAACCAACTTGGCTCCTTAATTGAATACGCAATTAATACAATCGATTTCCATTAAATGCTTAGTCAAACATATTTAAAAATATGACCGTTATAGCCGTTAGACAAACATAAGTTAGCTTTCAAATCTTAACAGACTTAATTGAATACATAATCCATGTAATCGATTAAGTTTCAACACTTAGCAAATTTTTGAAAACTTTTCTTTCCAAAATTCATCACAACACATTTGAAAAAAGATATGTGCAAACTCACAAGTTTTAATCGATTTACCAACTAATGTAATCGATTCAAAACTGGTTGTTTTGTCACAGTTTAAAACTCAAGTTGTCTGATGACCTTAATTGATTATCACAACACTGTAATTGAGTAAGTCATGCAGATATGCTTTTGTGCATGTGGTTTTTCTATTTTCAAAATATATATTGTGCATACACAGATATGATCACTTTACAAACACAGTAGTATGCATCAATCAACACAATATGTCAAATGTGACAATCACAATATGTGCATATTTTACAATAAGCATAAACACATAACACAGTACACATACATGTGATTTTATTAACAATGTGTTGTCATCATAAAAAACAAACATCACAGGGATTGTATTTAGCTGACACTATGCTCCCTCTATCAACAATAATATAACTTTATATCTAAGATATTAAACATACTAACATCATGATTATGCACTTCACTTTCATTGCCTCCCTGAAGTGGAGAATCAACATAAAAAATTCATGCTCATTAAATGTCACATCCATAGAGATATAAAATTTCTTTGATGGTGGATGGTAAGCACAATAACCTTTTTGAGTTGATCCATACCCAACAAAAACACATTTGATCTCTTGTTCTTCAAGCTTTGTACATTGATGTGGGTGTAAGTGATCATATATAACACATCCAAAAACATGAGGTGGTAAATAAACTATGGGAGGAAGGATACAATTATCATACAACATATCGGAAGGCCTTCGAAAGTTAAGCACACTAGAAAGGGTTCGATTAATTAAATAAACGACACAGCTTACAGCCTCACCCCATAAATGAGACTGGACATTACCATCTATCAAAAGTGATCTTGTCACTTCTAATATATGTCTATTTTTCTCTCGGCCACTCCATTTTGTTGTGGTGAACAAGAATATGTAGTTTGATGCAAGATGCCTTTATAATTCATGAACTCTATTAATCCAGTCTTAAAATATTGTCTTCCATTGTCTGATCGAATGACCTTAATAAATGTGTTAAATTGTGTAATGATCATATGATAGAAGGAACGAACCACATCACACACATCACTTTTATGTTTAAGAAGAAACACCAGGTTATCCTAGTATAATCATCAACAAAAATGATAAACCATTTTTTTCCATTATGTTTAGATTGTGGGGCAGATCCCTAAACATATGTGTGAATTAATGAAAAAGGAAAATCAATTTTTTTATTGGTTGAAGGAAACGCACCACGATGACTTTTTGCCTTAACATAAGTTTCACAAAGAAAATCAAAAATATTGAGTTTATGAAATAATGATGGAAATAATTTTTTTAAATAACCAAAAGAAAGATGTTCTAACCGTCTATACCATAACCAAATTTCCTTTTTGTTTTTATTTTGTATGTGATCATTCGCAAGACAAGCCAACACTCCTTTATGGGTTTGTTGTGAGACATTTTTAAGATAATACAATTGATCGAGGCTGCACCCGATACAAATTAAATGCTTAATTAAGTGCAGTATAATACTAGGAAGTGACTCCTAGGTCGTCTCTCAAGGACCAACTATGGTTCAGGAATTAAGTCGAACACTTGGTGGGGGGTTTTGTGGACGGTTTTGTTTAAGGAAATGAACTAATTAATGCACGAAATTAAACACAGAATTAAAACGGTTGATCATTAACTCAAATGCAATGTTCCCAATCATAGATTAACCAACACCACACTACTATAACTCCTAATCCAACACAAGTTAACCAACTAAGCGAAGACTAACTATGCTTTCATAATTACAAACTAAGCGAATGCAATGCATAAGTTCAATCAATTTTGCACCATGAAGTCCAATCAACTAAGTGAATATTAAACACCAATTAGGCAAGTAAGCGTATACACAATCACAAGCACAAAATAGATTGAATGTTGAGCCAAATCAGAGCAGCAAAATCATAATTCCAACTCAGAAATTTCAAGGAAACGATGCAATTTCGTTAATGACCAAGCAAGCACACTTAAGCTACCATTAAAGCGAATTCAAATCAGTAAAACAGAATTGCAATTGAGACCATAATAGCAGCAAAAACGTAACAGCAATGCACCAAAAACGTAACAACAACAAGCACCAAAACATAATTCAAACTAAAACGCAACTTAAATTAAAACTAGAAAACGTAAATGCAAGTGGGAAACATAAATGGGCAGCAATGAAATTGGGGGAAAACGAAATTGAAAAACAAGAATGAAAGAAGAACACAAAACGAAAATGTAATTGCAATTAAAAAGAGGATTCAATACATAAATAGTGAATTGAAAGAAAACCTAAAACCCCCAAAAGCGGGGGAGGGGGGGGTAGAAAACGCACCAAGACCTTGAAACCCTAAGAAGAAAAACGAAAATGAGGGAGGGAGAGTATTTCCCAAATCTGATTTGGGGTTTTAAAAGGGGAAAAGACGAAAATGCCCTCTATATGGACTTCTTACAAAATATTGACCAAAAATAGGCCCAAAAGTCAAATCTGGTCAAAAACTAACAAATAAAATTACAAAACGAAATTAAATGGTGTTGCAGCCCTCTTGAAGTCCTAACCATAATTCCAAAATTGTCCTGGAATTAATAATTAGAATAATTAGATTCAAATCATCCAAATTAATTAAAAATATGAATTACTGATCAAATTAAGCCCAATTAGTGAAAATAAGACAATAATGGAGAATTAAACACAATTCACTAATATAATTTGGTATGGAAAGTTAAGTGAATAGTACAAAATAATGATTTATCAACCGTCCTTTTCACTCTCCCTACCACTAGCAATCTTCTGCTTCGAATGAATGTTTTGGAAAGGACAATGGGTTGGGTAAAACAAGGCAACACAAAAATGTGATTTGATTAGCTTGCTGATGAAGATAAGATTATTGTACCATGTAAGAACAAATAAAACATCAGGAATCGATAAGAAGAGTGAAAGGGATATAGTACTGATAACAGTTGAAAAACTGTTATTTTTATACTTAATTTTGACCTTAAAGACAACCTTTATGACTTAGAAATTAGCTTGGAATCATGCTTCTGCTTAAGTTTTGGAAATAAGAGAGTTGGATGGGTTTTATGCTTGGTTTTCCTTGTTTTCGCAGGAATTAAGATGAATTAGATGAAAGAAGTTGAAGTAGTAAGGAGCTGGACTCAGGAAAGGAAGTGAAAGTGCACAAAAGAAGAGCCGCAATCACCGCTAAGGGCCAAAACTGCAGCTGAGCGTTAATTCTGAAGACCCGCACTTACCGCTGAGCGGCAAAAGTGCCGCTGAGAGCCATTTATTTGGGCTTGGGCCTATTTTCTGTAATTTTTAGGAAACTATATAAGGTTTTAGCCGAATTAGGGTTAGTATCTTTGGACAGAAAGAGGCGAAATCACACTTTCTTCACCCCTTGGAGGAGGATTTTGGATACTCAAGCTCTATTCTTCAACTTCTAGGGTTCTATCTTTCATTCTTTCATTGTTTTTCATCTAGTTTCACCATGTCTATGGTGAACTAAACCTTCATTGTTGTTGGAGAACCGATGTAATCCTTTGAAACTCTCATGTATTGAATTGGTTCTATATTCTATATGCTTTCTTTCATTAATTGTTAGGGTTTTTCTTCTATACTCTATGCATGCTTTGTTTAACTCATTCAATTGCATGATCATTGATGTTATTTGTATGGACACATATAAGTAAATCTAGAACTGAAGAAATTCTCCCAAGAGCAATATTGCCTAGACATAGGGATAGGAAGATTGGTTGTTTTAAGCTTCTGTGCGAATGTAATGCATGAATAATTGCTAGGGAGACAAGACATTGTAAATTAGTGATTAGGAGTAGGCTTTCTTCACCGAGACATCGGGTTTAAGGTAAATTAGAAAGTGGCATTAACATTAATGAAGAAAGATGAATTCTTGAATACATGAGAGTGGATAGGATGAATCGGAAACCCCAACAACATCATCATTCCATATTTTACATCAATCACTTTTGCTTCTTTCGATCCAATTGATCAACACATGCATTCATATTTATTTTTCAGTATTTGCATCTAAACCTACAAGATTTTGCTTGCAAGTCTAATTTAATCAACAAATCACATAATTGTTAATGAAACCTACAATGAATGAGAAATTGTTAGTTGAATAATTACATTAACTTAAAACAAACTCAATAAGTATGACTAACGCTTTAATGTATGGAGTGAAGTAAACATGTCTTAGTGAGGTGGTAATCCATGATATCATATACTATGTAGCTTGAGCCTAGGTTATAAGATCCTTGAACGCTTTAGGGCTAAAAAAAATCCATACTCCATTGACTGACTTAGCTCCACACTCATTGTGCCCATATACCTAAGACAATGAATTATACTCTAAGTTCAATAATTTTAATATAGTAAATATAGAAGACGCATTACTACTTACATGCACAGTTGGATGATAGAAATGTTTAAAATATAGTCTCCACCAACCACCTCTAATGTATCAAAAAGGGAAATATAAAATGGGACATAACATTTGATTCCAAATATTCGATAGTATTTTATTGTATCTTTATTGGTTTTCTATTTAACTTCGACAATATGTTGACAAGGTTTGAAAGAGGATCATCCTCTATTTTTGTCATGTCGTCATCTTCATCAATAGCAGGGGTCTTGCACCTTTTATCATGTTGTCACATTTTCTTCCATTTGCATGTCAAGTCCTTTACATATTCCTTAATGACAAACAATCATTTGAACTTAGGTATTATGTGCTGAGACAAGATCGTTTAGAGACTAGATCGTCTAAGCAACTTAGGTTTTGAAGTTTAACAAAAACATTAGATGAAATATTGTCTGTATGAAATGTTGTTTTAAAGAAATAACGTACAAGAGAAAAATATTTTAAAACATCTTTTATAGACAAAAACAAGTTCATAATAACATTTTCTAAACTATATTGTTTGATGAATGAACAATTTCTAATAAAAGGAAACGTCTCTCTTAATTAATCATCTTATAAATGAAATGGGTAACAAACAATGTTTTACCAACAACATATAAACGTCTTAACAAACAGTGTCTTAACAAGCTAGCGTGTTATGAACAAAAACGTCTATCTCATGATAAAACTAAAGCTTAAAAAATGTTTTATTCAAAACAATTTTAATTCAAATAAAGCGTCTTATAAAATGTACCGTCTAACAAAAGACCGCTAAATGTTGCATAGTTCAAACAATTTTTTTGATAAAGCATCTAATGTTTTACACCATTTGATGATCATATATGTTGAATGTTTTACCAAACGATGCTTTTATTAATGAAATGACAAATGATAAAATGTTTTGAACACGTGACCTAAAGCTTATCAATGTTCAAAATATTTAATGCATGTACGATAAAGTGCTTTAATACTTGTATATCTTATTCTTGATATTTGTGCAGATCACAAAAGCATAAAGACTTGATCAGAATCACTACACCCAAGAAAAAAACATTGAGAGATATGAATAATATTTTGGGAATGTTTCCCTTAAATACTTTTGCTCTAACACATCGTACAAGCTACATTTTTCTAAAAGGCTATGCTAAGCTCTGTACCTCTACAAAGTAGACTTGAGTCCGACTTCTCACAAAAAGGCTACATGCTCTACATGAAGTTAACTTCCACTACAAAAAAAGCTGGAATTATCTATTGATATTTACATACGGATTTTAATCTGTATATAATATTAATATTACATACAGATTTTACATAGGGATTCAAAAAAATAAGTTACATACGGATTTGTATCTACCGATAATCCGTATATAATATCCGTATGTAAATAAAGCACGTTGTGATGGGAAAGTTATCTAAATATTAAATCCATATGTAATGAGATCTAATCTGTATATAATTAAAAGTGAATGTTTTTTACCGAAATTACATACCGGAAAAATATTTTATTAAAAAAATTTAATAACGAGGTATTTCTTACGAAACCCTTTTCCCCATTTTAATAACTTCTTTTCCTCTGCTCTCTCGAACCTTCTTGATGGAAGACGCGAAGAAGACCGAGTGGATCGAATCGAATATAGTTTAAACTCTTGATGAAGGAAGTTAATAAGAGAACTCGAAAGAGGAGGAACGCACCTACAAAACCCTAGGTTCGCGATAATACTCCAGGAGCGGAAAGGATTCGACGTAGAGTGAAAAATAGGAAGATTTTTCGGTGATAAATGTGAATTAGGTCGCGTGTTTGGTGGAAAAGGAAGATTCAAGAGTTGAATCGGTGAAAAGGTGCCAAAATGAGGATGTAATTGGTGGAAAAGATTATAGCAAGCACAAATCAAGTCGCAAAGTGTGATTTGGTGATGTGAATCACGACGATGAGGGCTCTGTGAGAGTGATGAGGTAAGGAGATTCACGAGCTCGAGAAGAAGCTAGGGTTAGGTTGTTGGACTCGTGAAAGCTCAAACCGTTGTCGCTGCGTGACTGAGCTATTGTTCCATAACCACCATTGGGTTTTCTCACCTCCTACAAACGGTTAGGTTTGTGCTAATGTTTGCAATTCATTGTTTTAGGTACTGTTTTAGGTTTAAGTAGTTTGAAGGTTTTGATCTTTAAGATACCGGTTTGTTCTTTTGTCATCGTTTTCTTCTGAATCTGATCTTGGCTCATCAAAGTGTAAAATAAAGTGATCCTTTTAGTGGAATTGCTCGTCAATATCAAATAAAGTAAAATGGTCCCCGTAAAATGGGATTTGTTTCCTCTAGAGTGAACACACAACAAATCATGAAACTAAAGTTTTGATATGAAAATTTCAGAAGATCCTGCTTTCATGTGTTTTCAAATCAATCTTTTATTTGATGGCGATTAATTGAAATACCATTGATGAACCCAAAAGATTAAGTTTGAAATATTCGTATTTCATGCTTGCATACCATCTTTGCGTCGAAATGCATTTGATCTCATTTAATGTAATTTGATCTCACTTTCAGCTTATCTTGCGGACTTCGTAAGTCATTCTTGTGAAAATGGAGATGATAACTAATGTTACTGAGTATGAAGCAATTGCAAAGGAAAAATTGCCAAAGATGGTTTATGACTACTATGCATCAGGGGCAGAGAATCAGTGGACTTTGGTAGAGAATCGAATTGCATTCGCAAGGATTCTGTAATCTTCTTATCTCCAGAATCATGAACTCTATGTATCTGTTCTATCCTTTAGAAACTTGCTTTTCATCAAAATCTAAGTTGAACTTTCTCTTGATTACTGAAGATGCTCATCAAGATTCTCGTGTTATGAGATTGCAACTTTCCTTCCTTCAATTATTTTTCACTTTTTTCTCATTCTGAAGCTCTGTTCTTATTATCTATTTGGTTCACATCAAGCAGATTCTAGCCACATATTCTTGTTGATGTAAGCAGGATAGACGTGTCATAACCAATTCTTTATAATATCTAATATATATATATATATATATATATATATATTTGTATATATTTATATATATATATATATATATATATATATATTTGTATATATTTATATATATATATATATATTTATATATATATTCAATGTTTTAATTGAGAAAAAGGTTTTTACAAGGACTTACACCTTATGTTTTTTTTGGACTCTTTGCAGCTATTGAATGGGTGAAGGGAAAATAAGGTGGGAAAGCAAATGGAGGAAGGAGGAAGTTTTGTCAATAAAAACACGTGACTTGTAGCTTCCAAAAAGTGAAAAAGTCTTGATGTCTAAAAGTGCTGCAATGCTGGATTTCAATTTCATCACATAAAGTTTCTTGTTTCAGGTTCTTATCTTTGCTTGTATTGTTAGAGGGGCTATAAGGATTCAACCTCAGAGTATCCATTGATTCAACACTTCTTTGATATTGTGCAGGGCTTGAGGTTAGGCAGCAACTACTGGTAAGGATTTCCCATGTAATTCTCTAAACTCTTGAGTTTGCTTATTTTGTCTCCTTACATACTAAAGAGATGCCATCAAGACAACTCATATTTCATGTTTTCTAGATTCCATATTTTTGAATCTCCATTTTCTATGTAGTTATTGCTTTGAAATTTAGTCACTTATTCTAAAATTTACATTTTCACCTCATGTTATCACTGTTGAAGATGGATGGGGAGGTATTTCGCAAGAGCTATAGTTTCCTATAGTTTGTTTAATTATCTTAGTGTCTTTTGAAATCATAAATATATAAATGTTTAAGCTCACGTTGGATATTTAAAATTCTAAGAGCTCACGTTAGAAGTGGATAAAAGGGGATGTTAAAGCCTTCCCTACTCATTTGTTGGAATTTCTTACAATTGTCTATTGGTTGAATCATTATTGCAAAATGTACCCCATTAATTTCCTTTTAATATGCACTTTATGTTTAAAGTTATTTTTGTTGAAATGCATTCTTACCACAAATTTTAATATTACAATATCCACAATGTTGACACTAGTGTTCTAATTTCAATATGAAATCCTTTGCAGCACCTTTTTAAGGAGTTATGGAAATGATATGATTAACATCGACCATTGTTGTTACCATCATTTAAGAGTATTAATCCATCTAAATAGGTAGCATTTCATTGGTTAAATTATATGTTCATCTTGCTTCCTTCCTAATTAACCATGAAATGTTTAATATGATTTATTATCTTGGAAAGGCCATTTATGCAGGAATATCTTCATTCTTATTTAGTTTTTTTTAACCTTTCATGGGATGGATAAACATTTCTTAAAAGGGTTCTAAAATGTTGTCAAAGCTAGTAAGATGAAAATTTGGTGTTTAAGAGGCAGAATGAGCTTAAAGAAATTTACAGAGGAGTTCACATGGATGTCGATAGTGAATCTGTAAGACAGATTTTGACTAGTCTCATTGAATGTGCTACAAAACCTGTCATATTATCTCCTTTATATAGTTTTTAAAACTCTGTTTCTATTTTTCAAAACTATTTTCACTTAAATACTTTCAAAAATTATTGTTGTGTTTGTCCATAGTGTTTGGTATTGGTTCTAAATTTTCCTTGATTACTTTTGATTGCTTTGCAGGTAATGTTGATCTGTCTCATTTGCTTCAAAACATGGATGGTCAGATAAGACAAGCCAAGGAGCGAGCTCTAAGCGTAAGGATATCTTAGATATGACTGGGAATCTTGTTTTGTAAATAAATAGTTGTTGGAATTAGTTTTTATAATTTTATTCTGGTTTTAACAGTGTAGTCCATAATGGCTTGACATACTGTAAAGTTGAAATTTAATGTTAGAATATAATAGGTTATGATTTCGAGTTAGTTGAAAAATTTAGTTACACGTTATAAATCTAAAATTTGTATTAGTTATATATTTGACACTGGATTCTTTTTAGTTCCACTTTGGTTTCAAGTATAAAGATACTAATGCTATAAAAAGATATTTTATATTAAATTAGTTATTCAAACATTTTTTTAATGTGTAAATTTTATGATAATATATAAATAATTTTTAAATTTTTTTTTTTGAAAATAAATAATTACATACGGATTCATATATACAGATATTATATACGGATTTTTCTATATGTAAGTTACATACAGATTTTATATACGGATTTTTCCGTATGTAATTTATATATGGATTTTTTCGTATGTAATTTAGCTATGCTTATTTTATATATGGATTTTTGTCCGTATATAATTCGTATATAATATAATTTTATATACGGATTTTGGATGTTATATACGGATTTTGACCGTATGTAATTGTGATTTTTTTTGTAGTGTTCTTTGTATAATGATCATCTCTCAAAAAAAATCTACATATAGATGGATGCTTGAAGAAGTTTAAAGAAAAGAAGAAGAAGATAAGATAGTGAACTCGTGAATGCTCAAACAAGCTTATTGTGCTCATAGATTGTCTGAAACTAAATTTTCTAAGAGAGAAAAACAAAAACCTTAATAATATCTCATATTTATTTGTATTGTCTCTATCCTCTCTTCGACAGTTATCAATATGTATTTGTCCATAACATTGATTGTGTTGTAGATTCTGAAGAGAATTAAAACACTTGGTGTTTAGCTCAATTGAGTTAAACAGTCTAGACATGTTGTCTAGGGTTGAACTAGAAGTAGTTAGAATATTGCACACCAAGAGTAGTGAAACTCAAATTAGTCGTGTTGACTAGGTGAACCAGTAGTGGTGGAATACTTGTTGTAAACTTGGAGAGGTAAAACTTGTATGATCTTCTTGAAGATTAGTGGAACCCCTTAAGAGTTCTTAAGAGAGAACTAGACGTAGCTCAGGTTGAGTAAACTAGTATAAAATTTGTGTTTTATTGTTTTGATTTTTGAAATGTTTTCCATATACGCTCTTCATAAAAACCAACATCTAATCATTTTATTTAAATTATATATCTGCTACAAATCATTATAAACTACTTTGGGAAAAAATTTTGAAAACACTATTTAGCCCCCTCCCCCCTCTAGTGTTTTTCCTATGTTTTCATTATGAGAAGGTACCACAACATCGTAGTGGGGGACCATCCACTTTTTTCATCAACATTATTTCCAGTAACTTTCTTTTTAAGATGTGATAACCTATATGTTGGGCACCTCTTCAATGCAACAAACTCGTTTATGTACAATACACAATCATTAAAGTATGCATGTATTTTCTTATACTCCAAATCCATTGGACATAGAATTTTCTTGTAATCCAACAGTTTTGTGAAACTTTTATCGGTTCATTCATTTTTTTCTTTTAAATTGAACAATTTTAAAATTGTTAACAATCATATAAAGTTAATGCATGATGTTTCTTTGAATCAGACTTCAATGTATCATATAAATGAGCTATTCCAAAATTTTCTTCATTAAAATCAAGTACCATGTCCTCTAAATGACCATTCATTCATTCTTCCACATATTGTGATGTTCATGACGTTGTAAGGTTGTCTAATACTTCTCTATGTCAAGTCCAATTTGTATATCTCCTTACATACTAAAGATGAGCAGGTGATCACGCATTTCACCAAAATCCTAACATATTTGATTTAAACAACAAACACAAGGATAATAATATGTCTCGTTCACAAAAATGACGTGTTCTTGAGCATATTGCAAGAACTCATAAACTCTTTTTTCATACTCTTCATTATGAGGTGCATTCATCCAACTTCAATCCATGCTACATTGGTAACAAACTTCATCATTCTCAAATTTTTAATTCTCACAATGCGAGACCATACTGATTCGAAAAAAATATTTTTCATAACTCGCTAATATCTACACGGAGAAGTCTATCATCATTAATTTGATAAAATTTCGGTAGCATTTCACATTAATTTTCAAAGTACACGAAATGAAAATGGTTACTCATGACCACAATCAAGTATGCATCAAGAAAACAACACAAAATGGTCTGAACCAATTTGTTTTCAAATTTATGCATAAACTTACAATGTACACATATTAACAAATTATGAAAAATAATTCTTCTAAACTGTTCGATCAAACAATTCAAAATTTAATACAAATGATTAAAGTTTAATGACTAAATCTTAAATGGAACTAAGGTTCACTAATGTTTACATCTAAAATTATTATAAATCTCAATATAAACTAACAATGCACCTAAATATAAACTAACAATACACCTAATAATAATTTATAATTTAATCAAATTATAAATTAATCAAAAATATAATAAATCTAAAATTATATAAACATAAAACATCTAATATTAATCAAACATAACTCACATTCTACACAACCAAAAATCATAAAGTCACATTCTACAAAACCAAGGAGAACATTAATGCAAAATAATGATTGAGTTCCCCAAAAACAGTCACGAATGCACATTGTAATGATGAGATGTGAAACTAACTATAATGGAAAAAAATATTCAAAGGGAAAGATGTTTCTCGATGCACCACAAGTAAAAATGGCCAAATATGTCACTTTTAGTTACCAATGGAAGTCCTAACACCCTCTAAATGTTTACTGTCATCGACAAGTTAAACTTAAATTCAATAAACATTCTTTAGATATATTTGTGACATTATGTATGACAAAAATAAGTATCTGTTATTAGTTTTTTTATTCTATAAGCTAAATCAATAATGGATAATGTATACAAATAGAACTTTTATTGTATTCTTGAATGTGTTTGAGATTTTTCTTAATTCATAAAATACCCAAAATACTAAAAAATGCTTTGTTATATAATCAAACCCAATTTTATTTGGCATTGAAGCTTTCGAATTAACCTACATGAAGCCGCAAAGACAATTTTTTAATACAAGTTAGAGAATTTGACATTTACTTTGAAAATTTAGTGACCTTTGTTTTTTCAATCCCTTAAGTAACTTTTCATTACATAGTTTTATTAATAATTATTTTTCTCCAAAGTTTATATAAATAATCGAATTTCTTAATTTTTTTAGTTGTAGAAATTGAAGGAATATTATAAAATTTACAACAATTTACGTATAGGTTGAAGTAACTTAATTAGTTCTCCTTGATCATCCATTTTCTCACTGTAAAAGTTTTTATCATTTTGAGTCATAGTTCATATTTCATATTTAATTTTTTTCTTTTAAAACTATTCTGTTTAATTCTATTTTAAATTTAATTTATTGAGCAACTGGTCTAATAAAAGAATAATAGTATAATTTATATATTTCGAAATACTATTTTTTAATCATATAAAATAAACATTTGTTGTGTCTAAATACTAATTAGTTTTAAGGGAAAATGATAACGTGTGCCTGAAGTTCCTCGACGCCACCGTGTCAGTGAATAATAGGGTTACTACCGTAATTTTACGTGTTTCTTTCTCTCACACTCTCTATTTTGCCATAACCTAATATTAATCTTTTCCCGCTTACTTCAGAACTCTCTATCATCGGTTTGCTTGAAAGCTTTCAGCTAAAGGATTTGGGGATAGAAGACCGAATCACAGTGAGTTTTACTTTGAGCGATTTATAGTTACGTCAAAATCTTTGTCGCGAAATTATGTTTTTTCCTGAATTATGTCTGATTTTAGGTTAGGAAGGAAAATGCCCAAAAAGGGGATGGGAACTTAAACTTGGATTGAAAAATTACTTAATGTTTGTTCTCTTTGGAATTTTTCCATCGTTCTTGTGCTGATTATGTGATGTTCGATTTGACTCTTAGCGCTCTCACTGAAAATTTACCTCTGTACGTACTTAAAATATCTTAGAATTTCAAGCCTTTTCGTTTGAAGTGATTTTTTGTAAGAGAATGGAGTTCAATGATAGCCGCTGAGTTAATTGAAGTTAGTTGGGGATATTATTTACTAAACTGGGTTGCACTGGATTTTGTCTTGTTTTGGAATGGATTATCGGTAGAAAAAATCAATCAATTTTCCATGGCCAAGGTGAAACAAATAATTCATTCTACCTTTTCATGGTTTCACTATCATAAGGTAGAATCGGTTCTCGTATTTTGTTCAAACACGCTAATTGTTACCGGCCTGAACTTCAGTTAAGGGCCTTTTTGAAAACCTATTCGGTTTACGTTGTTTCTATTGGGCCAGATTTCTCAAACAGACTATACTGTTTTATTGGAAATTGGTTTTTTCAGAGACTCCCATTTTGTTCTGTGTTAGCTTTGTGGAGCTGAATTTTGGTTCAATTTTTCTTTAGGTGAGAATGAAGTCCATTTAGTTTTGAAATCAAATAAATTTATTCTCGCCTCAAAATATTAAAGAAAATAAACACTCAACAGTAGAACCAATAATTAATGTGTACTTCATCTATCTGACTGATGTACAACACTAGGGCGTTTCCCCAGTTCTCTCTTTCTCTGTGTCTATCACCATCATAATTCATGAAGACACCATATCCACGGTCAACTTAATCACTTTTGGTAAAACCTATCTTGCACCTCCTTCTTTCTCACATCAACACCTCTTCAATGTTCCCCATGGTTTAGGTCTTTTCTCTTTCTGTGGGTTTGTGAATCCATGTGCCATTATGTTTTTAATTAAATGCCACAATTATCACATAAATTCCTATGAACTTTAATGTGGAAAGCTGTTTGATTTTAAGAATTTCAATGGATGAGCTTTCTACTAATGGCTCTTTGCTAACTGGGAATGAAACCATATACATGTTCAATGTTTGTAGAAAACTTGCCATTGCCATGATGCACTGTTGTTCTCTTAAATACCATTTACCCATTCAGTTGTTGCCTAGCTTACATCTAAAGTTCAAGTGACAGTTATCTCTTTTTTAACGATGGTGAAATTGCTCCTGCATTCTCTCATGTTTGGCTGCAATGTTTCAGGCACCAAAGTTGCTGTTATGTGGATGCACTTGTTGCATGTCTAAGTAATAAGAGAAACTTTAGTAGTAATGCTTCTGTGCTGGTTTTTAGAGAAACTAAGCCTTGCTTCAAAAAACCTTCTAGAAAATTGCACGCACTTGGTGATATGTTAAAATACAGTTCTGTTGAAACTTATTCAGTCCTTCAAGCTAGCTGCCTTCAACATTGGTTTAAAAACTGGCAAGCACATAGGAGAAACAAATTGACAGCTAGCACTTTTGCTGCTGCTATTGGGTTTTGGCGTCGACAAAGGGTCCAGCTGTGGTTAGAGAAGATTGGTGCTATTGAACCTTTCTCTGGAAACCTTGCCACCTGTTGGAGCAATATCAAAGAGGAGGAAGCACTTGAAAGATACAAACTGATAACTGGAAATACAGTGTTGTTTCCTGAATTTCAGGTATATGATTCACACCCACAAGACAGCTGGCTTGCTGCTTCACCAGATGGTGTAATCGACAGTCTAGTGCATGAATTGCCTTCTCGTGGAGTACTGGAGATAAAGTGTCCATATTTCAATGGGGACTTAAGTAAAGCTTTCCCCTGGTCTCGAATTCCAATTCACTATATTCCTCAAGCTCAGGGTTTAATGGAGATTCTAGGAAGGGATTGGATGGATTTTTATGTTTGGACTCCTAATGGTAGTAGTCTATTCAGGTTACATCGTGATGCTGAGTATTGGGATGTAATGGAAATAGCACTGTATGATTTCTGGTGGAAGCATGTCCATCCAGCGAGAGAGTTGTATAGTAGTAATGTATTAAGAAGTCCCCTTTTTCAATTAAGAACAGTGAGGCCAGCTCCTAGGCATGAATTATGTAGAGATATTGTTTATAAAAGCAAACACATTGCTGCTAATTCTAAGTTGTTGATGCGGGAGATACATGGGAAATTGATAAATTGATGCCTTCAGTTGGTATAGGAGAGTCATGAGACGAGTAACAAATTCTTTATTATAGACTACACAATATTTGAGTGGTGAGTGTGAATCAATATTGTTAATGAATAAATTGATGTTATTGGAGAAGAATGACATTATTACTTTGTCGTGTTGATTATTAGATGAGATTATTTGAAGCTGGAGAGTGGGTAGAGACAGACTTAAAAGGTTATAGAACTATACAAAATTGAGAAATGTGATAGAGTAAGGGTTGTGTTTGACTGCAAGGATGCCTATAGATCTCTTCAAATGTCTCGTGTGTTTGCTCTTGCACCCTCCCTGTCTTCCTATATTCGTCAGTGTATTAGATCTGTTGGTTCACTTTTCTAATAACAATAAAATCACCTGCTATTTGGAGTTAAATGGTTACAATGGGATATATGGAGTTACTTGCTATAAAATTCAGTTTGAGGTTGCAGGTCTTGTTACTTTTCTCTTCCTCTCTTCGATATTACCTTATATTAAGACTCTTCTTCTCATAGTCAGCACGACCCAGTAACATAGGTTCCAGCAAGGTGATTTATTAGTTCTGCTGAGCTTGAATTGAAGTTTCAATTGTAATTTTAATCAATTGATTGTTAACTTGGTTGTCCTAATTGTAATTTGTACAGGATGTTATCTATTAATGTTTTGAAAGGCATAAAGTTGTCTCTTTTATACTAAAAGTGAACTAGTAAATATTTGTAGTCCTTGCAGGTTTCCTGTATGTGTTTGTTAAACTATGTTATGATTTACTATCCAGTGTTTTGAGTGAAAAGGTTCAAATTTTGACCATGCTGTCTTATGCATTTTCTGAAATAGGTAAAGGGTGCTTTGAATAAAAATCTGGGACTTGAAAGGTACTTAATTACCTTCAAAATTAACAGCTTTTCATAAGTTTATGAGAAGTTGTTTGTTTTGCTTATTGTTTTTGCTGTTTATGAGCAGTAGTTGATGTGTTTGTGACAAATTTTATGGTGGCTATTATTGCTTATTTATATTATGCCTGTAACTACCTTTTGGATTCTCAGGTTACATGGAGGATTCAGAGCAGAGGAAGAAAAGGCTGAGAGAAATGCGCATGCAAGCTGATCATGCTGATGTTTCTGGTGCTGTGGAAGGTTCTGCTATGCCCGGTTCTCTCTCAAATCCCTTGATTGAAGCTCCTTTAATTATGCCATCATGGGATAAATCGAATGCTGCTCCAAGGTTTGACTTTTATACAGATCCGATGAGTGCCTTCTCTTCTAACAAAAGGAACAATACCAGTATCCAGGCTGCACCGGATAGTTTCCCTCCAAATGTTGGTCCCTCTCCTATGGCACAATATTCATCCCCACATCCAGGTACTGATATGTTCATCAATTACTGTTTACCTGACGTTGGTATCCTTCAATTTGATTTGTATAAGTGGCTATGCAGTCAGAGTCTTGTAGATTCATGTAGCAATAAGATAATAAGCCTGATTTATGGTGAATATTATACTACGTCCATCCATAATGGAATGAGGACTTTACATTCCGGCAACACCCCTTCCCCTTTGACACCTATTTAGCAAGTAGGCTGATATTTTTACCCTTCAAATGTCGAGTTTTTACATTGAATAAGTTTTCAGCACATTATTTCCATCGATTGACAACAATCTACACCGTTTTGAAAATTGACTCAATCAAGAAGGAAATCTAGTCCTCCAAAAGATTGTTTAAATCATAACAATTTAGCATAAAGGATTTGGTTGAGTCCAATTTGGATCTTTTAAAGGTACAGATTTATATGTTAATTTAAATACTTTTGGGTGATTCAGATGACGCAGTCCCAATCTTTCAAGGACTAAAACTTCATGCTACTCTGTAATCTATGAGAAGTTTCCCTGGTCTGTTTTTATATAATAAATTAATAATTGTTGAATAAAAAGTATGCAGCATTGCTTTTTGAGTCAGTTCTATATGTTTTCTAGTATTAACTACCTCAAATTTCTCGTGTGCTCTACTATCTAGATTTACCTTATCTATTCCTCAATGACAATTGTTATTCATTGATTGGATATAACAGAATCAACAAATCCACGGATGACTCTGCCTCCTTTTCAAGTATCAGCACCAGCATATGGAAACCTGGATTTTAGTGGACCTAGAGGCCCTGCTCACGATAACTTCCTATTCCATCCATCAAGTGTTGGTAGACATCCATATCCTAGATTCGAACCATCAGGTGGTCCATTATATAACTCTACACAGGGCATAACTCACCGGGCCAGTTACAGTCCTAATCCTTCTCCAGGATACAGGAATAGTCCTGGGCCCAGTTACAGTCCCAATCCTTCTCCAGGATACAGCAACAGTCATAGGCCCAGTTACAGTCCCAATCCTTCTCCAGGGTACAGCAACAGTCCTAGGCCCAGTTACAGTTCCAATCCTTCTCCAGGATACAGCAACAGTCATAGGCCCAGTTACAGTCCCAATCCTTCTCCAGGATACAGCAACAGTCCTAGGCCCAGTTACAGTCCCAATCCTTCTCCGGGATACAGGAGCAATCCTAGGCCTGGTCAAGGGCGAGGCAGGGGTGTATGGCACAACCCTGGTAGCTCTGTTTCAGGACGGGGTAGTGGACGAGGACCTAATTTTCATGGTCATTTGTCCAACGAAAACCCAGGTCCTGGTCCCAATCGATTTTACAAGAGCTCCATGGTTGAAGATCCATGGAACCATTTAGAGCCTAAGATATGGGAAGCAATTGATGGTTCTTTACATTCTTCACGAATACCTGAGAAAGTAAAACCCTGGATTTCAAAATCAAAGAGTACAATAGGAGAGGGATCATCTGCTGCATCTGTCAAGTTCCGTTCTGAACCAAGCCTTGCTGAGTACTTGGCCACTGCATTCAATGAAGCTGCCAACGATGCAGAAAATGTATGATGACAGCTGCTCATTACATGAAGGGCCCATCATGACGTTACAGAGAGGAATGAATTTCCAGCCAGTGAAAAAAGCAAATAAATTTCAAGTCACTTCATAGATTAATGCCAAGGAGGTACTATTTGTACTAAAACACAAGAAAATTTTTGGGATGTGTTCTGTACTTCGCACGGTTTGATATGTTGGCGTCCAATTAATTGTGTACTATCTAAAGTTGTACCGGTCCAGATAAAAAGTCCATTAATTTGTCTAGAAAGTATAAACTGCAAAATTATAATCACATGTGGAGCGCTGGTACCTGGTGAAATTACGATCAAATGCTTTATCTCAAGTGACATGTGCATGCCTATACTGTGATGCAGTGAGCATTTAATGGACTGCTAATATGAAAGTGTTTTTCTAATTAGACTTACACCCACTAACATCACATTTTTGTCTTTCACATTTTTTACCGCTTTTAATCTTGTTTGTATTACTACTACAAAGTATTGTCATTTGGGCAAGCTGGAATACACACTTGTAAATTTCATTTATTATGATATCATTATTAGGAATATGACTATTTTAAAAAGTTGTTAGGATAGATATCATTTATAAGAGTGTTTGTAAAATTTAAAATAATTAAAATGAAAAATAAGAGCTAAAGTAGAATTTAGATAGGTTAAAAAACAATGCTTCTTTCGTTATCTTTTATGAAAATACAATTTTTACCACCCTTCACTACCGGAACAAAAGAAAAGCAAATCATATTCTAATGACTTATCTGTGAGTGAACAAATTCGAAGAATACCAAACAAAAATGGAAACACTCTAGTCGCAAACTCATATCATCGTAAATGAACTTTTAATGATAAGTAAACACATTTTTGTTTATCTTTATGTTCCCTCACTATAATTTTCCCTTCTTTTTTTTTTCATTGCATTATCAAGTCTTTTTCGCTTAGATTAATAGGGATTGTGTGGGTAAACCATGACAGTATATACGAATTCCTTTGATTATGAATTTTGTTTTTCCAGAATTTTTATATTTAGCATAAATTGTGTTACAATCATTTAAAATTATACTGAGGTTGACTTTTGACTATCTTCTGAAGTTGCTTCCAACCGAACTCCAATCCAACGTTGCGTAGAATGTGAATTAAATTTAAAAAACATAGCCTAAGTGATTTCATATTGTTAGATAAGTAATAAAGTGTGAGGAGAAATCTAAGGTAGAGCGCATAAGTGGGGATATGTGATATAATCCAACAATCACTCCACTGACCAGTAAGTACATAATGGAAAGTAAATGGTATAAAAGAGCATAAACTACTTCCTGAAGGAAGAAGAAATGAAGAGTTGAAAAAACGTGATATCCATGGACTGTCCCTGTAACTCCCACAAAGTGTTACAAAGTTTCTATGGGTGGAGTCAGAAAAACAAGTATTTAGTGTTGTAGAAGGCATCCATCCTCACAAGGGTTTTTGCTCGCAACATATTTCATCGCTGAAAGTGTGTATGAGCTGGTCTGCTAAGCTTGCTGGGTCGTCGATCAATGCATCAACAAAAGCACTAACCACCCTTCTCTCCTGTTGAGTAGCCTTAAGGCTGAACCAAGTCAGAAATCTCACTCTGAATATTTCATCTATGTGCCCTAGATGCTCCAACCATTTCACCACCCTCACCGAATACTCGTAGTCATTTTCCTTCGACCGCTTTCTACCATTCAAACCAGGAATTTGCCTCATCTCGTAGGATTTACAAGGTGTCGAAGGTGAAACTGCAGCAGCAAGATTTTTATATGCAAAAGGCTCTAAACACTGAGGCTTCGACAGGAACTCTTCAAACCTTCCTCTGATGTTCAAACTCATGGGTTTCCCAGGTTGTTGTCGAGATGATAACTTCATGTCGGAGTTGGCAGACTCTGTGGGATGATGAGTTTCAGCAGTTATATGATCCTGACCACACATTTCCACTCTAAAACGATTTCCCCCACAACTTATTCCTTTTCCAGAATTGGTGGGCTCACACTGGGTCACCCATTTAGCCTCTGCAGCACCCAAAATCCCTGTGCTGCTGAACAGAGAAGCCTTGCAAAAGTACTCAGTTGAAGGGTGCAGGTTTTCTAATTTGAATCTTTTCTCCGGCCTCAAGACGATGAAGGTGGGTTGTTCAGGGTAGTCTGTAGTTGATACTCTGTGCCAAAGCCTGCAGCCTAGAAAGTTCTTTAAAAGTTTGTCATTGTACTCCAGCACGATAACCACTGAAGTAGGAAGACACTCTTCAAAACGAATTGAACATGCTGCCGAATAAAGTCACCAGAAAAGTCATATCAGTACGGGTAATTAAAGCAAAATTTACTGATGCAAAAACAACACTGTTTAATGGTTCAATTGATTTACTTTATTTGATCTCTCATGTTGTCATATCATATAATCATTTAGAAGAAATGCAATTTCATATTCTCAATCATTGTCTATCATGGAATGAGACTTGCCATTGCCAATGTCTAAACCATTTAAGTCTTCTCCATATTGAAGAAAAACTGAAAAAGTAAAATTATTTAGTTCTTTCCTTTATTCCTCCATATTGAGAATAGTCATACTTGGAATTATTCTGGATCCAAAATTTCAAGACTACTGTATTTTATCATGAAAATCAAGATAAGTTCTGGTTCTGCCTGCCATTTGTTCAATAAAATGACCATTGAAAAAATAATAAAAAGCTTACTTGGTGCATCTTTCTTTTCCACAGAAACAGAGAAAAGGTCAGAAAACTTTGAATCAAAACATTCAATTGCAGCTGAGCACAATCTCTGAACCTCAGCACCACATGAAAGCCGGCTTACAATTCCACGAGTCATCCTCGCATATACATGATCGAGTGATCCCACTTCATTCTCCAGTAATTTGAGAGCAGTTTCTACAATCTTTTGCAGTTCCTTGTACATTTCTGTTCCTACAAGAATTCTGTGAGCCAGGGATATTCGCAAAGACAGTATATCCATTCTTCTTGCTTCTTTGGCAACCAATAATTGCTTTCTCCATGTCCTGTAAAATCCAAACATCCATTCCAAAAAACAAAATAAAATAAAAACTGTAGCTTATATGAGCCACCTTACACTGCAACAGACCACTAATATGACTCTTTGTAATAACACCTCTTTTGTTAATAAGTTATCCCATTAACATGTGAACAGGTGACAATTTATTAATAGGGTTTATAAAATTACGAATGAATGTATGTATGTAATTATCTATGCATATTTTACTTTTGCATGCTGATAAAGAAAAAGTATATAACCAACTTACTTCATCAGTTCATTACTTTTTCCACAAGAAACACAACAGAAGGCTCCATCTAACTTAATACCACAACTACCCTTCAAATTGCCAGACATTTGACTACTCAAAGCACATTGCAAATGACAGGACATTCCACATGACTCCTCATTGGGAAGATCAGAGCTGCAAGTCAACCACAAACTTGGATCCTTGTTATCATCATAGCAATGACATATGCAACAAGAACATCTCTTGCAAAAAGAGTCGTCTGGATTCAATGTAGCTTTGCATGCGACATTTTGACACAAAAAGGTTTTCACTACTTCCTCTTTAATGTTCTCTAGAGGTGCATGGTGTAAATCCTCAGATGCAGGTTTCTTTTTCCTTTTAGATCCAATGCAACTTCTGGTAGGAGCTGGCATATTTCCGGTTACGTGCAAGTTCGAGTTCTTAGAAATTATCTTCAAAAGATGTTCTATCATTTGACTCTTGGTATAGCCTGTATACTTCCTCTCTTTGCCTAATTCAGCACAGATTATTTCTAGAAGTTCCCTGCGTGTAAATGTCTGAAGCATAGTAGAGGCATCTTTTGACTGTCGTGCAATCTCATGGACTAGTCTTTGCTTTTCCGGCAAACTCAGCACACCCCATTTTGCAGGGTCAAGAAGAAAACCTGTAGAGAAACACAACATTGTTAGCTTGAACTTCATTACGTGTCTAAAGTGCTGATAAATGATGTTCAACACGACTTATATGGAAATATAGTTAACAAATTTACAATATGCATGACTGTCCTCTTGTGAATTAAACACTATATTTATCATCTGCCAAAAATATATAATACGTTTACAAAAAGAAAAGACTAAAATAACACATGCAGAAGGTGCAATCCAGAAAAGAAATAAACCGTTATATACTGTGTTTAACATATAGTTTTCCAAACCAAACATTAATTCAAAATAATGCAACAATAACAACCTGCCAGTAGTTGAGCCATTATCACTATGCATTCTGAATATTAAAAAACTGAGTTCTCATTTGCATTAACCTCTAATACAGTTCGTACACTTCAATTCCAAATACATTATTATTATTAATATTATTATGAACTTAACAGCGCATGCAGCTAAACACACTTCCATTTCCCATTCCTAATTTGTTAATGTGATGAAGGGGGCGCCATCACAGGTGGCAGGCATAAAAACGAACAACATTTAGCCTTTAGAAGTGAAGGAGGTGCCACAAGAGTCTAATCCTCACAGAAAGGGAACAAGAGAATAACAGTCAGAAATTAATTAACCATATTTCTATGGTCTACTTTTTCTAAAAAAAAAAAGGCTTGTTGAAAATAAAAGATTGAAACAACTCAAGACAACCCTATATCAACTGCATTAACATTTTATCGATCAAAATTACAAAGTTCCAAAATCGTCAAGTAGTATCACTTAAACTTGAAACTAGCAACCACACGATTCACTGGAGAAATTGATAATCCTAATCCATGCATCAGAGAGATTCACTAGAGGCACAACCTGGGACATGCATATGTAGATACTGAATAGAGATGTCTCAACCTAGAGAGAAAAATCTGGATGATACACTTGCACAACCACCTACGGGATTTCAGGGATTTATCCAAATATGTTAAACCTTAATTTCTTCGTAACTACATAACCCAGAACCGCTTATGAGGGAAAACATTAAAAAAAACCGAGGAAAGTGGAAAAAAATTTAATTTTTATATAACTGGTCAAGTATGGCCTCAAAGAAAAACCATTTGCCTTTACAAATTTCCCATTTTTCCAACAGTTGTGTGATGAAAACAGGTATGTAAAAGCACCCAACTGCACAAACCATCAAAGCAATAATGCAAATGACGAAAACTGAAACTTTCATAACCTACATTGTGAACTGAAGAACACCCACGATTTATTTAAGGTAGATACAACAGAAAAGAAAGTAAAAAACGTGAAAGTTCATGGTTTTTTATTTTTTATTTTACATGATAAAAAAACGTAAAACCCCAGATAGTGAAACAGCAAGAGAGAGAAAGTGATGAGAGAAAAGTGACCTGAATAAGCGGTGTTGGTGCCCAGAAAAGCAGAACCCTTGGTCTCTTCTTCGTTCATGATTCTCCACACACAAGAATTTGCAGTTTTATCTGAGAGTGAGTAGCGGCATTGCTGATCTATTGATATTGGTGGGAGAGAGAAAGAGAGTGAGAGAAAAAGATAGAAGGAGTGGCATGTAATTGAGCATTCAATGCTAGGATACAAAATTTATGCTGTGACGAGTGATTTGGTATAACGTAATTCCCGAAAAGGGAAACTCGGAAACAAAAGTGCCAAATAATCAAATAATAAAAGGCTTTTTGGTTGATTAGGGTTGATACAAGTAATTAATTAACATATTATTTTTATAAGAAAGGTTTTATTGTCTAATATCATATCACTAAAATCTCATTTCATATACACTTCTTCTTATTAATAAATTCAGCAACTTTTTAGATAAAATCATTTACTGTTTAAACCTCTAAATTAATCTTCTTTAGGTCAACTTTTAATGATCATGGTGGGTTTTTCTCAACATTCAATATATATTTATATTTAGAAAGATAAAATAGTTTATGTTTATATATTTAATCCATTTTGGTGAATATAAAAAATAATTTTAGAACCATAAAACTTTTCTATAAATATAATATAAATGATTGGAACTTCTAATAATCCAATAGTTGGATTAGAAAAATACACTTTATAAAAAAATATTGAATGTGTCATGTAACTTATGTTATCAATAAATATGTTTATGATCATTTTCATTTTATAACAAAAATGATAAAACTAAATTAAATTAATTATACAACACTTTAATATTTTAATAATGAGTTTAAGTTTTTTTTTCTCAAATATAGTTTAGTGACAAACAATTTTTATTTTAATATCTATATTAGTATTGTTCTTGAAGACTAATTAATAACATGAAATATTTACGTGAAAAATCAATACAAATATATGAACATGCAACATAATCTATTATATTTAAGTATTTTATAATTCTTTTATTATAAAAATAAATAATAAATAAAATTATTAATAAGAAGTAGAATTATCTTCTTTTTACTTATTTTCATCCCATTCAAACAAAGTCACCTATTATATTTTCTTTCTTTTTCTTTTCGTTTTTACTCCCTTATATCATCCAAACAAAGACAAATAGTAATTTCTAATAAAATAAATTGAAGTTACATTGATATTATATAATAAAATTATATTTATTAAACTATATATTATAAATTTCTTAGAATTTTCAACTTAATTAAATATATAGAGTGTTAGTTTTGGGTATATATTTATATTGAATACTTTCTCTCAATAGTTAGAAAGAAATAAAAAATGAGAAAGAAAAGGTAATTATTTAAAAAATAAGAAAAAATATTTATTAATATTAATATTGTTATTATAGTACTCCAAGCTTATCCCGGTACCTGAAGACTAGTATCTTGCCTATTATGAAACCTATTAGTGACTGCGTACGACCCACTTGTATTACGGATAATATTTTATTCCAACACATCTCTGGCCTATTTCATCTAGAAACACACAGGAAAACTTATTAGACCACAACTCAAGACTAGATGTCTTTACGCCTTAAGTCAGTTAAGCAAGATAAGTGATTAGTTCATCCCAAGATCAAGCACAAATCAACTAACCACTTTAAATCAAATGAAAACTGCATAAATGAAAGTGTCACCAAATACAAGAGAGTTTGAATCTATTATATCATGTTTCAACACATTAAGATTTAGCTTCTCATAAAGATAGAAAGAATTACAGGCAAGGAGGAAAATATCTCCTAATCCTTTAAGGATGTATCTTTGAAGTATAAGGACTATGTGAGAGACTTATTAGAGTCTCTCTCTAAAATCAACTTGAGAGGGCTGAGACCGAAGTCTAGTTCTCTCTTCTGGATCTTTCTACTTCTCTTCAAAATATGTCCAATGTGCTTGTATTTATGGACTTTCGCAGCACGACTCAAGCAGTGGCTCAGGGCTCCAGCGTTGAGGTTTCCTCCCTTGGTAGGTTTCCTTTATGGCTCAAGTTATGAAGATCTGGACTTGAGCTACTTGAGGTTGTTTAATAATTAAGAACTCTCCCATGACTCAAGCCTTAGTTGATGGCTTAAGAAAACCTTTCTTGGTGGTTGTGGCTCAAGCCCTCAGGTGGCGCTCCAATCGTGGCAAGTCAGATTCTTCCAAAATAAATGCAAATATTCTTCTTTTCATCAAAATGCATATTTAACTCCTTGCATTCATGTGTTTCTACAAAACAAGTAAAATTGGGGTAATTATCACAATTTTTATGCATAATCAAAACAAGATAAGTGCTAATTAAGCATTGAAATTCACTAATATCAAGCCCTTATCAATAAGAAATTATTAAAAATATTCTAAATAAATACTTGGAAATCACTTATACTATTCCTGATGAATGAAAGTCAAGATGACTAACTCATCCTCGTAATGATTTCTTTCACAAAGAACATGAGAAATTTTGAACTCTACATTCACTCATTAGTAGCACCATAATCACAAGTAAAGTGTAATCATTCACCATGACAACAAATGAAATAAACTGATTGTAAAGTAAAGTGTAATCAATAGTATCAAATATGTAAAACTTCTGCCCAAAAATCACAATTTATTAAAACACATTAGTGCTTATTAGAAGTTTGTGCTTTGAAAGATTTAATATTAATTTTCATTTGTGATCTACCCTTGTAGGATTTTCTATAGTTTGAATTATCTCCTCATCTGTTTCACTATTATAATCTCCCTCTTATGAACTATATCAATCAATATAAAAGCTAATTTGAATTTCTCCACGAGACGAGCTTCCTTAGCCGTGAAATAATTAGGAATTGTTTCAAAATTACTATGATGTGAATTAAGTTGTTTTAAGCCTTACAAATTAATTATTGAAAGAGACATATTTTAGAGAATGCATATCAATTAAGGAATCAAAATTCATGGTTCACTTCCATTAAAAACATCTAGATTATTAAGAGAAAATGATCCATTCACAACACAATATTATTAGGTTGATCCATAATAACAAGTTGTAACTGAGTAACAAGCGACACCACAACAGACTTAACCATAATAGGTTGTATTGGTGACTAGATAACGAATTGTTGCACCACAAAATACTATACCATATGTTTCACCATAAATGGAACCTCAAGTTGCATCAGCGACTGTAGCACGAGCTGAACCTCAAGCTACACTGACGACTGTACTACAGGCTCTACCACATACTCAATCACAGACTGAACTTGAGGTTGCACTAGTGGTTGTACCATAGGCTCCACCACAAACTTGACCCAAGGTTGCACTACAATCTTCATCACAAACTACACCACGGGAATATATTGAATCATAGGAACCAAATCTTAAGAAGCAACAATGTCACCCTCAAGACAATAATGTTGTATTTTTGCACTAAATATTTATCGCCACCAAAATTAGCTTTGATAATGAGTACATGTTCAATCCAAGCTAACAACATATTATAACCTTACTCTGTCAAAATATGAAATTCTAACCAATCTAGATATGTAAATGTTAAAACACCATCAATCATTCTAAAAATTAATACAATCACTGTTACCTAATGCCCAAAAAGTATTTTCAAGAACAATATCATATGTATCCTTAATACCATGTCAAATGATGATTTAATGAACACATTTTTTTGATATTTAGATTTAAGAAATCGAATATGAATGACTTCAGCCCAAGTCATTTTGTCATAAACAAACTCACAAACTAAATGTTAAAGATAAGCTTTATTTTTTAATTGAATATTAATAACCTGCAAATCACCGTTCATATTAAAATCACACAAAAAATAGACAATTTAACTGTGAGCAGTTTCATTTTCTATGTATAGTTAGCCCCAACAAAATTTTGAATCCATTATTTCACCTTCACTGTATAATATTTAATATTTTTCATAAAAGTAAAAGATAATGAGAGATGAATGATTTTTATACATGAATATTTTTCGCTAATGAGAAGATATAATAATAATAATAATAATAATAATAATAATAATAATAATAATAATAATAATAGATAATAATAACGATTACAATTATAATTATTTATAACTTTCTATTAAACATACACATACATGCTTTTTATTATTTTTTTAATCAAATAGTACAAAAACACTTTATTTCACAAGTTATATTCTTTCCAGCAATCCTAAAGGTTATTATTACTATTGCGTAAGGTAATATTTTATAAAGATTTTAAAATATATTAAAAATATTAAATAATATTTATTTTTAATACAATAACTTACAATCAATATATTTTTTATAAATATTATCTTGTTTTGTTAATATTTTAAATTTGATGTAGTATTTTGAAAAAATACAATTGTAAAATACCCAATATTTAAAATTTTATGTAATTCTTTCTATTTATTTGAATAGAGTAAATAAAATATTTAATATTTGAATTTTTCCTGTTGGAATAAAACAATTAAATTTCTCTTTTAAGATATATAATTTTATTTTAAAGTATAAAATTTATAAAAATATTAGTCAGATTTTAATATTTAAATAACATTTAAAAAATTCATTTCTTTCAATATATATATATATATATAATATTTAAATAACATTTAAAAAATTCATTTCTTTCAATATATATATATATATATATATATATATATATATATATATATATATATATATATATATATATATGGAGATCAACATCCACTCCTGATTGAATATGGAAGTTAACAAGAAAAGTTAGCTTTTAATTATAACTTGTATAAGTTTTTATCCTATGTAAAATATCTGAATTTAACTTTTATTATTGTGAGAATTTAACTTGATATAATCTTTGAGTGTCTTTTTATTAGTACAAAATAACATGCATACATGCTCAAGTTAAGTGTGATTAGGTTTAACATGCAAGTAGAGTTTTACACAATTAATGGTATATATATAAGATATTGTTTTCTTACTCCCTCACTTATCTAATGCATGAGACAACTTATTTGGTTCATCATTTTTGTGTTTCTTTCCCCACAATTTTAAATTTTTTTCACACACATATGTTTTATTTTTTAATGTTTTCAAATTCTTTAACTAACAACATTATTCTTTATCTATTTTTTCAGATAATTAAAATTAATTGTAATGATATTTTGAATGAAAAAGAATGCTTAAATATGCTTTTTTTTTATCTTAAATTATTTTAAAAAATTATGTTTCATTTATACTTTTTCATCCTTATCCTTTATAAAAGACTCGTGACACTACAGTTTTTACCATTTGACAAAAGAAGTTTGACAATAAATTATAATATAACCTTACGTTGTTCGTTAGAATAACAACAAAGTTTGCTTAAAGATTAAGAGATTTGATTTTCCTAAAATTTTCTCACAGATATATAAATATTTTTTTTAATTTAGTACATTTTATATATTTGGTATTTTTAAAATTTTATATATTTCTAAAAATACTATTTCTCATTAAAAAATATTTTTTGAATACCAGAAGATGTTTTGTATGATTCATAAAATACAAAAACAAAATAAATATATAATTTAATTTAAAAATGAAATATAAATTTTGAAAATAGTTTTAAAACAAATATTTAACTATTAATAAAACTATTCCAATATTGAGACTGAGATGACATTTATTTTGTGAGCTCTTCTCCTTGCGTCTCATTTATATCATCCTGTATCTCCAACTTTTATTTTCCATCTTTGTCCTTGTCAGAAGCCTAGCAGATTGTGTAGAAGAATCTTCAATAAAATGAGATTTTATTCTCCTTTAAAACACACAAAAATCCTACACCCCCTACATCTCCTCTCTCTGTCCTTCATTTTGTTTTGACACATTTCATTTTCAATTTTCTTGAATATCCTCTCCTATTCTCGATTGTGAAGGACTCCATGAATAATTTCTATTTGCCATTTTAGGACTAGACATGTTGAATGATGTCTTAGATTGTTTACAAGAAAATGAAGAGAAATTACCAAGCTTGCTAGAGCTGGACTTTGAATTGTCTTCCATCTTTGTCCATTATTTGAAAACCCAGTTTGAGAACAAGTTCTCCTCCTTTTGCCTTTCCTGATAAGCCAAAGCTTGTGTCTCATTGCTTCACCTGAGTGCTTTGTCGGTTTTTCTCAATGGATTCTTTTATCAGCTCACTCAAGTCCACTAAGCTTCTTCCAAAATCTAGCTCCTTAGCATCAACAACAAAAAAGTATATCCAAAAGGAGTGTAGCTCAAATTTGATCTGCTTTGTAGTGCCTTGGTTGGACGTGTGATAAACACGACACCCGATGAAAAGGGTCTCTTCAAAATTTGTTGCTCCTTCTGCAACTCTTGATGACATTGTCTTAAAAGCACCATCATTTGTTTCCTTTTTTCTATCACAAACTCTCTTCTCTCTCGACAACCTTAACCGGCGTTCAAAGTACGGTTAAGGCTTGTCGGCATTCCAACGTCGATTAAGGTTTTGTCGTAACTCGAAGTTTAGTGACCCTTAACCGACGTTTGAACTCTGGTGATCCCTTAACCGTATTTCGAACGTCGGTTAAGTGTGCCACGAGCTCAATACTTACCTTGAATGTCGGCTTCACCACCTTCCTTTTCCTACGACCAAAACGTTGGGCCATTACAACACCACAAAATGGAAGCAGAACCACAAAACCTCTCGCACGAACAACATAACACAATAACAAGTGAGTTACGAAGAAGGGAGTGCAGCGTTTATACCAGCAACCATTATTGCAAGATCCCCTATGCAAAAGTTCATTAAATGGAGGGAAAAACAGTCTAATGGGAGGACTAATGGGAGGTGCAAGGTGATATAAGTGAGGTGCAATGATAAGAGCTCTTATTTTGTAGAGTAAATAAAAATGTGGACCATTCAAAGTTTGAAACTTCTCAAAACATTGATGAATTCTAGTTACCCATCAAGCTAGAAAATCTTTATAATAAAAGTTAAACTCGTACCATGTAACCAAGCATAAATAATATATAAAACATTGTTTTGAAGTGATAAATAAAATTTGGACGTAATTATTAAAGAATCTAATTAATAAGTGGTCAACACTCTAATAAATTTTATTTGGATAAGATGCATTTTACTCCTTCTTATCCGAAGTACAACAACGATAATGTCAAAATTAATTAACATTTTGAAATGCAAAATTTTATCATAGTTATTAAAAACGCTTCAAATGAATGATAGAAAGATGGGTTAAATATGTTTTTAGTCCCTAAACTATTGGCCGTTTCTGGTTTTCGTCCCTCTTTCAAAGTAAGGTACGATTTGGTCCTCATTCTTTAAAAAAACGTTCGTTTTAGTCCTCAAAATTTTGTTTTTAGTCCTCGTTTTAGTCTTCGTTTTAGTCCTCAAAACGTTCGTTTTTTCGACTAAAACGAACGTTTTTTAAAGATTGAGGACCAAATCGTACCTTAGTTTGGAAGAAGGACGAAAACCAGAAACGGCCAATAGTTTAGGGACTAAAAACATATTTAACCCTAGAAAGATTGTGTGAATGTAATTATTAGAGAATTGAATATTTTTTTAAATATTAATTATATTTATAAGATCAAGCGACAATGTTCTCGCCCACGCGCATATCGCCTGGCTACCAGTGGCCGCTTCCTGGTTGAGTTGCGGAAAAACGCCACATGTTGTCTGGCAGGGTCTATAGGGTAATCTTCTTCCTTCTTCTTCATCTTTTCATGTATTTTTTTGTAAGTATGCATGCACATCGTTGTTTGATTTGCTTTCACTGATATATGTTCTTGTTGAGTTATTATAATAGTTGGAAGTCTCCACTACTATGACAGGGAAGGAGCGAGATTGTAGCTCTGTGAGAGAAATTCAGAGTGGGTGTGTGTGTATTTATATGTATATATATATAACATGTCTAGTATATTACTGAATTTACGGTTCTTTCTTGCTTTCTACAGGACTACCTTTTGGACATTGAAACTCTTTTGAGATTAAAGCTCAAACAACATACGTACACATGTTATGTTATGTAATATGCTAGTAGGAACTGTGTTCAATGGAGATCAAATAACTACTTGTTAATGTTATGTTTGGTTTACTTAGGATTGCTTCATTATGGTTAGATTTGATCAATATGTTATTCTTCTTCATGTTCAAAATTAAATACTATTGGATCTAAAGTTTTCTCTGTAGAGAGCAAAGAGAAGGGAAATTATGCAGAAAAGTGTTTCCATAAATTAAGCATATATGCGCTCTCTGTCATTAGTTAATTATTATGTGATTATGCAGTGCATACAGAGAGACTGTAAAGTCAAAAGCTACACCAATTAACTGGGATGTATCATTCTACTTTTGTGGATGTACTGTTTTAAATGGTGGGATCATAACATGAGATTACAATAATAACAAAGACAGGACATTTTTAAAGGAATTGTTTTCAGATAATGCACTTCTTTTTGTTTACTAATGTAATGGCTCCTTGCAAGAGAGCTGAGCCGTCATGACAATTTCAAAATACTGAGTGCTATATATTTTTGGAAATATCTTAACTTTTTATAGTTGCTATGAACTTTTTATAAAATGACATGTTCAAGATTAAGCAGGAAGATGAGATTATTGTTTTTTGGATTTTAATAGAAAGGATTAATATTAATTTGAAGTTGAATTACATTTGAGTAATGACAACGTCTTTTAAAATAAATTGTTCTTTATATCCATGCACTTCATATAGACATTGTAATTCATTTATCTTTTTGTTAAATACTTAATTAAATAAACTTTTTTATTTGCTTTACAGGAACCGAATATGTCAAATCAGGGCATACATTGTGCTGCCAATGATCATTACTAGACAAGGATAGAGCAATCCCCTCGTTGTGTTTAAATACCAACTGACGGAGCTGATGTCTGGCACTCAACTACAAATTTTTGACGCTTCATGTTATGAATATAATTCCAATCAAAGGAATATGAAAATTTCATTGTTAATCGCGCATTTTATGTGAGTATGATACTTGGATTCATTACAGGCTTGAACAACTATATCTATCGCATGATAACAGTAAAAATTGCCAAACTCAAGAGGTAGCTTAAAGGCTAGCTGTTAATATATATTATCTTTGTCAGTCAATGTTTACTTGTTTTTTCCTTTCAATAGCAGTTATAATATATAGACTTTATAAATAATGTATTATTGCGAGTAGTATTATTAATAATATATAGTTTCTTTATATATTTTTGTATGATTTGTCCTTTCTCTTAATCTTGATTTTAGAGTGGTCAAAAGTAAATAAGAGTTCGTGAGAAAATCTAGTTCACCAAAGGTCATCATCACTGATCAAAGTCAAATCAAAGAAGTCTTCAATAACATGAGATTTCCAGAAACAAAAGATAAGTGGCATTGCCAAGTTCTTGATCAATGGTCTGGTAAATTCCGAGGGTGATAAGTGGGTTCAACATCGAAAGATTCTCAACCCTGCATTCCACTTGGAAAAATTGAAAGTAAGTTTATTACTTTAATTTATAAATAATCAATCCTTTCACAGCCTTACCTAATTATTAATCGAGAATTACAAAAAACATGTATACTTTTATGATGAATTTAACAAGTATCCTTGCTATTTGGATACGAAGACTTTTTTTTCCTGTCGTGCTTCATCCACTTGTATAATGTTATACTAAACCACCATATGTTCATGAAATTTTACCTTTGAGATTATTGCCTTTACCATTTTTCACCAGAACATGTAAAAATGAAGGCCTCAGCTGATCCCTTGATAGAGGTTAGTGTTAAGATTCCTCTCATATTCCAGTTTAGATTCTTTTGTTTATTTTTATTTTTTATCTTCATTATATAGTAATTTACACATAATATATTTCTTGGAGTTGATGTTCATCTATTTTCAATTGTAATATTTCTTGGAGTTGATGTTCTTCTGTCTTATTTGCAGGAAATGATTGCAGCTATTAAAAAATTTGTATGATTATTCTACATGTATTGAATTTTTTGTTTGGCTTAGCTTCAAAACTAGTCAACAGATGTGGGCAAGTTAAGTCATTTTGCTGATTTGTGACCTTATTGCTCCCTGTAATCATTAGCATCCTTAGACAAAATGAATGAAACATGCATACTCACAGATAAATATACTCACAGATAAATCAATGTATAACATATTCTTTCCCTTGCGTTTTAGGTTCTGTTTCCATTGGGTAAGTTGTCTGTGATGATTTATGGGTGCTTGGCGGCTCTTATAAAAGGGAAGAGGAGATCTTGGAGCTGGTTTAGAACACTGATTTTTTAGTACATCCGAGGTATATTGGGTGTGGATAAATCTCCCAGCAAATGCTCCTTAGTTGGTATCCAAGGCATTGCTTGGTCATTTGGTGGAATGATCTTTGCCCTGTCTACTGTACTGCTGGTGTCTCAGGTTAGAAATGCAAGCAAACTCTGTACTTAATACTATATTATATGAATATATGAGCTTGATTTTCTGTACTTAATAAATATATTGAAATTAAACTTTTTATAAATTAGAATCTACAAAAAGAGACATAATGTAATAAATATTAAAAATATTATAGTAATTATTAAATGTAATTTTAATAATAATAAATAATGATATATAACATAAAACTATCAATAATAAAATCTCTTTTTTATTATAATTTCTAACAATCAAAGTAAAATGTGGTGTAAAAGTAAGCAAGTATTATAGAACACTTCTGTTAATTTTTTCAATTGATAATTGGTTAAAAGAATTATAAATCATGGTGTAGTGTATTAAGAAAAGATGGATGAATAACTTGATCTCTGAATTATTAAGATTCGCGCTACTGAGAGGAATGTGTAGTAATTTGTCTATCATGGATAATCTTGATTGACATTTGATAATGACAGGATTGTGTTTTTTCTTTTATTACTGGTTTGGTTTCCAATTATTAATCTTGCCTTTTGAATTATGCATAAGCTGGAACTATGGTTTATATTGATAATCAGAATCCCCTATTGCTTAAATTGTATATGGATAAGTTTGTTTTTGTTCCTTTAATTTCCACTCTGCTATACTTTCCAGCATTGGGTTTAGGAGTAGTTCTTGATTTATATTGTAGGTATCTGATTAAGGAAGTGTGTCAAATGATTAAGGAAGTGAAGAATAAGAATGATAATTATTATGCACTACACTTTTTGATTTATTATGTAGAAGAACATTTTTTTTTTAATTTTTAGGACCAAACATGTGTTACTTCTTAAGTTGACAAATTAATTGTATTTTTAATTTTA
This sequence comes from Vigna angularis, assembly GCF_016808095.1. NCBI lineage: Eukaryota > Viridiplantae > Streptophyta > Magnoliopsida > Fabales > Fabaceae > Vigna > Vigna angularis. The sequence goes on from NC_068976.1 coordinate 35,340,792, forward strand.
CATTTTATTTTATATAATAATAATTATTTTTGGTTTCATATTATTTTGGTTTCATATTATTCTAGTTTAATATTAAACATATTCCATGTCAATAACACTAATTAAATCATTTCAATAATAAAAAAATTAAATTAATTTTATTAATGGCGGTTTTCAAAACCCCAACTACATAAAACAAAAAATATTATCAGTTTTGTACTAATTTATGCAAGTCCCGACGGTTTCTACTAACCCCAGTAATTAGCGACCGTTTTCACAAACCCTCGCAAGTATCGGTGGTTTTTATGAAAATCCCTGCAAGTTACGGTAGTTTTTGAAAAACCTCTGCAAATAGTTGTGGTTTTCAAAACCCTCTGCAAATAGTTGCTAGAAATCTTTGTGACGGTGGTTTTTCCAGTGGTTTTGTCAACTCCTGGAAATGTATTTACCAGGGGTTAAAACCCCCGGTAATGTAGAAAAAACCTTTGCGAAAATATGTTATTTTTGTAGTGTTATATCAGTTAAAGGTTCCAAGTTATTCATGCTCAGATTTTTCCCTAAATTTTGATTCCAATTCTCCTAGATTTTGCCTTCAATTTTCCTAAATTGTTCCCATATTTTGTTTCCAATTTTTCAAGTTCCATAGATTCTATAAAAATCATAAAATATAAACAAAAATATCAACATAATAATCATTAGAGTGTGATCAGAATGTTGTCGACAACAACTGCAAACCTTGTCGCTAGTCACCACCAATCTTCATCGCACCATCATGCTTGGAACAAAACTACCATGCAGATCGCCCACTTACAAACAATAGAACAACGTCAATGCTTCACCTCGCAAAAGTAGAACTTCAACGTGCAAGCCACCATCAACTACTGCACCTCCTTCACTAAACCCCCAAATCAAAACCAGAAATGCAATGAGAAACCTAACACAGACTTCCAAATCACACCCTTGAGTAGCACCATGTCTTCTTCTACAATCCACCATTATTGCAATACATCATAGAGACGAACCCTAGTTCACGCAAGATCCACTAGACATAATCGTGAATCTGTGAGTTTGTCTTTATAAATAAAAATAATAATAAGAAACTTTTTTCCATACTGGTTTGTCAACATCAATCCCTATGGCTCTATCCAACTAGCTTATTCAAATCTTAATACAATTGGTTCATTTTATAAACCAACATAGTAACATAAATAGTTCATATTCATCAAACCAATTATTAGGTATCATTCCACAAGGCTCCAAAAACATACAACTCAAAGAGACTCAAACAACACACTACATTTAGACTTTGTTTTTGGAAGAGTAATGTACTGAATAGACTAGTAAGACTCTGCACCTATCATACTTACCACAAATTTCTTCATATTATAATCAAATTCTTGAATCCATGTTCCTCATCAAGTCATGACATGATTAACTTCACTAGCACCATAAGTATGACCCTTTTTCATATTATATTATATTCTTTGTGAAGCCTTCTTCGACTCTCACCACTCAATTATCTTCCTCTATGTGAGTTAGAAACTAGTAGAGTTAGGATAGTCCCATAAACAAGTCCCCTTCAATACACTTAGACTCACCCTAGATTAGCGCATTTTCCCTTGGAAATAACTAATTTGACAACCATAACACACTAAATTTTTTAAAATGTTCCTACATTATCAACATAACTCAATACAATCATAAATATAATTTGCGGCATATAAACCTCCTTTAGTAGGCAAAGTATCATAACGTTACCATTTAGTGCCAGGTTACTCACTATCTCTCAAGTGTTCGGTGATAACTAGGCACTACCTAGCGGTGAGATCTTTGGAACACTTATGTTAGCAAATTTTTAAAGTGGTGTCTGACGATGCTTACTTAATGTCCATTGATGATGCAACAAAAGTAGTTTTAATGCAAATTATGTATCTTATCTAACTTTTGGTAATTCTCATCTCCTTCTAACTATTAACTACAATTTACACAATTCCTAAAACACCTTTCATCAATCAAAATAAAGTATACATACCAGCGAAGTTTTACTTAAATTTCTCTATGCTCTTAATCTCTTTAGACTATAGCTTTCAAGAAATATAATGTTTGTAAGTACAATTGTAGTGCTCATAAAAGACATACAAATCATTCAAACATAAGGTCCTCAGTTTACCATACCATCATCCAGATCACACTCATTCAACAATTTCTCAATAGATAACTATTTCAGATGCAATATCCATTCAATACTTTCATCTATACTAAAGTACTATTTATTGATCGTACATCATCATTCACATAAGAACCAATTTAAATTGTTTAACATATCTAATCTCATTCAATGACTCATTCTAGTGTACATTTGTATACTTCGTTTCAATATCTTTCTAGATGCAATATTTTGGCCAAGTCCCAACCCTCTAAATACCATTTTTCATTATGCATTAATACATTGCTCAATATGCATAAAACAAACTTTTTATTCATTCTTCAACAATTTCACAAAATTAACATTCAAAACTTCTTTATAATTCAACCTTCAAACAAGTACTTGTATCTACATAATATGTAAAGCAATGTAGTAAAAGTTCCTAATTCACATTCAATTTAAGTTCATTTTAGGTATCTATTTTTTACAACTATAATTATCAATTAAAATAACCTAAATTATTAGCTTCCCTTATCTTAAGGAAGATTCCTAGCATCGTTGTTCTCCTACACAACTTCAAAACATATAATTGCTCTATATACACAAACAAAAAGCTCCGATTAACAATTAGAGCATAATTTCATGATCACCAACAAATAAAGATTCATCTAGAAATTAGAAAAACTACATGTAATCGAAAGAAAATCACATGTAAGGAAGAAAGCAAATTTTTTGAATGAAAATGAGATAGAAATTGAACTTACTCAAAAGACAACTTACTCAAAGGACGAAACTGATCAATCCTAAATGTTTCTTAGCTATGCAATTTCATCGTAGTAGAAATTAATTTTAAAAAGGATAAAAAATTGAGATGAAAGTTCTAAAAACATGAGAGAGAGAGTAAAAAAACATAAGAGAAAGAAAAAGGAAATGCCAAATGGGGTTTACAATATATGACATGAGTTTTATAAAAAAAAAATTCTTCATTCTTTTTTTCTATTTTCTACTTTTAATAACTTCTTTTAATTTCTTTTGAAAAACATTATCTCATATATTTTTATATCAAATAATAATAATAATTATTTATAATCATATATAATTGGATTCTTTCATTTAATATTCACATTATATATTTATATTTTATTTTTAAATAAAAAATATAAATTATTTATATACTAAAAATGAGGTATACATTTTAATTAAACTATATATTATAAATTATTTAAATATTTTAATAACATAATGTACTATATGTTGGAGAAATTGCTGAATAAATCACGAATAAAATCTTTTTGAGACTTATAAATCATTGTTTTTAATATTGCACAAATCTCGATACAACATAAACTTTATAAAAAGAAAACTAAGAAGATAACTTAAAGAATAAAATTTCTTTTTCTAGACATAGTATGTTTTTGTTTGGAATGCAAAAAATCTCTATTATAATGGTCAAAAACTGTTACCACAATAATAAATAATAAAAATTGACCATCGACACTCAATTTTAATAAGAGTAAAAACACTGTGTGCGAACGTGAAAAAATAAAGACCTGGCGAACATTTAAAACTAACATTTTTATAATTATTATTATTATTTTATAATATTATATACAATTTATTACTATTTTACGCCGTCATCGTTATTTTTTATTTTAAGTATAAAGGCATTTAATATCTCTTTCATATTAGTTAAAGAGATTTTTACGCAGTCATCATTATTTTTTATTTTAAGTATAAAGGCATGAAATATCTCCTTTATATTAGTCAAAGAGAAAGAGAGTTTTTAAATTATAAGAAACGTTAAAAAGAATTGCATACTTTTCTTAGTATAAAGTATATTCATATCTTTCAGTTATATTTATTATGTAATAGGTTTTCTACTCAATTGTCGTTCTCCTTTTTAAAAAGGTAAACTTGAGAAGAACCTTGCGGCTGCGACGTGTAGTTGGAAGGAAAAATAGAACCCTGCGGCTGCGACCGTGCTTTATCAATCCACGAGACTTCTCTCTTTTTAACTAAATTACTCAATTTAAGGTCGCTATTCAGGCTTTTTCTTAATGGCGAAGAAGATTAGAGGTTTTTAACAATACATACGTGTCGGTGAGGTATGACCTAGTTTATGGATTCATATTCTCTGAGGTTGTTTGTAAGAATGGAGATATTTATATTCATTTAAATAATCTTTAAACGTGTAATACACCAAAGTATTTTTTTATAAGTTTTCAATAATTTATGTGATATTTTTTTATTATAATTATCCTTTTTTTTTATTAAATGAGACATGATTTGTTAAAAAAGTTTATCTTATTGTTTGAAATAAAAAAATTCATAGGGGATAAATCACTCACGCACTTAGACTTTTATAATAAAATAACGTGACTGGAAAGCATTTGAATCAATGGAAAAGAATTAATCTTGGTAAATAATTATATAAATTTACTTTTTCATCGATGAAGATATAATAAGAGTTTTGATGGTTGGAACTTGAAACTTATCTTTTTTTATTTTTCATGTTTTTGTTCGGACAAAGGATTTTGTACTTACTTTTATAAAAGGTTTAATCCTGTACTATAGGATGCCTTATCCTACAACGGTCGTGTACTATAGGATGCCTTATCCTACAACGGTCGACCGGTAACCCGGGCGACCTAACGACACCTAAGCCAAACGGTAGGCCGATAACCCAGTAGCACATTATCGTCGACCACTTGGTGCTCGACAACCAAAATAGTATGTCGCGACACGCTCATACGACATGTCGCCTATCCATGTCGACACACAGAACGATCGACATGCGGCCTGCGATATTTTAGCATACGGTTTAGCGGTTGCAGAGAAGCAATTACACATGTTAGCTAACCGACGCCGCGAATCACGGAAGCAGTTGACTCAGTATCAACACACAATCTAGCAGTTACAACGTCTACACGGTCCACTTCGGTAACTGTCCGGATTTTCAGGTAACAATTTGTTTTACTGTTTTAAATATACGAAACACAAGGGAAAAAAGGTACGTTTTGACCCATAGAGAAAAATTAAGAAAGATTACTCCTAATCTGTTTTGATCATATCCCTTTCTGACTTGAGCGTCGGAGTGCCTTTGCAGGTACCCAGCCCATCTTACCCAGAGAAGCAGAGAAGAAAGAGAGAAACAGTACAGTAAAAGCAGTACAGAGAAGAAACGGTCCAGAGTTGTTAGGTTCGAATCTTGGGCTCCATATCCCTACTGAAACAAATCCTTTTCGACATCCCTATTTATGTACGAATGTCTCAATTGGGTCCTCGTTTTTTAAAGTGTATCAAAATGGTCCCTAATTTTGAAAATTGATATCAATTGAGTCCTTTCCGTTAAGTTGGCTGGACGACGTTAAAAAAATTGATGAGTGGATGTTGAGATGACGAACGAACGCTCGTCCACCAGCGAACGAATGCTCGTCCACCAGAGAACGAACGCTCGTCGACCTCTTACTGCTGGACGACCGTTCGTTCGGTGGTCGACGAGCGTTCGTTCGCTGATGGACGAGCGTTCGTTCGCTGGTGGACGAGCGTTCGTTCGCTGGTGGACGAGCGTTCGTTCGTCATCTCAGCATCCACTCATCAATTTTTTTAACGCCGTCCAGCCAACTTAACGGAAAGGACTCAATTTATATCAATTTTCAAAATTAGGGACCATTTTGATACACTTTAAAAAACGAGGACCCAATTGAGACATTCGTACATAAATAGGGATGTCGAAAAGGATTAAACCTTTATAAAACTCATGAAAACTAAATGTTTGGTTCGTATTCATGGTTTTCCATTAGAGTATTGATAGTCAGAGCCAATTTTTTTACATCATGTAGTATTGACACACCTTTATCTTTAGATGATTGCACTATGAATACAAGATTGAAGCTTCTGATATTCACGTAACACACAAATGTGCAGATATGATCAGCCTTTGTAAATGCAGTTAACTTTCTCTTAAGGAATCCACAAGTAGATGATCACCACAGTCACTTCTTGTTTCTTGGATCTCTTTCTCTATAAGAATGCACTTTCTGCAAAATATCATAAATTGTTAGATTCACAAAAGTTCTTACAGAAATCAAGTTCGCGTCAATTTATAGATAAACACAATTATGACGCACTTTAATCGACTAAGCTACTAATGTAGTCGAATGTAATAATTCAGTCAAAGCAATTAGCAACAATCAATGCAGTTAATTGGATGTGCAATTAATGCAGTCGAATCACAATAAATGCTTGGTCAACATATTTAAAAATATAGTTGTTGTAACATTTAACACAAGCATTAACAAAATTTCAAAATTGTAACAGACTCAGTCGAATGCAGGTTGCATGTAATCGACTATGTAACACAATTAAACATAGTTTTGCAAAACGTCTTCTTTGAAAAAACTCACAGCACACTTTTAACAAGTTTGTGCAAAGCCACGAGTTTTAATCGATTCACCCCATAATGAAGTCGACTTAAAAATGTTGTTTTGCCACACAATAAAAAGTTCAATATAACTGCTTGTGGTTTTCATTCTATAAAACATCAGACATGCATTCACCAATAAAATCAATTATATAGCATAGTAAAATGCAATGTAACAACACAATCATGTTCTCCATGCTTTAAACAGATTTATACATTGATTAAACCATGTAGCATGTAAGTAATAGAACATGTAACACATAAACATCACATGTGTTATTAATTATGTTGTCATCATAAAAAACCAAAAGCTCTAAGATTGTAGGTTTAACTAAACTAATGCTCTTCCTATCAACAATCTCAACAATTGTAATGCAAGAATTATTACAGGTAAGAAATGAATATGCAAAAGTATTAATGTAACAGTTAACAACAGCATAATCAATTTCATCCAAAACAGAATCGACTTCAATCATATATAAACAGATTCAATTTTAAAGTCAATACTAGTCGAATTAAAACTAAAAATCTGATTTCATTATTTGTCCAAAAGATATTACAATCAGATAGACTAGAGAAAGTGGCTTATAAAGCCTACTACAAAGAAAACTCTTAAAACATTAAAGCAAACAAACTAAAATAGACAAAACACATCATCAAACAACAACAGACTAACACAACAAACAAGCTCTCTAAAGTTTCCATAGAATCCTCCTCAGAAGAACTGTCTTCCTTTCGTTACTAAGCCTGATCAAACGCTCTTTGAAGATGATTGAATTTATCATTCAGAGTTCTAAACTGATCAATTGCGAACGTCTCAAAATTGGTTTCTGGAAAGAAGTTTGTACGTTCTTCATTCGCTGCTAGAGTACTCCCTGAGCTGTAGACATGATCCTCTTCACCTATGAAACACCAGCCTTTCATAGTCTTGACTAATCCAAGAGACATAATAGAGTTTCTGTCAAACACATTTGTGGAGTCCCAAAAGCATTTATGCTCATTACTAATGTCTACACCTTGTAGCACAAGTATCTTGCTTATGAAAACAACATATGGTAAATGATACTCCTTTTTTTTTGCAAACTTTAACGTATAATCACTTATCACCAAAGACCAATCCGTTTGCAATGCATAAAGCAGGTACACATCTTCACCATTCAGTATGGACCGATCCTCACCCCTTGGAAGTAGAATCCAGGTGATCATGCATGCGCATAAGCATTCTTCTTTGTGTAAATTCTTAATATAAAAGGATTCATATTTCCCTACCATGTCAGAATTTTTCAAGAAGTTATTGTAGATATCAGTTTTGTAGAATCCTGGTATCCCCTAATGTGCATTCAGTCCTTCTTGTTGAAATCCCGCTACATACTTCCAGATGGAATAATCAATACTTATCTTCACACCCTTTACTCTGTACGTGAGACCGTTTCCCTTATTTTTCAAATTAGAGCAGAATACCTTCACAAGGTTTGGATAACAGTCCCCTTGAAGTTCAACAAATTTTGTCAGACCAACTTTCTCCAACCATTCTTGAAATAAGAAGCCTTCATTGCGAAAAAACGAAATACTTAAACACTTGTGTCTGATCACTTATTTGTACCCCCATTGGCATATGAAATCAGTGTGTTGATCGTCATCACTAAACCACCCAAAAGGATCAACTTCTCTTATAGAAGATGCAGAGCGCTTCCCTGGTCGTGAAGATGAAGCAGCCATCTTGCAGAATTTTATATAGAATGTAGAGACTCTTTAACAGAAACAAGGATTTTGTGTAGCTTGTGTGAAACAGACTCAAGATAAGCATACATATACAAAGGCGCGAACCAGGATATACTTAACTAGGCCCATTCAAATTTTCAAACATAGAAAGCCCTAAAACAGAGATATCTAATCGGTTTTGTTAAACTTAAAGTTGACTTAAGTATGACAGAACAAAAAAAAAACACTTATAGTGACATGTAATCGACTATGTGCTTAATCCAATCGATTAAAAGTCGTAAAAATTGATTTTCACAGAACAACAAACATAATCAATGAATCAATGAATCAATCAATCACACAATCATCAAACAATCATTCAGATACATATCATACATGATGAAATAAGAAAATGATTGTTTCCGCTTTTAGATACTCAAGAAATTTGATATAACCATGTTAGTTCATCCTTGAGATTTCCATTACTACAACATCATTTGCTTTCCTGCAAAATGATAACGGTTGAAAAACCGTTATTTTTATACTTAATTTTGATATTAAAAACGCCCTTTCTGACTTAGAAACTTGCTTTAACTCATGTTTTTGCTTTAGTTTTGTGAATAAGAGAGTTGAAGGTGAATTTAATGGTTTTGTGCTAAATTCCCTTGATTTTGTAGGCTATTGGAATGATTTGAAAGAAGAGTTAAAGTACCGAATGATTGGAATGCAGAAAAGTCAACCAGAATGTAGAAAAGTCAACCAGAGTGCATGAAAGTCAACCATAATGTAGAAAAGTCAATGAGAATGCAGAAAAGTCAACCAGAGTGCAAAAAAAGTGCCGTTGAGCACCGATGACGTGGGCTTCGACCTGTTTTCTATTATTTTTATGGGCTTGGACCTGTTTTCTGTTATTTTTATGTTCTATTTAAGGACTTGCATGTCCTAGGAATTGTATCTTTTGATGGCTTGAGTAGAGAAACACATTTTTCACCCCTTGGGGGTAGATTTTGGTGATGTGGCAGGTTTCCTCTTCTCTTTCTAGGGTTTTTCTATCTCTTCAATTCTTTCATTCCATTGTTCATCTAGTTTCTCTGTGATAGTGGAGAGCTAAACCTTATTTGTTGTTGGGAAAGATGTAACCTCTTAAACTCTTATGTATTGAATTGATTCTTGATTATATATGCTTTACTTCATTATAATTGATATGTTTAACTCATTCAATTGCATGATAATTGATTTTGTCGATATGGACACACACGGGGAAATCTAGATATGGGGAAATTCTCTCGGAAGCAATATTACCTAGACATAGGAATAGGAGGATCGGTTGCCTTTAAGCTTCTATGCAAATGTAATGCATGATTAATTGCTAGGGAGACAAGACATTGTGAACTAGTAATTAGGAGTAGGCTTTCTTCACCGAGACATCGGGTTTAAGGTAAATTAGAAAGTGACATTAACATTAATGAAGAAGATGAATTCATATATGCATGAGAGTAAATTAGGTGAAATCTAAACCCAACAACAATATCATCAACTTCATCCATTCATTCTTGTGTTTCACCTCAATTGATCAAATTGCTTTCATGTTTATTTTATTGCATTTGCATCCAAAAACCCCAAAATTTGTTCTTTAGAGTCTTAATTAGTTGAGTAATCAGATAACTGTTTAGTGCCGTGAGTCTCTTGGGAAACGATACTTGGTCTTACCATTTATTATTACTTGATACGATTCAGTACACTTGCCGAGGTCTTAACAAGTTTTTGACTCCGTTTTCGGGATCAAAAAATTTGTTTATCACAAAACAGTTGAGATTGTTGATGCAAGTACCCATTTGAATTTGGGTCCTTGTTTGTTAGCAGATATATGTTCCTTGGGAATCCACTTATATTTCCCTTTAGAAACTTCAACCTTTCTGTAGTAATAGTTTCTAACAGTGTGCCCTATGTTATTACAGTAAAAACATGCATGTGTAACATGCTTACTAATATTTACAAATTTCTTTGTATCTGTTCTGTTACTCTTAGCTTTGTAGCCAATGCCTTGTCTGAATACAACTCTTCTAAAGGCCTTCAGTACAACATCTAAATTGTCCCTGCCTTGTGTGAATTATGCTAACGTGCAGGTCAAGTAATGAATCTTTTCAACAAATACAGGATAGTTTTGGCATTCTTTTTCATCATGTTTTGACTCAGCATCACTCTTCTTTGAAGAATCTATTGCATCATTTAATTTCTTTTCCAGTATTTCGTTCTTCTCAACCAGATTGTTGATTTTCTGCTCAAAGTCTCTTCTTTCAGATATAAGTCGATTGACCTTATATTACAGTCGCACAGCCTCTGCATGAATCTCTTGAAATGCATCACGCAACATGTCATATTTGACTTCTACAGGTTTATTTTCAAATTCCTCGTCACATTCATAATCATTGATTGCAGATCCATCCATGAAGCAGATGTTGGATTCTTCTTCAACATTGCAGTCTTCATCACTTGAAGAATATGAATCACTGTTTTCCCAAGCAATATATGCACTCTTTTGTTTCCTACTTTTCTCTTGAACCAATCTTTTGTTCCCTTTCTGCTTGGCTTTCAGATCTGGACACTTAGGCTTGATATGTCCTTTTTTCCCACATTCATAACATTGGATGGTAGTGGTTCTGGACTGCTTTCTTCCTCTTGAGAAACTTGCATTGTTAGTGGAAGAACTATTATTTTTCATAAAACGATTGAATTTTCTTACCACCATACTCATCAATTCTTTGTCATGTAGATTAGTCTCTAAGCCAGATTCTGGTTCAGTAGTCTTTGAAGCTTTTCGGCTTATGGCTTTGAGGGCTATTGATTTTTTTTCTTCAATTTCTTCTTCCTCCTTCAACCTTCCAAGTTCTAACTCATGCTCTCTGAGTTTTCCAAACAAGGTTGCCATGTTCATGCTAGTCAGATCTCTTGATTCTGACATAGTAGTAACTTTCGGCTGACAGCTTCTATTGAGGCTTTTCAAAATTTTTTATGTTGATTTCTTCCTTGTCAAATACTTTTCCTAGAGACATAAGATGGTTGACAATGTGTGTGAATCTTTTCTAGACTTCATAGATTGTCTCCCCTGATTTCATTCTGAATAATTCGTACTCCTAAATGAGTGAATTTTTTCCGGCTCTTTTCACCTCATCTGTTCCTTCATGAGTTACCTCCAAGACTTCCCACATTTCTTTTGCTGTCTTGCATTGTGATATCTTGAAAAATTCATCCATTGTTAGTGTTGAGGCTATTACATTCCTAGCTTTAACATCATACCGTGCTCTGCGGTTCTCATCTTGAGTCCATTCAGAAAAAATTTTCAAAACAACTTTTCCATTCAAAACATGAGTGGGTTCATATAGACCGTTTATGATTGCATCCCAAACACCTTTGTCCACGGATTCAAGAAAGATTTGCATCCGAATTTTTCAAAAAGCATAGTTTTCACCAGCAAATAGAGGTGGTCTATTTGTTGATGCACCTTCACCAAAGGTTTGAAAATTAGAAGCCATTTTCCAGGATCAGTCAATTTAACAGAAAACGTAATCGACTAGTTTTTCAAATATTTTATGAAAACCAGCTCTGGTGCCAATTGTTAAAATAGAATGGCTTAATTTTCAACACCAAGAGGGGGGGGGGGGGGGGGTGAATTGGTGAAATACAAAAACAATGTTTTCTTTAAATCTTTTTCACAAAGTAGATGACTTTAAAAACTTTCTTGAAACACAAAGAAAAAGATTTTTAAGTGCAGCGGAAATAAAGTTGATTAAACACAGTACATAGTCGATTAAGTAAAAGTGTAGGGATAAAAAAAATCAAATACTACTTTTTATACTAGTTCGGTGAAGCCTACATCTAGTGTTCTTCCTCACCAGGAAACAAATGCACTATAATGATCAAGGTTTTTACAACAAGGCTTTTATAGAGACCTCTACGTCAAAAATATAAAACACCTCTCTAACTCTCTAATCAAAATATAGGCATACAACACACAACCCTTTGAGAAATCCCTCAAAGTCCAGAACGCAGTATGTCCTCTTCTTGTAGTCACAACAGGGAAACAACACCAATCTTCACAAGATTGAATTCCTGATCACCAAAACAGACACCTTCAGTGCATATTTGATCAAACAATAAGAGCACACAATCCTTGCTCTTCAAGCTATTCCCAAAGATGAACACCACAGTCTTCTTTAAGAGTTCTTGGAGCTTTTCCCAAATCTGTAAGACAGGACTAATCTGAAAATTATCACACAATTCGTTAGATTCTCAAAACTTCTTGCAGAATTCAAATTTGTGTCATAGTTTTTGACAATTCTGACGCTCTTCAGTCGGCTTTGCTATTAATGAAGTCGAATACAGTCATGACAGTTATAACAGTTAGTAGCAGTCATAGCAATTAATTGATTACACAATTAATGCAGTTGTTTCACAATTAATTCTTGGTCAAACATATTTAAAAATATAGCCGTTAGACACTTTAGGACAAGCATTAACAGAATTTCAAAACATAACAAATTTAGTTGAATGGCTTGCGCACATAGTCGACTTTGTAACAGTTAAAAACATAGTTTTGAAAAACTTTCTCTTCAAAAAATACTCACAGCACACTTTGAAAGAGTTTGTGCAAAACCACGTGTTTTAATCGACTTACTTCATAATGAAGTCGACTTAAAACTACTGTTTTACCTTAAATGCGATGTCTCGGTGAAGAAAGCCTACTCTTAATTACAAGATCACAATGTATTGTATCCCTAGCAATTAATTATGCATTACATTCGCACAGAAGCTTAAAGGCAACCAACCCTCCTATCCCTATGCCTAGGTAATATTGCTTTTGGGAGAATTCCCCCAGTTCTAGATTTGCCCATATGTGTCCATATTGACAAAATCAATAATCATGCAATTGAATGAGTTAAACAAAGCATGCATAGAGCGTAGAGGAAAAACCCTAACAATTAATGAAGTAAAACATTTATAATAAAAATCAATGCAATACATGAGAGTTTCAAAGGATTACATCGTTTCCCCAACAACAATGGAGGTTTAGTTCATCATAGACATGGTGAAGCTAGATGAAAATATGGAAAAGAATGAAAGATAAAACCCTAAAAGTTGAAGATCAGAGCTTCCGCATCCAAAATCTGCCTCTGAGGGGTGAAAGGAGTGTGTTTTTGCCTCTTTCTGTCAAAAGATGTGAACCCTAGAACGTCCAAGTCCTTAAATAGAACATAAAAATAATAGAAAACAGGTTCAAGCCCACGTCGTTGGCGCTTAGCGCCCCCAAAGGGCACCCAACGGTAGCTGCAACACTAAACTAACCCTCAGCAGTGGCGCTCAGGTGTGAGACAGAAGAAATTGGCGCTCAGCGCCCTTTTTCTGAGCTCAGTGCCCTTTTTTTGCATTCTGGTTGACTTTTCTGCACTCTGGTTGACTTTTCATTCTGGTTGACTTTTCTGCACTTTGGTTGTTGTTTCTGCATTCTGGTTGACTTTTCTGCATTCTAACTATTTGGTACTTTAACTCTTCTTTCAAATCATTCCAATAGCCTAAAAAATCAAGGGAATTTAGTGATAAAATCATCAAGTATAACCTCAACTCTCTCATTCACAAAACTAAAGCAAAATCATGAGTTCAAGCTAGTTTGTAAATCATAAAGGGTGTTTTTAATATCAAAATTAAGTATCAAGTAACGGTAAATTCAACCGTTATCAATTGTTACAAAACTAATTTGTAATTTTGAATTACCCACAATTGCCATGATGAAGTTTTCATTTATTTTGGTTATTTAATTTCAATCAATTTGATTTGGCAATACATTATTTATGATTTTGTTTTTGTTCAGAATGGCAATCTAATGTAACCATGTCTTTCATAACAAATAACCAATAACTTAAAAGTATTAAACTGAGTGATGGAGATTACTAGATATTCATAACAAAGAACCACCACAGACAATGAAATAAATGATTGATGTGCATAAATTATAATTCTGTTTTAAAACAAAATGGTTAACATACTTAAAATTGGTCAGATTGATTGATATAGTAACTAGTTATACAATGAACGTGATGTGGTTAGTTCTTATACTCATTTTGTACAACAATAAGTTCATGAACATGATTTCAAGTGCTATGATATATTGGTTCAGTAAATGATATGTGCATCACGTTTTGTGGTTAGTTGGAGTGATATTATGCGCAATAACAAAGTGGTCATTTTAAATGGTCTGATTTCTTCCTCTAGTAAGCAGTTATACAATTCATATTTTGTGGTTGGTTGTGACAATTGTTGATAGGGGAAGCAATGTGAATGCTAATCTCAATTCCCATGTGTTTGGTTTTTGATGATGACAACACACATATATGTTACAATGACAACAACATAAATGTGTCTTTATGTTTTATACATATGTTGCTCAAACTAATTGTTTGCATACTCACTATGATCATAAATGTGTTTACATTTGTTGTATGCATTCTCATGTTTTCATATGTTAAAACAACTTGCACAATGCAAATCTGTTTGAAATAATCAATTACACTGGTTTAGTAATCAATTAAGTTCATCAGATAGCTTTTGCTTGAAACTGTGGCAAACTATACAAGTCTCAATCGATTACATTAATTGTAAAATCGATTAAAACTCGTTTTCTTGCAAACACCTTTTTGAAAATGTGTAGTGATGAGTTTTGAGAAGAAAAAATTTCAAAATTGTTTAAGTGTAGGACTTAACCAATTACATTGATTATGGAATCAATTAAGTTTGGTATTCTTTGAAAATTGTTTTCAAGCTAAATCATAACTGTTATAACGGTCATATTTTAAAATGTTTTGACTTATTGTTAACATGCGATTGATTACATTATTTGTGTATTCAATTAAATCTGTTTCAATGTGATCCTGGTATAAACTCTGTTAAAGCATAAATGATTACATTATTTTCGTCATCGATTAAAGTGCGTTTGATAAGAGAAATTCTATATAATAAAATGTTGCGTGTTGTATTGAGAACTTTTAACACTTTGATCATTTGAGAATTTTCATATCTGATATCACTAAGTTTAAAAAGAGATTACAGGTTGGCCTAATGCTCCAAGAATGAAGATTCAAAGGTTTTGAAGATTTTGAAGAATTCTTGAAGGCTAGCATTGAACTTTTATTGGCCGATCACTTCTGCATAATTCAGGTGTATTCTTTACTAATCAGAATTTGTTTTGCAATCAAGAAGATTATTGGTTCCCTGTGCGTGTTGCAAGGAAGAAGAACTTGGTGTTCTTGATACTCTGAGAAGGGTCTCAAAGGGTTACTATAGTGAAGAGGATTGTTCTTCTACAAGATTTGTGTTTGCTATATTAGATTGATGTGAGTTAGAGAGGAGTTTTTCATTTTAACAGAGTGGTCTACGTAAAGCCTTGTTGTAAAACTCAAATTTATAGTGGAAAGTCTTTCAATGTAAGGTTGATTGAAAGACACTGGATATAGACATTAAGGCCGAACCAGGATAAAAAGACTGTGTTTGTTTCCTATCCTTAATCTCTCTACTACATTATTTTGATATTTCTATTATGCGCATTTAAAGATCATCTAAAATTCCTAAAAAGATTCAACAAGAAACTTGTCACAGCGGCGTAATGGAATGGTTAACGCGTTCAACAAACCAAGAAGGGGGCGAATTGGTTTCTTATCGCAAATCGTTCTTTTAAAAAATTTTCTCGTAAATAAAAATTCCTTAAAAACAAGTTAAACAAATTTAAAGAGTAAGGAAGAGAGAAAATTGCACAGGTAATTTTTATCCTGGTTCGGATCAAACAGATCTTACATTTAGTTGTTAATCTCAACTGAGAATTAACGTTGCACTGGCATAAACCAACAAACTGTTACAATTACAAAGAAAATAAAATAGTTTAAGGTTAGAACACCTCTTTTGTTACCCCAAGAGATGAAACTCACTTCCCCTGTGACCCACAAGGGATGAACACCTCCTCTAAATCTTCACAAAGGATGAACACCTCCTCCGAATGCTTCACGAAGGATGATAGACTTTCAACTCAGCAACAACAACAACACTCAATCACATTCCCTGTGAAAGTTCTCGCTCTATGCCAACACACCAAGTTCTCAAAGCCACAACATAAGGGTTCGACAAACCCTATAACACTTATCACCGCAACCTGCAGATAAGAATTTCGAAATACACTTTTTGTATGTTTCATATTTTGTATTTCATATTTCAGAATGAGAGTGCCAATCTAATTTATAGAGATCTCACTCAAGGATACTGATCGAGGTCGTACCCTATACAAATTTAATGCTCAATTAAGTGCAGTATAATACTAGGAAGTGACTCCTAGGTCGTCTCTCAAGGACTAAATGTGGTTCAGGAATTAGATTGAATACGTGGTGGGGGATGGTTTTTGGATACGTGGTTTAGGAATTAGATCAAATACGTGGTGGGGGATGGTTTTTGGATAGTTTTGCCTGAACTAAAATGAACGCAATCAAACACTAATTAAAAACGATTGGTCACTAGCTCAAATACAATGCTTCCAATCACAGATTAGCAACAAATACTCATTCCTCTAACCTCTAATCGAACACAAGTTAACCAACTAAGTGAAGACTAACCATATTTTTATAAATGCGAACTAAGCGAACGCAATGCTAATATTCAACCAATTTTGCACCATACAGTTTCATCAACCAAGCGAAGATTACACACCAATTAGAAAACTATGCGTATACCAATAGCACGCACAAAAACAGACTCAATATTAGCCAAGTCAGAGCAGCAAAAACACACTTCCATCTCAGAAATCTCATGGAAACGATGTAATTTCACTAATGACCAACCAAGCAAACCTTAAGCTACCATTAAAACGAAACTACAACATCAAAACGAAAGGGAATTCAACATCAAATATGGAACAAAATGCACAAAACGAACTGCAGCAGAAAATGGAATTGGAAGCATAAAAACGCAATTAAATCTGCAACGAAAACTAAAAACGCAATTAAACATGAAAACGAAATTTGGCATCAATAAAATTGGGGGAAAACGAAATTGAAAAACGAGAATGAAAGAAGAACAAAAAACGGAAATGTAATTGCAATTAAAAAGAAGATTCAATACATAAAGAGTGAATTGAAAGTAAAGTTAAAACCCCCCATAAGGGGGGAAAGAAGAAAATACACCAAAGCTTGGAAACCTAGAGAGAAAACGTGAAAAATGAGGGAGAACGTCTTTCCCAAATTTGATTTGGGGTTTTTAAAAGGGCAAAAGACGAAAATGCCCTCTATATGGGCTTCTTTACAAAATATTGACCAAAAATAGGTCCAAAAGTCAAATCTGGCCCAAAAGTAACATAAATAAAGTTTCAAAACGAAATTAAATGGTGTTGCTATCATCTTGAAGTCCTAATAATAATTCCAAAATTGTCTTGCAATTAATAATTAGAATAATTAGATTCAAATAATCCAAATTAATTAAAAATATGAACTATTTATCAAATTAAGCCCAATTAGTGAAAATGAGACAATAATGGAGAACTAAACACAATTCACTAATATAATTTGGTGCGAAAAGCTAAGTGAATACAATATAATGATTTATTAGATACCTCCAAAAATCTATTGTCAACTAATTAATCTGTGATAATCAATTATCCAATTATGGTAATTGATTATCCATTTAATGAATACACAACAGTAAAAAACTTGCTTAAAAATTCTCATAATTGCTCGTGATAATCAATTATGGCAAGTCATAATTGATGATTGATAAACGATTATTATAAGTTGATAATCAATTATCTTGAGTATAAAATGAGGTTTTCTAATACAAAATAAATTTTAACGCAACCTAAGGCAAACAATACGTAGAATCAAAGATAAACCACATCCTATACATCAATCTACTAAATTACAAAAGCTTTAATATAAAAACAATTCTTCA
Organism: Vigna angularis; assembly: GCF_016808095.1. Taxonomy (NCBI): domain Eukaryota; kingdom Viridiplantae; phylum Streptophyta; class Magnoliopsida; order Fabales; family Fabaceae; genus Vigna; species Vigna angularis. The sequence goes on from NC_068976.1 coordinate 35,359,016, forward strand.
TGAAGATCTTCTTGCAACAAGAGCACTTGAGACTTGACTTTGAGACATCATCAAAATTTCTGTTCTTCAGCTTTATACTAACAAAACTGTTTTGATTGTATACCAACTCACCCCCCTCTTGGTAAGCGAAACAAGTCATAGTCATATCTTTTCTTACAACATGCACTAGAGCTGGTTTTTCAATTTTTTTTTGAAAAATAATCGATTACTATTTTTATGAAATCGATTAATTAATCCTGATGGCTTCAGTTTCTCAGACCTTCGGAGAAGGTGCTTCTATAAATAGATCTCCTCTATTTTCAAAAGAAAATTATCCCTTTTGGAAAATTAAAATGAGGATTTTCTTAGAGTCTATTGATAATGGGATTTCAGATGCAGTAATTAATAGTCATTTTGAGCCTACTAAAATTGTTGATGGAAAAAGTGTTTTGAAAAACTTTTCTGAATGGAATCAAGATGAAAATAAACGTGCACAATATGATATTTAGGATAGAAATATTATTTCCTCTACACTTACTATTGATGAGTTTTTCAGGGTATCAACATGCAAGAGTGCAAAAGAAATGTGGGAAGTTCTTGAGGTGACTCACGAAGGAACCGATGACGAAAAGATGGCTAGAAAGAATTCTCTAATTCAGGAGTATGAAATGTTCAAGATGAAGCCTGGAGAGAATTGATAACGGTTGAAAATACTGTTATTTGTGATGTAATTTTGATACCAAATGCACTCCTTTCTGGTTAGAAACTTGCTTGGAATCATGTTTTTCTTTTAAATTGTGTGAATAAGAGAGTTGAGATTGAATATAATGATTTTATGGCTAATTCCCCTTGTTTTGGCAGAAAATGAGATAATATGGAAAGTAGAGATGAAGTGCAGAGGAGATGGAGTTCAGAAAGGCTTGGAAAAGCACTAGAAGGGAGGAATGCTCGAGGCTTGGGCGTCCTTTTTGGAGGCTTGAGCGTAGAAGAGAGCGGCTCAACGCCCGAGAGCCTCTTTTTAGGCGCTTGAGCGTGAGAGGCACGAAGCTTGGGCGCCATCTGTAAGGCTTAAGCATGGAAGACCACCGCTCACCGCTCGGGCGTCCGAAGTGGGGCACTTGAGCGCTAGTGACACGGGCCTGGGCTTTGTTTTTGTTCTGTCTTCGCTTTATTTAAAGGACTCAGGCGTTATAGGTTTCGTATCGCTGGCTGGAGCAGCACAAGAACACACTCTTCCACTCTCTGAAGGCAGATTTGGATGCGGGAGCTTCCATCCTTTACTTTTAGGGTTTTGCTATCTCATGCTTTTCCATTATTCATCTAGTTTCACCATGTCTATGGTGAACTAAACTCTATTTGTTGTTGGGGGATGATGTAACCTTGTGAACTCTCATGTATTTGAATTGATTATCAATAACATATGCTTTTTCATTAATTGTTAGAGTAATTCATCTATGACTATTACATGCTTTGTTTAACTCATTCGTAGCATGATGTATGAATTGCATGAGTGCCGAGAGGTTCCTTACAATTCAGGTTCTTGTTGAATTCTCCCAAGAGTAATATTTCTCAGGGATGAGGATATGAGTCTTGGTCGTCTTAAAGCTCTTGATCTTCACATTTAATTACTAGGAATGCTAGGAATTGCATGAATTGGTGATTAAGGACATGCTTCTTCGCCGAGGGATCGGGTTTAAGGGATTAAGTGAGTGACGTTAACATTAATGCATAAAGAAGAATTCTTACATACATGAGAGAGAAGTTGGTGAAATCTAACTCCAACAACATACTCATCTCATATTACAAAAAACATCCGTTCATCACTGTGCTATTCTGCTATTGCTGAAATTGCATTCATATTTAATTTTCTGTCTTTGCTTCTCAAACCACTGATCTTTACTTCTTTAAGTCTTAATTAATCGAGTTATCACACGATTGCCTAGTGTTGAAAGTCCTATAGGATACGATACTTGGTCTTACCATTTTATATTACTTGTGCGATTTGGTACATTTTCCAAAGCATTAACAAGTTTTTGGCGCCGTTGCCGAGGACTCACGGTTTAAACTATTCTGTTGGTGTGATTCTTGATTAACTTTGACTTTATTTTTATTTTTATTTTTTTGTCTTATTTTTAATTTGGGTTTAGTGTCATTTGTTTTTGTTTTTGTGCTAATAGAGTTTTCTAGGGATTTGTGTCTAGTTCATGCAACATATAGTCAGGAATAGGAGCAACAAAAGTTTTGAACCTCTTCTTGAGGAACTTAAGACTAATAGGAGGCTGAGAAGAAGCAGATTATCTAGAGAACCTTCTCTAGAGAGAATTTAACAAGCCTTACAATTTGATCAGGAAAGCATGGACAACAATGGTGGTAGGCGTACTTTGGCAGATTATGGAACAGTTGTTGGCCCTCACCATTTTAACAGCATTGCAAAGCCGAGGTTCAATGCTGCAAGTATGGAGATGAAGCCTGCGTTGATCCATCTAGTGAAGCGCAACAAGTTCAATTGATTGGCACATGAAAGTCCATATGAGCATCTGACCACTTTTAATGAGATTTGCAATATTGTGAAGCTGAATGGAGTTCAAGATGATGCTATTAGATTGAGCTTGTTTCCTTTCTCACTGGGAGACAATGCTAAAATGTGGTTGAACTCTTTTCCTGAAAATAGCTTGACTGAGAGGGAAAATGTGGTTGCAAAATTCTTGAATAAATATTTCCCACAGTCGAGGGTCAATGTCGCAAGTATGGAGATGAAGCCTGCATTGATCCATCTAGTGAAGAGCAACCAGTTCAATGGACTTCCACATGAAAGTCCATATGAGCATCTGACCACTCTTAATGAGATATGCAATACTATGAAGCTGAATGGAGTTCTAGATGATGCTATTAGACTGAGCTTGTTTCCTTTCTCACTGGGAGGCAATGCTAAACTATGGTTGAACTCTTTTCCTAAAAATAGCTTTACTGAGTGGGAAGATATGGTTGCAAAATTCTTGAATAAATATTTCCCACAGTCAAAGATCAACAAAGGGAAGCAAGAAATCTCTTCTTTTAGGCAAAGCATGGAGGAAACATTAGGGCAAGCATGAGATAGATACAAGAGCTTGTTGAGAAAGACACCTACTCATGGTTTTGATGAAGCAACGATAGTCATTCTTTTCCTTGGAGGTCTTGATTCACAAACCAAATTGATGCTGGATGCCTCAGCTGGAGGCAATATCAAATACAAGAGTCTAGAGGAAGCCTATGAATTAATTGACAACATGGCTACCAATGATAATGAGATGCACAGTGAAAAAGGAGCTCCATCACAATCTAAGGGAATTCTACAGTTACAATCTTATGATGCCTTGCTATCTCAAAATAAGATTATTACTCAACAATTGGAGTTTTTGACAAAGAAGCTTTCTCAGCCACCAAAGGAGTGCCAGAATGTCTTACAGGTTCAACAACAACTGTGTGAATTATGTGGTGATGATCATATTAATGGTATGTACAGTGCTCGAGAATCTCAATGAAGAAGTTAACTACATGGGCAACTAGTTTCGTCCCAACAATTACAATCAAGGGTGGAAATCTCATCCAAGCATGGGACAAAGTTAGTTTGAGCAAACTGGTGGACAATTCAATAGACCACTACAACAGCAACAATAGTGCCAACAACAACCCTCCCTAGCTGACAGAACTACAAAGCTTTAAGAGACTCTCCAACAGTTCATGCAGGCAACTCTCTCCAATAAAAAAAGCACTGAAGTTGCTATAAGAAATATGGAGATGTAGGTTAGTCAGATAGCCAAGAAGTTAGAAGAGATACCTATCAAAAGTTTCGGGGCTAATACTGAAGTTAACCCCAAGGAAGAATTCAAGGTTATTGTGAGTGTAAAAGGTGAGAGGGAGAAAGAGAAAGAAATAGAGAGAAAATAAAAAGTTGAGTTAAAAGAGAGAGAAGAAAAAGAAGAGAGAAAAATTGAAGTTGAGAGAAAAGAAAAAGAAAAGATTGAAAAGAAGAGAGAAAAGAAAAAGTTGAGAGAAAAAAAGAAAAAAATGAGAAAAATCTTCATCACCCTAAAGAGTGTTCTAGAAAAGAAAAAGAGATGATTTGAAGAATTTTTCAGAAAATTGGGGATTAGAATTCCTATGACTGAAGCATTGCAACAAATTCCTGAATATGCTAAGCTTTTGAAGAAACTCCTCAAAAGAAAGAAATATCTAGAGGAGGAAACAATTGAGGTACAAGGAGAGTGCAGTGTGATCTTGCAAAAGACACCTCCTCCCAAGGTTAAAGATCCAGGAAGTTTCACCATTTCTTGCACTATCAGGAGACATAAAATAGGGAAAGCCTTAATTGATTTAGGGTCCAGTATCAGTTTCATGCCCTTATTTGTTCTTGGAAAGATTGATGGTCGTGAAGTCCAACCTGCAAAGATGTCTCTGTTTATGGCGGATGGATCCACCAAAAAGCCCTATGGTGTAGTGGAAGATGTGATGGTTCAAACTGACAATCTCAAATTCCTGGTGAACTTTGTAGTAATGGAGATGGAGGAAGACTTGGAAATCCCTATAATTCTTGGAAGGTCATTCATGAAAACAACCAAGGTGATCATCAATGTTGATGATGGCATTATTGTACTTAAAGACCAACAAGAGGAGGTAATTTTCAATGTCTTCAATGCTGAGCAACAAATCCAAGTGAAGAAAACTAGTCTCAAAGCTGCATGTGGAGATGCAACAGAGATTAGGACTAAAGTTGCCAAGCCAGGTATGGAAGGTAAAAAGTGTTGTTTGTCACAGGTAAAGGAAGAAGAGAAAGACAACAAAGGAGAAAGTGTTCATCAAGACTTCCTAGAGAACCATGAAGAATTTAGACCAGGCATCCCAGTGAGATTCAACAAAAAGCTGTGGGTTGTGAAAGAACTCAGAACTGATGGACTGATAGAGATTGAATCTCAAATTTCCAGGAAAATAAAAAAGGTGAACAGGAAGCTACTAAAGATTAGTTGGTGTGGAGAAAGAAAAGATGAAACCAAGACCAAAGATGTGACATGAGCTTATTGGATCAAGCTAGTGACGTTAAAGAAGCGCTTGCTGGGAGGCAACCTAGTGTTTTACAAACTTTTATTTAGTTTGGATTTTTGTCATTTGAATTTTGTTTTTGTTTAGTTTGTGTTTTTATTTGACTCCAGTGTGTTTAGTCTGTAATAACTGAATGTTTGAGGGGCGGAGAAAGATTAATTGTTTGGTTTGAGTGTTGTTTTGTGAGCTAGGGAAAAGAAACTGGAAAATTCTAAGTTGAATCTGAGAACTCAAGGCTAGGAATACCCAAAACAAGCCAAAAAGCTAAGGTAGAAAAGTGTCGCTCGCCGCTTGAGCGCCCCCTGAGGAAAACCCATCTCAAGTTTTTGCTGCAAACATGATTGGAGGAAATAGACTTTACCAGAATTATCATGATTCATCTTCCAATAGGTATCAGCAGAACAGACAACCTTATGTTCCACCTCAACAAAGGCAACAACCTCAACCTGAAATGTCAATGCAAGATTTCATGAAGACAATAATTGAGCAAAATCATAAATCAAGAAATCAATTGTAGAGTTGACTCAAAGGGTTGAAAAATTAGAGGCTAAGGAGTCAAATAAACTACCTGCACAAACAGTGATCAACCCGCAAAATTTAAGTGTTATTACTTTGAGAACGGGTAAGCAAGTAGAAGGCCCTGAAGGAGCCCAAGAGGATGAAGATAAGGAGAAAGAAGGACTGCAAATTGATGACAATGGAGGACCAAGTGAACCATCACCTGAGACTACCACTGAAAAATCCAGGTTAGTATCTTCTAACTCTTCTTCTAAAAATTCTTCTTCATCTTATTCTCCACCTCCTCCATATCCAAATCGGTTGAAGCCGAGAAACAAAAAAATGGAGGAATTAGATCAAGAGATTTTAAATATTTTCAAGAAGGTGGAGATCAATATTCCTTTGTTAGATGCTGTTAAGCAAATCCCTAAATACGCCATGTTTTTGAAAGAAATTTGCACAAATAAAAGCCGTTTTAGGGATAATGAGGTTGTGAATTTGGGAAGAAATCTGTCATGGTTGATTCAGAAGCATATTGAAATACCACGAAAATGCAAGGATTCAGGTATGTTTTCTGTTCCTTGTGTTATTGGAAATTCAAAGTTTGACAATGCCATGCTAGATTTAGGGGCTTCCATAAATGTAATGCCTTTATCAATGTTTACTTCTCTATCTCTGGGACCTCTTAAGACGACTGGTGTGGTCATTCAACTGGCCAACCATAGCACAGTTAACCCTGCAGGTGTGCTTGAGGACGTCCTTGTCCGAGTAGACAAATTAATTTTTCCTGCAGATTTCTATATTTTGGACATGAAGGATGATGAAGGAATCAGTCCAACAACTATTATCTTGGGAAGACCCTTCATGATGACAACATGAACCAAGATAGATGTGCATGCAGGATCATTGACAATGGAGATAGGAGACGAGAAGGTGCGGTTCAACGTGTTGGAAGCTGGGAAGCACTCGATTAAAGATCATTCTTTGTTATGTATTGACTTATCAAGTGATGTTGTAAACAATTTTTCTTTTCCAAATATGTCGTGCCTAATTTTGGACGAAAAAGGAAACTGTAAAGCAGGTGATATTGAGGACGCTGTATTAATAGATGATACTTATGTGGCGTCCGAGTGTGATGTTGAGGTGACTGAGATTACCTTAGGCAGTAAGATGTTGCCATCCGTTTTGGAGTTGAAACCTTTACAATCCCATTTGAAATATTTTGAGAGGGATGAGAAACTCCTTGTTATTATATCTACATTGCTTACTGATGAGCAGGGAAAACAACTATTATAGGTTATCAGAGACCGCAAGAAAGCAATAGGTTGGACTTTAGCAGATATTCCTGGTATTAACCCTTCTTGTTGCATGAATAGAATACTTTTGGAGAAGAATGCTAAACCAGTGAGAAAACCTCAAGGAAGATTGAATCCTCAACTGATGGGGGTTGTAAAGAAGGAGGAAACCAAGTTGCTACCAAAAGATCTTATATATTCAAATTCTAACAACACTTGGGTTGGCCTTATACATGTGGTTCCCAAGAAATATGGAATCACAATGGTCAAGAACGAGAATGACAAGTTGACTCCTATTCAGGACAGAAGTGGGGCACATAATTTAGTAGTTGACCATCTTAGTAGGAGTGAAAAGGGAAAAGATAACATTCCGATCCAAGATGACTTTTCCAATGAAGTCCTACTAGGATTCCTTCCATCATGAAGGAGGTAAGTTCCCTCATCCTTTTTCTGTGCATTCCATATATAAAGTATACATTGAGCAATATGCGTAGTTTAAGTGTGGGGGTGTGGGGAAAAAATTAATTTTGTTCCCTATTTTGTTTGTTTTTTTAATAAATACTTGCATTGGATTTGAGAGTTTGAATCAGTAACTGGAATGATCAGGAATTCAAGAGAAAAATGAGTTATGTTGATATGAGTGGATTGCTTCTATGAGTTGCTGATTGAGTTGACTTGATAAATTCTTGATTAAATCTTTTTTGAAAGAAATTTGAACCATGTGAGTTTTGAGCTTAATGTTAAGGATGGACCACCATGTGTCATACCTATTTTTCTTGTGTGATTTGCCCATGTTTTGTTGATACTCTAATGTTAGCTTGATTCTGTGTTGTGCAACTGAGGTGAATATGCATGATTTGATATGATTGAGGCATTTCTTGTTTTAGGTACTTGGCCAAATAAACTTGTCCTAACATTAATCCATTGGAACCCTCTTTGAGCCTTAAGCCTATTTTTCTTGTTTCCCGTCATTGTCAAATGAGAAAAGAAGAAAAACCATATGTTCCTTACCTTAGGAAAGAAGAAGGAGTAATGGATTCTGTTAGAAGTAAAGTAAGGAATATGTGTGTGGGTGAGTACCTCACTGATAAGTGCATATTTATGCCCACATTTATGCTTTAAAATTCAAATTTTTTGCTGAATTCATGTGCTTGAATGGTTGATTTTAAGTGAATTTATGATGATTGGAATTGTTGGGTTTGGGAATAAAAAGAGACTTAAAAAGGTGATTTTAGTTGCATAAATTATTCTTGGAAATCCTTACGTTTATTTGTGCAGCTGAGAATATAAGTTTTATTGGTCCAAATGGCAATTCAAGGCCCAAAATCAAATTTTGTTTGGAAAATAATATATAAATGGGCCAAACAAACAGACTTTACCCTTGCACCTCCTAAGATCCCTACATACACTCATATTTCTGAAACAGGCCAAACAATCAAGCCCAAACACTAAGCCTTTTCTCCTGCATCCCCTAAATTTTCCTACCCATACCCCTCCTACCACTAAATAGTCAGACTTCACCAGATCATGCCACGTGGCAATCTACCATTAACAAATTGAACCACCCAGATGATGCCACATCACTAATCCTTTCACTTACTAGTGAACCAATCAAAACACGTCACCTCAACCCTAACACATGAGCATCATCTTCTCCAAAGAGAAACCCTAATTCCCAATCCAAACCATAGTCGCCGTTTTGCCTCCGCCAGGCCATGCGCTGTTAGTCGCCACCGTACCATGCTCACCACCGGCCAACCTCTTCGTCTTTCTCGCAAGTTCCCGCTAGCCGCCGCGGATACCAGTTAGGCCGCCACTATGAAGCCGCCACCATCTTCCTCGCACAACACCACCGTCAACCTCCCTCACCGTGAAGTCGCACCGCTACTTTCTTCCACCGTCACCAGAAAGCCACCATCATTCTCTCGCAATCCATGTCGCCACCACGCCGCAGATCCAAACAACTAGTCTTGCCGCCGCATCACACCTCCGCTGCGAGAATCTTCAAGCATCATCATCATTTTGCGAGTTCCATCCTTCTCAACACACAACCATCACCGAACCTGCATCAGAAAACCAAATCGCGACACAGCCCTCCTCGGGTGTTCATCATCATCACCGTGCCGCGACCACCACTAACCTCCATCGTCTTCGCACCGCGAGCATTTGCAAGAAGAGAAATCCAAACAGCGAAACCCTCAGCGCGCTATTCTCCAATTCGCGACGCAGGTAGAGGGTGAGGGGGAAGCTTTTCCCCAATCTGGAAAACCCTAATTTTACGTAGGGAGGAGCCTGACACGTGTCAAGATCCCATTGGTGCATCATTTTTTAGTCAAAGCTGGTCAATTCTGTTGGAATTTGGTCAAGGTTGGTCAATAGGGGTCTTTGTGCAATTTAGGAGAATTTAGAAGGGGCTAAAGTGTAGATAGAGGAAATTTTAGGGCATTTGTGCAATTTTGAAAAGTCCAAAAAGATAAAAGATAAAATTCAGTTGTTGAAATAATTTAATTTGGGAATATTAACAGAAAATATCTTCCAAATAATGTTATAATTATCTAAATCTTTTAGTTATTTGGAGGATATAAGATAAAAGATTCTGTCAACTGAATATTCAGAGTCCAAGCCCAATCAAGCCCTATATAAAGAGACCTAGGGGAGACTTCACTTCACTTCATTCATTCTCTCATACTCCTCTCACTTTTCTTTCATCTTGTATTCAACTCCGTTCATGGAGAGCTAAGCATCTAGGGCTATTCTGTTGTAATTCCATGATGGATTCTGAGGTTACGTTCAGTTAATGTAATTGTTTATTTTGATTATTGATTTAAGTTGTTCTCTCTCTATGTCTTTCATCTCTCTATCTTGTTGAAAGTAAAGATTTTTGCATCACAATGTGTTTGAATCTACATGCATATTGATTATATGAGTTCTAGGGTTTCTAGGTTTAATTGAGAATCTACTTTGATTTAATTTAGAAACTTTCATATGATCAAATGGTTTTTACTATCAATTGAGAATGTACTTTGGCTGGTAGTAATAATTTCAACTATAATGATTTGAGAATTTACTTTGATTGATTAACTTTTAACTTGGTTAGGAGATTTAAGAATAGACATGATTAAACACAATAAAATTTGATTGAGAATGTACTTTGGTTGAATTTATTGTGAATAATCTAGAAAGGTTTTGCATTTGATTGAGAACTTACTTCGGTTAAATGCATGATCGCCCTCAAATTAATTAAGAATGTACTTTAATTAATTTGAAACTTAAACAATAATCAATTGAACAATTATCCGTCAATAACCGATGATGAATCTATCTTGGAAAAACAATGGAATTAGCCTATTTAATCATAACTATTTTTAAGTTTCTTATTTGTTATTTAAACATTCTCCAAACATTACTTTTATTCTTATGGCTTTGCATTCATAAGATTCCAATATTTAAAAGCGATTCCGTATTCATTGGGAGACGACTCAGGGTTACTTTAACCCTATCTACTTTCTTGAATACTACTTGGCAATACTGAAGTTGCCTTGAAAAGTAGTATTAATTTGATAGCTTCAACGACAGGCTATCACTCACCCACAAAATAATAAAAGAGGCAAGAAGGAAGATGAAAAGTTGGAGTTTTAAAAAGGAAAAAAAAAGTAAATCTTCCTTAAAAGAGCAAGAAACAGATTTGTTTTTGAAATCAAGTATCATTACTCTTTCTATATCAATTTCAAAAACTCAGAAATTCCAAGAAAATTTCCTACCTTTGTCTTGGCCTCAATATAACCTTTAAAAAAGTCCTCACGGTCAATAATTGCATGTTTTCTGAAGTGTGTGAATGTTAAAGTCTTGCTAAATATTAAGGGTGTATACTTTTACATGGGTATTTTGAGTGTAAACATAAGCAAAAAACACTTGAGAGAGTTGGGGAGAAATATATACATTTTGACTTGAGTGTTATCTTTCATATTTGATTTTCTTGGGAATTCAAAAAGGTTAACTGATGTGTGAAGAATAGAGTGATTTCATTTGCATGTCCATGACAAAGTAATCTCTAGATGATTTATCTATGTCTGATGCTATTCATTCTTTTGATCCAAATGCGAATATGGAATAAAATGACCCAGAACAAAGTCTTGGAATTAATTAATTTTTCCCAGGAGTGCAAAAGGATAAGTGTGAGGGTGTGATGAGTGCATATTTATGCCCACATTTATGCTTTAAAATTAAATTTTTGATGAGATTCATGTGCTTGAATGGTTGATTTAAAGTGGATATGTGACAATTGGAATTATTGGGTTTGGTAATAAAAAGGACTTAAAAAGTGATTTTAATTGTATAAATTATTCTTGGGAATTCTTAATTTATTTGTGCAGCTGAAATGACAAGTGTATTGGTCCAAATTGCAAATTAAGACCAAAATTCAGATTTTGTTTGGAAAATAATATTCAAATGGGCCAAACAGGCAGTCTTTACACTTGCACCTCCTAAAATCACTACATACACTCCTATTTATGAAACAGACCAATAACCAAGCCCAAAAACTAAGCATTTTGTCCTACACCCCTTAAGTTCCCTATTCCTAACCCTTCTAAACAAACTCCACCAGATTATGCCACGTGGCAATCCAAATCCTCCACTAACAGACCAAACCAACCACAACATGCCACCTCATGCCTCTTGCCACGTCACCCTTGTCTTCTCTAACAAAGAAACCTTAATCCAGGAGAACCCTAGTGATGACAAATTTATGAACACCGAAAAACGGCGCCACAAACTTGTTTAACCCTCGGCAAGTGTGACCGAATCGTATCAAGTAATAAACTCAGTAAGACCAAGTACCGTTCTCCCAAAGGACTCACGGCCTAGTTAGTTATATGATTTGTTGATTATTTAAGACTTGTGAACAAATTCTTGTAGTTTTAAATGCAAAAGACAATAATTAAACATGTATGCATGAGTTTGATCAATGGAAAAGAGGAATACAAACACGGAACGAATTATATGGATGAGTATGTTGTTGGGGAAATCAATTTCATCTTATGCACTCTCATGTATTTTAGGAATTCATCATTCTTTTCATCAACGTTAATGCCGCTCTCTAAATTACCTTAAACCCAATGTCTCGGCGAAGAAAGCCTATCCTTAATTACGAGTTCATACAATTCCTAACATTCCTAATAATTAATTCTGAAGCACAGAAGCTTAAAGGCAACCAACCCTTATATCCCTATGTCTAGGCGATATTACTTTTGGGAGAATTTCCCCGGATCTAGATTTTATCGTATGTGTCCATATCACTAAAATCAATAATCATGACATCGAATGAGTTAAACAATGCATGCTTTGGGCAAAGAGGAAAAACCCTAACTAATGATGAAAGAAAGCATGTATCAAAGATATGATGTTTAAACCCAAAATTCCATATATGAGAGTTTCACAAGATTACATTGATTCCCCAACAAAAAGAAGAGTTTAGTTCACCATATTCATGGTGAAACTAGATGAACAATAATGAAATAGTGAAAGATAGAACCCTAGAAAGATGAGTAGGTAGCCTTAGCATCCAAGATCTTCCTCCAAGGGGTGGAAAGGTGTGTGTTTGCTTCGTCTCCAGCCAAAGATACAAACCCTAGAAAGTCCTAAAGCTTATATACTATCCGCAATATTACAGAAAAGTGGGCCTAAGCCCAAAATATCACCGCTCAACGGTAAACTGCCGCTCACTAGTACCAGCGCATAGTCAAATCTCCCCTCAGCTGCATTTTCACACCTCAACGGAGCCAACGGGTGTTCTTGAGTGCCGCTCAGCGGTAAACTGGCGCTGAGCGGTACTTACGGCTTCTCTTCTTTTGCACTTTTTGAGTTCTTTTCTGATTCCATCTCTATCCTTCTTCACTTCTTTCATCAAATTCACCTTAAAACCTGCATAAAACATTGAAATCAAGCATAAACATGTCCAACTCTCTTTTTTCTAAAAATATGAACAAAAGCATGATTCTAAGCTAGTTTCTAAGTGTTAAAGGTTGCTTTTAGTATCAATTTTAAGCATGAAAATAACAGTTTTTCAACTGTTATCAGTGCCTAACTCTAAGTGTACCCTACAAGTATAAATTAAAGCATATGTTTGTAAATTGAATACAATAATCAACCTATTCAATATAAATTTAAACAATTACACCATACTTACCCTTTCAGTAAGTTCTTTGTCCATTTTACTATATCTTGCACATTTTTCAAAACACAAACAACTTAACTTTCAAACTACAACAAATTTTAGATTCACAAAATTAGTCACATTAGTTAATGGTAATGGAATGAAGACAAAAGGAAACATTTAAGTCAAGTTTCATAATTGCATTAAGTATCAATAACAATCTAAAGAGAGAGCATTGACACTCAACATGCTATAGATATCGTGACGGAGTCCTACTATGTCATGAAAGATGAAAGGTAAAAAAGTGGCAATATAGAAAAAAGGTGCACATGGAAACAACTTTCACTAATGCAGATATATGATGGTAATATCGACTTCTTCCAAATCCTTGTAAGTGGAAATCTTCTATGCAACTTTCTTTATTTTAACCCTTTTAAATTTCTACACTTTATTCTGAAGTCCCATTACATATATATCACCATAAAAAATAGGAGAAAATACACGTTTTTTACTAGGAAATTAGTCCTCTGTTAAGTTTTGACTTGCATAGGGTGCATCTCATAAGATAGTGCATGGTTGTAAATAGTGATTAGATTCATAAAATTAGTCACATTAGTTAATGGTAATGGAATGAAGACAAAAGGAAACATTTAAGTCAAGTTGCATAATTGCATTAAGTATCAATAACAATCTAAAGAGAGAGCATTGACACTTAACATGTATAGATATCGTGACGGAGTCCTTCTATGTCATGAAAGATGAAAGGTAAAAAAGTGGCAATATAGAAAAAAGGTACACATGGAAACAACTTTCACTAATGCAGATATATGATGGTAATACCAACTTCTTCCAAATCCTTGTAAGTGGAAATCTTCTATACAACTTTCTTTATTTTAACCCTTTTAAATTTCTACACTTTATTCTGAAGTCCCATTACATATATATCACCATAGAAAATAGGAGAAAAATACACGTTTTTTACTAGGAAATTAGTCCTCTGTTAAGTTTTGACTTGCATAAGGTGCATCTCATAAGATAGTGCATGGTTGCAAATAGTCAAAATAAGGACAATTGATTATCTTGTGTAGAATATGTATAGGTTACTCACTAATTCGTAAAGCAATTTATATTCATTAATAACTAATATTAATTCAAAGAAAAACTTTGGTTAGTGGTGTTGCACATGGGACTGCTAAAGAATGTGCCATCTTCTGCCTCTATAGTCCTTTTCATGAATTTCACATTCATCTTCTTCAACTTCTTCTCCATTGCTTCCAAATCTTCGCACTAACAAAAAGTAACCCCGGATTCATAAAAGATCAAAGTTATAGTTTTTCCAATAACTAGCACTTAATCTATACCTGAAAAGATATATGGTTCTCTTGGGGATCTAAGTGTTGAGAATTGGAAGGCAATCTCTGATCTTCTTCTTTGGACTGAACCAAGTGGATATCAACTCCATAGTTGAACAACCTTGCACCCTTAGAGTCCAAAGCTTGGGGCCTCTTAGTCTGAACAAATCCCAACACCTTTGTGTAGAAATCTATGGATTCCTTCACATTTCTGCACAGCCTTGAAATGTGGTTCAAAGCCATCAATGGAGTTCGGTTCTCATTTCTTGAATCCTCTGCCTTTCTAGCAATTTTTCTCTCTTCTCCTTTAACCACTTTTTGTTGCATTTCATTCACGGTGAAAACTTTCAGCTTCAATTCTTAAGTGTTTAAGAAACAGTACATAAAAAACAAAGTGAATCAATAAAAAAATTGTTTTTATGAAGCGGTGACAACGTTTCTGCCTCATCTGGTTGTTGTGTTGGACTGCAAACAATGCGGTAGGGTGCATTCTTCCCTTATCTGCTACTTTCTCAGCCCATTTTCTTCTATAATGGCATGAATAATTTCTTATTGTAATATTTTTGTCAGTATTTTGTATTTATAAAAATACCTTAATTAAGAGCTCACTAGTGCAGAATTGGCCTTTAACGTCCCCCCACAGACGTTCGTCCACAAAAACGCCAACGTAAGTAATTGACCGGTGGCATACCCGTAAATAAGTGGGACTGTAGACATCCGTTGTGGGGGTGGGGGGGGTGCAGACGTCTATAATATTATAAACTTCAGGGCCCCTCCAACGGACGTTTAAGAGGTTGAAACAATTACCTCTTCAACTTCCCAGTCAGGCCCTTAAACGTCTGTTGTGGAGGGGGGGGGGGGCGGACGTCTATAATATTATAGACGTCTGGCCCCCCACAACGGACGTTTAAGGGGCTGACAGGATAGTTGAAGAGTTAATTGTGTTCAGCCCCTTACACGTTTGTTCTGGAGGGGGCCGGACGTCTATAATATTATAGACGTCCGACCCCCCCACAACGGACGTTTAACGGCCTGACAGGGAAGTTCAAGATGTAATTGTTTCAGCCTCTTAAACGTCCGTTGGAAGGGCCCCGGCGTTTATAATATTATAGACGTCCAGCCCCACCCATAATGGACGTTTAAGTTGCTGACAGGGTAGTTGAAGAGTTAATTGTGTTCAGGATCTTAAACGTCTGTTGTGGAGGGGGCCGAACGTCTATAATATTATAGACGTCCGGCCCCCCACAACGGACGTCTAAAACCCCCCCGCGAATATCAATTTTTAAATGCAAAACACGTCATATTAGTTATGGCCCCGACGTCTATAATATTATAAACGTCGGGGCCCCCAAGTACCGGACGTCTAATGCCATTTATACTAAAACGACGAACCCGCGAGGAGTTACGCTCACTCTTCATCGTCTTCCCCACGATTTCACTCTGCGACATTGCATTTCCAGGTGCGTTTTCGCTCTTTTGGACCGTTTAAATTTACTTTTAACCCGATTAAATTGTTCTGTGATGAAATATCTTTCATTTGAACCGATTAAAAATCATTTTCGGTGCGTTTTGGTGCAGTTTCTTGCGTGTTCTTCGGCGGCGTTTTTGACTGTTTTTGGCCTACGTTTTAGGTCGTGCCCTTCTCGATTTCCCTTCGTTTCATTTGGAATGTGCTTTTCAGGTTAACTTCTTCGTTGATAATTTTTTTGTATGCATGTTATTGTGTTTTGTGTTTTGTGTATGCATGTTTTTGACTTTAAGGTCTGCATGTGTTATTGGCTTTTGAATATGCATGTATTAGTTGTGTTATTATAATTGTCATGTTAGAATATAAGTATCAAATCATTGAGTGACACTTAGTTACCGTTTGAAATTTAACACAAACGATTAATCTTTTAATCGTTTGTGTTAAATTTTGAATTGTCCGATTGGACAGTTTGAGAAAATTAATTTTCATAATTTGCAATAACATGTAAGTTGGAGTTTATGGATAAGATTGATAAAATTTTGGTTCAGTATTTGTGTTGTTCTCTGGATGCATATTTGATTGTGGTCATCGTTGACTACTCTCATTTTGTGTATTTCGGAGACGAATGCGAAATGCTGCCGAAATCTTATCAATTTTATGATGTAGACTTCTTTGCATGTGTCTTAGCAAATTATGAAAATTAATTTTTTTGAATGGGTAGGGTATAACCTTGTGAGAGTTAAAAAACTTATACTGATGATTTTACGAACATAGTATGGATCGAAGCTAGATGAATGAACGTCACATCAGTGAAGAATATGATAAGGGTGTTTCAGAGTTCTTGCAATATGTTGAACAAAATGCTAAGTCTGTGAACGGGACATATTTTTGTCCTTGTGTTCGTTGTCTTAATCAAATACGGCAAGACTTAGGCAATGTGCGTGACCATCTATTCATGTTCGGCATAATGTGGACTTATGCTTCTTGGACTTGGCATGGAGAAGTACTAGACCAGCCTATCACGTCACGAGGAACAAATTATGTGGAAGAAGGGATGAGTGATCATTTAGAGGACATGATACGTGATGCCGGTGAAGATAATTTTGGAAGAGCTAATTTGTATGATTCTCTTATAAATGATTTAGAGCAACCGTTGTTCCCAAGATGCTCGAACTTTACACATCTGTCTGCAACTTTAAAGTTGTTTAGTTTAAAAGCAAGGAATGGATGGACCGATAAAAGTTTCACCGAGTTGTTGGAGTTGTTGAAGGAGATGCTTCCCGAAAATAATACTCTACCTATTCGTAATTAGGAGGCAATTTTTTTTTTGTCTAATGGGTCTTGAATATCAAAAGATACATGCTTGTCCTAATGATTGTGTTTTGTACACAAAGGAGTTTGCTTCGCTAAAGTATTGTCCAACATGTGGTTTATCCCATTTTAAAAAGAAATCTGACAAAATGACTACTAATGAAGGTAATGATGGTGCACCTGCTAAGGTGATGTGGTATTTGCCTATAATACCTAGGTTCAAACGTATGTTCTTTGTTAAAGAAGATGCAAAGAACCTTAAATGGCACTTTGACAAAAGAAAGTGCGATAATCTTCTTCGACACCCTACTGATTCACCACAATGGAAAAAGATTGATGACAAATTTCCAGAATTTGGTGCAGATCCAAGAAACTTAAGACTGACACTTGCAACTGATGGTATGAATCCTTATGGAAACTTAAGTAGCAAACACAGTTCATGGCCAATTATGTTGATGATTTACAATCTTTCTCCTTTGTTGTGCATGAAGAGAAAATATGTGATGTTGTCCATGATGATATCGGGTCCTAGACAACCTGGAAATGACATTGATGTTTACTTAAAACCTTTAATTGATGATTTGAAATTGTTGTGGGAAGAAGGGGTGAACGTGTTTGATTCACATGTTGAGGAACAGTTCCGTTTGCGTGCAATGTTGTTTTGCACTATAAATGATTTCCCAGCGTATGGAAACTTGAGCGGTTATAGTGTTAAAGGTCATTTTGCATGTCCCATAAGTGAAGAAAACACTAGTTACCTTCAATTGAAGCATGGTCAGAAGACGGTATATACAAGACATCAAAAATTCCTTCCTCGTAATCATCCTTATCGTAGATTGAAAAAAGCATTTAATGGAAGTGTTGAGGTTTAGGTTGTGTGCAGACCCCGAAATGGTTAAGAGGTGTACAACGAAGTCAAAAACATTGACATTGTGTTTGGAAAACATCATAAAAGTACCTTTGCAAAAAACATTTGGAAGAAACGATCAATATTTTTTAAGCTTCCATATTGGTGTGAACTTGATGTTAGACATTGTATTGATGTGATGCACATTGAAAAAAATGTTTGTGACAGTGTCATCGGAACTTTATTAAATGTCAAAGGAAAGAGCAAAGACGGAATAAAAGCACGACAAGATTTGGCTGACATGGGAATCCGATCTGAGTTACATCCACAGATAATAGGAAGACGCACCTATCTGCCCCTAGCCTGTCACACACTTTCTAAAAAAGAAAAACAAAGTTTTTATAACTGTTTAAGAAGTGTGAAGGTTCCACAAGGTTATTCTTCAAATATTAGTAACCTTGTTTCTATGCAAGACTTAAAGTTAGTGGGTTTAAAGTCTCACGATTGTCATGTATTGATGCAACAATTGTTACTTGTTGTTATTCGAGGCATATTACCTCCTTCTGTTAGGGGTATTCTGACACGTTTGAGTTTGTTCTTTAATGCCATTTGCAAGAAAGTTGTTGACCCTCAAGGTTTAGATGAATTGGAAAATGAAGGAATAACACTACTATGTCAATTGGAGATGTATTTTCCACCTTCCTTTTTTGACATCATGGTACATTTGATTGTTCATCTAGTCAGAGAAATTCGAATATGTGGGTCGGTCTTCTTAAGGTGGATGTACCCAGTTGAAAGATACATGAAGATCTTAAAGGGATATGTCAAGAATCAGTATAGACCAGAAGCTTCAATCATAGAGCGATACGTTGCAGAAGAAGCCATTGAATTTTGTTCAAGTTATATGCCATCTTGTGAACCCGTGGGTCTTCCCAAGAGCAGACATGAAGGAAAATGTAAAGGTAAGGGTGTTCGAGGTGTGAGAATTCAAAGTGTTAGCAGAAAAGAAGTTGACCAAGCTCATTTGTACGTCTTAAACAACACTGTTGATGTGATTCCTTACATTTCTGACCATGTTAATGAAATAAAGGCAGCAAACCCAAGAATGAGTGAAAAATGGCATCTTAATGAACATGTGAAAACCTTCTTACAATGGTTTAAGAAAAAGATTTATGCGACTCCACATGTTTCTGAAAGTTTATTGAGGTTATCTCGTGGGCAGAACACAGATGTCATTACATATGGTGGGTACTATATAAACAATATTTCTTTTCAGACAAAGGTAGAAGATGACAAAAGTAGAGTTCAAAATAGTGGCGTCACACTACAAGCTGAGGCTGTGCACTTTGCTAGTTCTAAAGACAAAAATCCAATCACAGCATCCATGAGTTATTTTGGGATAATACAAGAAATATGGGAAGTTGATTACGTCACTTTTAGAGTACCAGTTTTCAAGTGTAAATGGGTTGATATAAATTCTGGTGTCATGATAGATGACTTTGGTTTCACATTGGTAGACTTGAACAAGATGAATTACACTGATGAACCATTTATCATGGCTAGTCAAGCAAGACAAATATTCTATGTAAATGATCCAGCGAATAAAAAATGGTCAGTGGTTTTAGAAGGAAAAAACATGCATGGACATGATGATGACGATTCTCTTGATATACTTGAGACAACATCTGTTGCAGCTAGACCCATTGAAGACCCAGTTGATGACGTTGCCGATGTCATCCAAGCAATTCGTAGTGATCACAATGAAGGGATTTGGGAAAAAACAATATCTTAATAGGTTGTGATATTTTTTGTATTGACTTTATATGTATGTTCATCATAATTGAATTATTACTAACCTTGTATAATTTTTCAGGTATGTCGGCCTCAAACTCAGGATCGGGACAGACCGGACGTGGTCGAGGCGTCACACGATTGACAGATGTGACATCCAGACGCGTGGATGGGCAGAGAAGACATGTTGACATCGACCCCAGATCAGGTCATCCATCAGGGCCAAATGCCGATAGGTTTAGGAGTTATCTGGGTAAGTTAGCAAAAAGCCATGTCTCTATCCTTCATGCAACTTGGGATGACGTCCCAAAGGTCGACAAGAACCTCTTATGGCAAGATATTCAGGTATGTTTACTTAAAAGTTTTGTGATATACTTATTTCTTTCATGTTTTCTTATCAATAACATGTTTTTTGTTTTAAACAACAACATTATGATATTCCAAACACAATACAAATTAGAAAGAAAGTGTTATCGCATATAGCGATAAGATGGAGGGATTTCAAGACAAGGCTGACACGACTATATGTCTTTGGAGACAGGCAACATGAAAATCCATGTCAGCAATATACCTTCACAGAGGAGGACTGGATACAGTTTCGTGCATCTAGAGAGTCTGACGAATGGAAGGTATGTCTCTTAACATCTGAAAAGTCTTTCATTGAGTTTTTATGATTTGACACTTATTTATAATATGGTTTAACAGGGTAAAAGGTTAGCCGCCCAAGAAAGACAAAGGCTAAACGATGCATCACACTTGTTATCACGAGGTGGTTATGCAAAACTGGAAAAGAAAATTAGAAAGTCTAGAGCAGATGCCTTGGGACTTGAGTCGCCGGACCTTGCACCTGCACCTGCTAGGTACGAGCTGTGGAAGGCTGCTCGGACTAAATCTGATGGGAACGTGACATCTTCCTCAGCTGCCTTGATCTCACAAAGAATTGTAAGTTCAAATTCTAAACAGGTTTTTGATTGTGTATCTATCACAACATGTCTTCTAAGTACCTTGGTTTTTTTATGTGCATGATGAGTTGGTTGAGCAGCAGACTCAGGGAACATTTGCTGGCCAAGGTAGGGACGACATTCTAACAATGGCCATTGGAAAGCCCGAGCACCCAGGACGTGTACGTGGAGTTCCTGGGGCGATTGGTCTTCGTGACTACTTTGGCCCTACATAGAAAACCACAACATCAATGAGTCAGGAGACACTGAGGCAGATGAATCTTCAGTGGGAGGAAAGACTCAACCAAAGCATGAGATCAATGGAGCAACGATTCATGGAGCAGCTATAAGAACAAAAAAAAAATACAAAGAGCGCTTGAAGAGAAGCTGCATTCCATGACGCAAGGCAACATGGGGACCGCTGAAACTCCCACACCACCTCGTGTCAACACTAGAGGATCATGCTCTGCTGTAGAACCTACTCAGCATAGCGGTCAATATGAGTTGTTGGTTGATGGGGATCCCCCACGCATTGTGGCTGTCGGACGAGTGCTTGAGGGAGGGCAGACTATTCATGGTGTTCCCATATTACCCCACCATGTGCGTGTGACGATTGACGAGATTCGGGATCCCCAGGCTCAGGTGCCTGTACCCACTCCAGAAATTAACTTTGTGGGGGAGGCCATAGGATCATTTATAGCCTGGCCTAGAGCATTGATCATGTCACACATTGCTACTCCACAGGTATAATGTCTTTTATATTAGTATTTCTATGTTTATTCTTCAAATATTTGTTGATAACTCTTGGATGAAATTCTTATCTTCAGTTCACACGTCCTCAGAAGCAGCCAATTCATGATACAGTCATACATGAAGATGATGACATGGCTGAAGCGGAGGATGATCCTCTATCAAAGCTAATGACAAGATTACCCAGGTTGAAGAAAGAACCATTAGAACTATACTAGGATTTGAGAGTATTTGGTCTTCCCCCACATGTGCCAGTATATATCACATTGCCTGATGCATTGAAGGTGATTGGGGGAGACAGGATGTTGAATATTTCCATCATTAAACTGTGGTGCATGTAAGATAGCTAATTTTGTCTTTCATATTACTTTTATTTAGATTCTTATAGTTTCTAACAACTTAACTTTGTTGTTTTAGGTACATGGACACAATCGTTGTAGACCAAGTGATGACTTGGGCCAAAGCCCATCAAATAATTAAGGTTAAATACTAGAAGTAGGGTTAGAAGAATTCAAGAAGAGCTTGAAGATATGGACACAACAGGGCACGTTCTTTTCCTTCAATTTTAGTGGAGTTTGAAGATACCAAGAGAAGGGGTAAAACTGTCCAGTTGATAGTCAAAGTTGCTAGATGCACCACCATTCTTTGCTAAGCACACCACGACAGCACCCCTATCCCTCAACATCACCAGCTCATGTGCTGCTTTAGTTTTAGCACGTTTTTCATAAGTCTTCCACATTTTACACATGGGTCATGCTCTTTCTTCCTCGTTGCAGCTTCATGAATCACATATAAATTCATGGTAGCCATCCTTGTAAAGACACTTTTGAGAATATTGAATTTTACTCTGCTGATGCATTTTCCAGCAACTAAAACTCTGTCCAAAAGTCATTCCAATGAGCTTCCCTTCTCCATCTAGCTTCCTTCCAGTGGAAGGACGCCTGAGCTAGCTTCCCACCTCCCAAACAGCTCTGCAACCGTAACTTACTACACTGTCTTTTCTCTCTGCATCTCCGCTGCCATCTCTGGATTCAACTTCCGCTGCATTCAATCTGTCTCTCTTGCTAGAGCAATGTCATCACCAAGGTCGGTCTTCCATGTACGGATTTGTTGAACCTCAGACCATTCAACCTTCTGGTAACACACTTGAAAACAGACAATATTATTTGCAAACATGGATGGATGAGTCAAAAAGAGACGTATACCTTGTGCCATACATTAATGGGTAGGTGTTGTTATATGTAAAAGTTCATTATTAAAGTTTCCTTAATTAGTTAAATAACTATTTGTCCTTTGTGATAGGTTGCACTGGCAGTTGATGGTCATCATTCCCAAACAATGTAAAATTATATGGTTTTGTTCGTTGCATAGGAAGATGAAAAATTACTTGAGAACAATGCTTCAAGGGTAAGTGTTTCTCCAAAAATGACTTTGAATTTGATGTTCACCTTAAACTTTTATGATAAATATAGTTATATTAATTTTACTTTGTGTTTTCAATCTGTACAGAGTTATTGGTAAATCTCGAGGTCAACTGGTTCAAATTTTGCATCCAAAGGTTGTAAGTCATTTATAGTTCTAATTCATTTCCTATGTTATTGAATGATCTAAATTCTTAACTATTTAGTTTGTCATTTTAGTGTAACCAACAACTAGATTCATGTGAATGTGGCTTCTATGTGATGTGTTGGATTAAGAGCATCATTCGAGCTGTCATTACAGATGACTGGAATGAGGTAATGATGTATACCTTGAATACATTATAAATCAAATTCATCTTCAAACATATATGAAACCATAATGAATATTTCTTGAATTTTGCAGCGCTTCAAGAGTACATCTCCTATACCAAAGGACACAATTAGGCAGATAAGGCAAAAGTGGACAGCTTATCTTCTACAAAGATGGAGTTAGGAATAATTTTATTTGTTGTTGAACATTGCTTAGTTTTAGTTTAAGTTTAATCTTGATAGTTTTGGTAGTGGATTATTTTTTACATTAAGAACTTTCTTTATATGAAACGCATATATATATATATATATATATATATATATATATATATATATATATATATATATATATATATATATATATATATATTATACTATATTGTTCTGGGACAATTTTCTGCTTTTCAGGTGTGGTTTTATTACAAAAATAAATTAATTTAAAAAAAAAAAAACGCCCAGTAGACGTCTGTTAGTGCACTTACGGACGTCTATGGACGTCTGGCAGTGCACAAACAGACGTCCAACC
This sequence comes from Vigna angularis, assembly GCF_016808095.1. NCBI lineage: Eukaryota > Viridiplantae > Streptophyta > Magnoliopsida > Fabales > Fabaceae > Vigna > Vigna angularis. Next base: position 35,382,734 of record NC_068976.1, read on the forward strand.
CTATCCCTAGAACAAAACCGTTTAGGCATATGGCCGTCGGGGGCGATACACCTTAGACGTCTTTGTGGGTGACGTTACTCAAACGTCGGGGGGTACACAACGGACGTCTATGTGGACGTCCGAGGGGTACACATCGGACGTCTATGTGGACGTCCGAGGGGTACACATCGGACGTCTATGTGGACGTCCGAGGGTACACATCAGACGTCTACATAGATGTCGGGATTGACACATCGGACGTCTACATAGACGTCCGTTGTGTAGCCCCGACGTTTGAGTAACGTCACCCACAAAGACGTCGGGGGAAGGTCGGACGTCAAAAAGCCAAAAGAACGGATGTCTAAAGCCCTTTCTGCACTAGTGGCTATTTCAAATAAATAATAAATTACAACGAGGTTTTATATTATAACCATCCTCACATGATGCGGCTAAAACTCAATCATCTTAATTGCCAATATCACAGCCGCATTAGATCACATACCCTATCAGCCATGATTGCTCTACAACATTCCTTAATGTATCTATGATGATCACAATTACAACTGCAATTAAAACCCTACTCAAGTTCACAAATAAAAGCTTCAAACTCATCATACTTAGAAAAGCATATCACGAACAAATAGTTTAGATCAGAATCTTGATATATCTTGACTCAAACTAACTTAAACCTTAAATAAACATCAAAATCACATTAAAAGGGACACATATGTTCAAAGTCACTTACGATGAGGCGAAGAAAATGGAAACGCTAGCAAGACAATGATTCGAAACCCGTAAACCTTCACACGCACAAAAATGATGTGAAACCCCTAAAGCTTCACACCCACGAAAAACCTGTAGAACCACCGATTGATGAGGAACGACACAATTATGCGAGAGAAAAAAACCGAAGGACAGCAACAATGAACGTCCAATAACAATGGAGAGAAAAAAACCTAACTCAACAAATGTTCGAACAACATTAACGAAGCAAAGAAAATTTTTCCAAAAAATTTTACTTTTCCCACTTTACCCTCACTTACTCTGCATCTTTTTTTTTTCAAACGATGATGTGGACCGTGTCAAATGAATGTTACTTCCACGTCAGCGTGTCAAGATATTACTTCTCTTTTGAAATGGTTGGACTCTATATGAATCTTCGTTCTGGTTAAATGATTTTCTATCCCTGCATATTAAGCTCTTGTTATACTAAGTGATAATCTACATTCAGCGTGTCAAGATATAACTTCTCTTTTGAATGTTACTTCCACGTCAGCGTGTCAAGATATTACTTCTCTTTTGAAATGGTTGGACTCTATATGAGTCTTCGTTCTGGTTAAATGATTTTCTATCCCTGCATATTAAGCTTTTGTTATACTAAGTGATAATCTACCTTCATTTTAGTAAGGTGAATAATGTTTTTCTTTTGAGTAAAAATTGAATGCATGAGCTTCCACGTAGTGATAGAAATCGCCCTAGCAGATTCCTGGTACCTTCAACAAGTTTCATTAACTTTTACGTAAGTTCCAAAACTAGAAAGCCAAAACCAGAGACGAAATGTTTTGAGTTATAACACAAAGATTGAACATCAGTAGATCGAACAAAGAATGAGAGAGCCAAAACCAGAGAGCCAAGATCGAACACATTCTTACCTCGACCTCGACCTAAGATCGGTTAGTGCAGGAGCGCGCCAGAGCACCTCGACCTCGCTCAACCCACAAATGCCTCGACGCCTCGACGCCTCCACCTTGACGCTCAATAAAGCAAGAGAAGACAAACATGAAGCCAAACAGTAGAAGACGAACACAAAGCCAAGTAAGAGAAGATTGTGGTGCGAGAAAGGGTTTAGGAGAAAATTTGACGAAGGCGAGGAGGGAGGTTAGGGTTTAGATAATTTTAGAAAATTAGATTAGATGAATGATGACTGAAGGCACGGAGAGGGGATATTGGCTGAGTAAGTATTCCAAAATTAAAAAAATTAAAAAAAAAAGGTAGCTGCGATTTTAGAGATAAACCACCAGTAATTATTCAGGATTTCTAAAACCGCCAGAAAACAACCCCTCTTAAAATCAATTATTTTTGTAGTGAATTCACCCCGTATATCCTTTTGGGTTTTGAGTTTGGCTTAATATTGGTATTAATTTTCTTTAGATACAGTGGGTCCCACGCTAGAAATTTTTGGCACTTCCTTTTGCCCGGTAATGTAAGGATGCTTGCATAATGATTAATTAAAACCAATCTTGAAATTTCATGAGATAAAGTATTCAAATACCACGTACGATATTCATTAGGGGTGGGCAAATCAAACTAAACTGCACTGCACTACTAAAAACTGTATTGAACTAAAAACTAGTTCAGAAAAACTAAACTGCACTAAAAAATAGTTCAGAAAAACTGAACTGAACTGCTTTTGTTTTATTAAACTGTACTGAACTGAACTATACTTAACTGTAGTAAACTACACTATAAACTGAACTGAACTACTAACTATACTAATTTTGAACTGAATTATACTAATTTTAACCAAGAATTGCACTAACTATACAACACTAATAACTACAACACTAACTAGTAAATTTGAACCAGAAATATGATTCGAGGAGAGATTAAGCTCCAAAAATCTGAAGGCAAGCCAATGATATTGTTGTGGCTAAGATCTAGAGTTTGAAGTTTGCCTAGCTTGCCTATGGTGTTATCAGGTACAGTGCCAGAGAGGTTCATACCAGAAAAGACTAAGCCAACAACATGTTCTCTATTGGCATCACAAGAAACCCCTTGCCATGAACAGACAGAAGCAGATAAATTGTAGGCTTGTGAGGATGCTAAACTCGTATGCTTCAAGAACACAGATACAAAAAACTCATCAGTATTTGGTTGCTAAGATTCCAAATGCTTGAAAAAAAGTACCAAAACCAGAACAGAACCAAACACTCCCAACCCCATCAAGGAGTGATGTCGGCTACTTGCAAGAGATGCAAGCCAACAGAGGAAAATGCTCCCTCAGAACTTCAAAACATATCATCAAGCATGGATTTTACAGTAAGAAAAATCTCAGCCAGGGAAACAACTTTTTTACCGCACAAAACAGTGAAAGAAAAACATGAAATGTTGTTCTGTAGCATCATATAATATATTATACTATGCTATAAATGATGATGTTCCAATTCAGTAAATGTGGTTGCTGTACCCATAATTCAAGTAGAACTTTAACTTATATGGTGATTATTACCATTAGAAAATGTAGAATCTGAGTCAAAACATGAAATACTGGAATCATCCAAACGACAAAGGGGAAAGCTTACTTCATTTCATGTTTACAAATGTTACCTTTCTCAGGCACACATAGTATAACTTTCCCACACACATCTCTACTGCAATTCCAATATTTATATTAGACTTTTCTCTAGAAAAAAGGTAATCATTGAAGACTTGAAGCAGCCACACCATGAAAATTTTCCAGAATGTTCCTTATTTTTTATCTAACAATTTAAAATAAAAACTCGGGGATAAAAAGGCACCCTTCTTTGTATTCCTTTGAAAAGAATGCATTACCAACCATATAATCACCATAGATCAAAGAACATATTTAATTTACTCCATTTTTTCTCTAAGGAAAATAATAAACATGGCAGGAACAGAACAACAAAAGTAGATAACAGTTATCATCGTTTGTGTTGATGTGATGAAAATGAAGCTAAAAAAACTGTCACTAACTTCAATAAGGTCCTCACTCACACCCAACTCCTTGAAACTTCTAACAAATACAAAGATCAATATGTCTCTTCTACTGTAAAATAAGCAAGCACATAATTTCTACCACTCTAGTAAAGGCCAAACTCACAAAATCAACTCCGATGGTGCTTATGTAGCTTTCAATGTATGAATCATCCTGTAGCAAAGCATTGAAAAACAATATTAAGCATTTGTGTACTATTTCCAAGACAAAACAACATGAAAAACAAAGCATTAAGGTTATAGTCTTACGCACATGTACTTTAGATAACTAACAAAAACTGCACACACATTTTTTATTTATTTAATTTATATATAATTATACAAAACTCCTCTATGCTGATATTGGCTAACAGCATCCCCATATTGAAGCAGGGTTGTGATGTGAATCCAAGATGAAGGGGAAAACCTTGGCATAACAGTTCTCACACATTCACCACAAAAAGTCCTTCCTCCAATTAACCTCATCATTGCTGAAATAGAACCCATCCTGAGTGACCATATTATTAGCTAAAAAAATAGTACAGGGGCTATTAACTATTATTAGTTTTTCAATTAAATTACTGATAACAGATGCATGATGGTTCAGTGCAGATAAGTTTAGCTCTTAAAAATTTGAGTTTTACCTTACTGAATCCAAAAAACTAGTTCTTAAAGTAAGAGGAGTACATCATTTATATATTCCATTGCTCATATGCTAATGAATGCATGATTTTTAACACTAACCATAGAATCTAAATCCCTATAGTGAGTTATGCAGTTATGACATGGTTCAAGAAGATAATACCCATCCCTGCTGTAGTGACTACATACATATTCTGTTTAAGGAAAAATAAGGACTCAACTTCCAAAAAGAATAAGATCAAAATTTGCAGTTGGTGACTCCTACCTACTGATTATCCAGCCACTTAATACCATGCCAAATTAAATTGTCCATGTGATCCCAATTTCTCAGTTATGAGAACTAAAAGACCATTGAGTCGTATCATAAAACATAATTCATATACTTACATTAGCGAAATAAAACTTTAAATTGAAGATTGCTTGGGCTAATTAATTAAAAGTTTTTTTCTCTCCTTCAAATTCCTCAATTTTCAGAAGGGAGATAAACTAAGTGAAAGGAGATTTTAGCCCCCTCCATTCCTCTCTGCTTCCCTCCTCTTCATGCTGTTATTGTCACTCCAAATGCCATCAAACACATAATTACCTCAATGTCCCTTATGTTAAACACCATATCAAGTCACCCAAACTATCCCATTTGCACAAAGAATGCTTTTATAGAACTAGAAAACATACAAACTACCCAGTTCCCAGAGTTAAACACTTTTGTATAAAAGACATAAATCAACAGTGCGAACTTTATTCTGCATAGATTCTCTTTCTCTATTTTCTGTAGCATCTCTATTCCCTCCGGAAACCAGATTTGATTAATCAACGGAATAATTCACCATGTTAGAAGAGTTAACAAAGACAACTAACAAGACAAATCCTAGTACTCTCACATAAGCACGGACTGAAATTCAGGTGAATTGTGTCTTCTGCAATTCATGAAACGAGACAATTGCGAATGAGATAGATACCTTCGAAGTAGAACGAGGGGACACAGAAATTGTAGAGAGTTCCACGTGGAGGGGGAACAGGGAGGTTGAGCAATCCACTCTTTTACCCAGAGAGTGGAAAGGAACTCCGAAAGGGTATGTAGAAGAACCTTCGACAGTTCGGCGACGGTAGAGTGCGGCAAAACCTTCGACAGCGGTGAGCCTCCGACGACGGCGAACCTTCGACGGCGGCGAACCTTTAACAACGTTAACCTCGACGGCAGCCTTCAACAACGGCAACCTTCATCAGCAGCATCGAGTGAGATGCAAGGCAGAAAGCAAAATGAAGGTGTGATTGGGAAAGGATGTATAAACCTAAACTGCACTGCAGTTAACTGTACTTAATATAAAATAGTTTAGTATTTTTAAACTGTACTATTAATTAGTTAATTAGTTTTTAGTTAACTGGATTATTAGTTTTTTAAGTTTAAAAAAGTATGGATTAACTGTAGTTTAAGTATTTTAAGTTAATTCTGCCCAGCCCTAATATTCATGTATACGTTGGCTTCATGTTTCTGTTGGGGTGAAGGGATAGTCACATGTGAATCACCGTTTAATACAAATTTATCTTTTATTATTATTATATTATTGTTTTGGATTGTAGGAATTCTCTTTTGATTTTATTTCCTAATTTCATACTTATTTTTTTTCTCGGCCTATTTCTTTCAGCCTAATTTTATTTTAATCTATTTTAAGGTTATATATTAATGAATTTCTATATATTTCGAAAGATACATTAATAGTAAATTTCGAATCTAGCCTAATATCGCTTAAATAAATATGAGTATTTGTGTGATTCCATTGTTTTAGTATTTAATATTGTCTTTTTCATAAAAGTTTTTAGAAAATTTTAAAATTCGTTCTTTTTAATATTTGTATGATCGTTCACATCATTTGATATCTTTATAATAAGGTTTGAGTACTCATTGGTACTTTTTCTTTTCTCAAAAATTTCAAAAAATATAAAATATTTCAAATTAAGACATTACTATTTCCAAATAAACAATTTTTTAAAAAATTACGTGATCCCTGATTCTTCATTGTGAATGGAGATACTAATGATGAAGGTCAATCCTTATCGGGTTTACTTTCAAAAAAACAAATCATTTTCTAAATAGTCTTCTAGATATTTTTTCAAAGAACTATGTGAACTGATTATCTATTGGGAATGGAGATACGTAGAAGAAAGACTCGTCCTTGTTGGGTTCACTCCTAAAAAATCAAATAATTTTCCAAATAGTTTTCTAGATAGTTTTTTCAAAAGAGTTGCATAACCCTAATTTCTCATTTTAAAGATAATACATAGGAGTAAGGATTTAATCAAAGGTATCGCCTTCGGGGCACTATAGAGTGCTAACATTTTTCCTACGCGTAACCGACTCTCAAATCAAAAATCCTTCCAAAATAACACTTACTTGGATATCTTTACCCATGGACATGATCCTCCTTTGGGTTTTTAATTAACTTATAACTCTTTTCGAATTCGAATCTAAGAAAAAGATGAAAACAACTAAGATAGAAAAGAAGAATTCGAAAAATGATGAAAGATTTCGTTCTAATTTAATTGAATCTAGTACAAAAAAAATAGTACAAAAAAAATACATGGATTTGGAACTATATTTCATTTCAAATTGCCTTTCAGATTTATATTTCTAAACTATTCTTTTTTTGGTTAGTCGTCCCATCAAATTTTGGTTGTGATAGGATTGAAGAAGCAGAAGGTTGCAAATTGGAGGTGGAGATGCAAAGGGAAGGTGCGATTGGAGTGTGATAAGACATATTCATGATTCTATCAATATTTTAAAACTTTAACAAAAACCAAAGAGTGTATAATTTGAAATAATAACTAATAAGAGTGTTAGGAGAGAGTTGAACTCAAGGCCTCCTTTAGTAAAAAAACCATAACAAGTTGAGCTACCAGATCCTTTAGTCTTATAATCAACATAATAATTTAAATATAAACCTCATCTCTTTTATTTATTTTATTAATACAATATTTTTCTTGGGTCTTATAGAAGACACAATGAAAGTTTGTCAACTATGAAGGTAAAACAATCTCATAGCTACTAGACCAATCCTTTTAAGATTTTGGTATGACCTAATAAAAATTAGGAGATAGGTTCTTAGACTAGATATTTCTATACCAATGGTACGAGTTAGTCTAAAAACTAGATGATATCCAACCTCAAACTCCAAAAGTCCCCTCCTTTGATCTACGTATGACTTTTTCCTATTTTGTGAAACTCTCATTCTCTCTTGTATGTGTTTCACCTTCTCATTGGTTTGTTACAACAACTTATTTCCCATTATCACTGATTCTTCATCCTAGTACCAACATAAAGGAGTTATACACTTTCTACCATACAAACCTTTATAAAGAGTCATTCTTATAATTTCATGGTAGCTATTATTATATATGAATTCCACCAATGGTAGTACCTCATCCTAGTTGCTTAAATGGTCCAACATATAATCTCTCAACAAATCTTCTAGTATCTGGACTATTCTCTTACAGACCATCTATTTGAGAATATTAGGTAGAGTTCATTCTCAATCTACCTCACAAATAATCTTGCAAGGCTTGTAAAAATCTTAACATGAATCTATAATTTCTATCAAACACTACATTGAAGGGCATGCTATGCAACCTTACTATCTTCTTGATATATACTTGTGCTAGTTTGGAAATAAACATTCTCAATTTATGGGTAGAAAATGGGCACTCTTCAACAAATTATCAAATATGACCCATATAACATTGTTGCCCCTTACTGACTATGGCAACTGAGTAACAAATTTAATTGTAATGTTCTCCCACTTCCACTTAGGCCCATCTAATTATTGAAACAAACCCCTCAAGTCTTTGGTGTTCCATCTTAGTTTTCTGACATGTCAAACAGACTATTACATACTGAGCTATATTGCATTTCATGTCTGACCACCAAAAGGTCTGCTTTTATGCCTTTCATGAAGAATCATATGCTTCAATTCACTATCAACCGGTACACGTACCCTTCCTCTAAATCTCAACACACTATACATACCCATTTCAAAATCCTTGACTTGATCAGTACCTAATAATTTGGTGGTTCGTCTAAAGCTAGAATTAAACTTTTTTTTCCTTGATCATCCCAAGAAATTCATTAGTTATAACCAATTGGCTACAACTAATATGATTAAATGCATCACTACCCTCTAGATTCATATTTCTGATTGCTTAATCAATTCCAACTTCTCGATCAGTAAAACAAATATCTTAATTGTCTTTCTATTAAGAGCATTTGTCATTATGTTGGCCACCCCTAAGTGATTCATCAGTTGAAACTCGTAGTCTTTCAAAATCTTTATCAATCTCTTATGTCTCATATTTAACCTTCTCTATTCAAACAAATATTTAAGACTTTTATGGTTTGTGGACACCATGAACTGTGCATCATAAAGATAATGCCTACAAATCCTTATATCTTTAGGCATGTGTGGGCAAAAATTAAGGTGTTTTGATATTTTTTTTTTTGCACTTTTTTTAGTCTCATTCATATTTTTTTAGTATATCTAAGTTTAGTTGGTTCATCCGGATACATCTTATGGGATGGATAAGGGAGGTGGTGACTGTAGCACCCCGGTTTCTGAGATGTCAAGGGTTATTAAAAATCGGTAAAGTTCAAAATTTATCATAGTGCGGAAACGTATTTAAAGAAAAACTTATCCAATTATATTATTTTGAGTAATAAAATAACGAAGGAAATACTCTAATTATATTGTCTTAACTTGTAAAACAAAAAATAGCTTTAAATGAATCTCAATTTTATTCCACATCCTCTCTCGAGTCAATCACACCTCTAGAATATTTGTAACATTATATGCTCCCGTATAATACATTATACGATCATCGTCCATAATTTCATTCACAAACAAACAAACACAAACATATATGGGGTAAGCTACCGATAAAATAATCATAACAACAAGATACATACATACTGATTATATCCATCATAATCAAACACACAACAAGATACATATCTTCTGATTATACCAACCATAATCAAATACACAACAAGATACATATCTTCTGATTATATCAACCATAATCAAACACCTCATACATAGTGGTAATAACAATATAATTCCTAATCCTCTAACTTAAACAACTCAATCATACTGAATTACTCGATCATCAATCCCTGATCCTTGAAATTCGATCATCGATCCTTGATCTCTAACCCTTGATGTCATTACTAACATCTCACACATAGACCCTTGGTCTATCCACTCATTAGCACCATGCTAACTACTTACTATAACCATTATAGTAACACTACTATCAACATAACATAACTTGGAGCATCTCAAGTACCATGATCATAATCATAGATACACCACCATCATGACTATGCCAGTCATGAACAACACCATGGGCATCACCGTACCATAATACCATAGTGGAAATAGTCCATCTCACTCTTGTACCCTACCTCACCGACTGTAGTCACTCCTACAACCCATCTATAGCCTCCCCTACAATACACTTATAGCCTTCCCTACAGATCATCTTCTTCCAGTTCACACAAGGCAAAAGGAAGCACCTATCCGTAGATAGAACCAGGATTTATGAGGTACAACAAGTAGACTTATTCTCCACTCTCATGCTCATCAATCACATACTCAAGTACATCTCAACACTTACTCATGCTCCACTCTCAACCACAAGTCAAATTGACCCTAAACATAACCACTAGCCTCAATCTCTGATTATCATCATGTTCCACAGCTCCTCAAGCTTGGTTTACGTTCATTCTTCATCAAATTCGCCATTTTTCACCAAAATGCACTGTGATAATCGATTATCACTTAAGATAATCAATTATCTCAGTAAAATTTACCCAGAAACATCACGCAGGAAGGGATAATCGATTATCATCCCAGATATTCGATTATTCCCGAAACCACACTCATAACCAATGAATACATAATCGATTATAACTAATGATAATCGACTATTGCCGAATTGAAGTACATCTTGGACATGATTCAAGCATTCAAACATACATACATCAATCCTAGATCACGTGGAAATATAGTTAACACATCATACATGCATTAGAGCATTACATACCCGTGTAAACATACTCAAACACATATAATACATCACTTGAATCATCCATATCCAATCATTGACATGTTATACCCCAAATAATAAGGTACAAAAAAGTCTCCAATAAAAACACGAAATAGGATTTTCAATAAGCCAAACTAACTAAGCATAATGCTTACAAATGAGAACCAAGAAGATAAAAATTTCTCCAAAACAGAACTACTAATGTGAGGCTGTTTTCCCCTAAACTAAACCTCTGATTGATGTAAAATATGGAATGATGATGTTGTTGGGGTTTCCGACTTGTCCTATCCACTCTCATGTATTTATGAATTCATCTTTCTTCATTAATGTTAATGCCACTTTCTAATTTACCTTAAACCCGATGTCTCGGTGAAGGAAGCCTACTCCTAATCACTAGTTTACAATGTTTTATCTCCCTACCAATTAATCATGCATTACATTCGCACAGAAGCTTATAGGCAACTGATCCTCCTATTCCTATGTCTAGGTAATATTGCTTCCGGGAGAATTTCTCCAGTTCTAGATTTCCTCATATGTGTCCATAGTGACAAAATCAATAATCATGCAATTGAGTGAGTTAAATCAAGCATGCATAGAGTATAGAGGAAAAACCCTAACAATTAATGAAGTAAAGCATATATAATCAAGAATCAATCCAATACATGAGAGTTTCAAAGGATTACATTGTTTCCCCAACAACAATGGAGGCTTAGTACACCATAGACATGGTGAAACTAGATGAAAATAATGAAAAGAATGAAAGATATAACCCTAAAAGTTGAAGATCGGAGCTTTAACATCCAAAATCCGCCTCCAAGGGATGGAAAAAGTGTAATTGCGCCTCTTTCTGTCCAAAGATACCAACCCTAGGTCGACTAAACCCTTATATAGTTTATTAAAAATTACAGAAAATAGGCCCAAGCCCAATTAAATGGCGCTCAGTGGTAAGTGCAATTCTAAAGAATGACGCTCAGTGGTAAAAGTTACGCTCAGTGGTGACTACGATACTTGAATTTGCCCTCAGCAATGCCGCTTTAGCGTGAAATAATGTATCCATCAACCAGACTGGCGCTGAGTGGTGCAAATGGCGTTGAGCGGTGACAACGGTTCTTCTTTTGTGCACTTTTCCTTCCTTTTCTGAGTCTAACTCCTTCTACTTAAACTTCTTTCATCCAATTCATCTTAATTCCTGCCAAAACAAGGAAAACCAAGCATAAAACCCATCCAACTCTCTTATTTCCAAAACTTAAGCAAAAGCATGATTTCAAGCTAGTTTCTAAATCATAAAGGTTGTTTCTAATGTCAAAATAAGTATAAAAATAACGGTTTTTCAACCATTATCAGCAATTCAATAGACCACAACAACAACAATGGCAACAACAACCTTCCTTATCTGACAGAATGGCAAAACTGGATGACACACTTCAACAGTTTATGCAAGTGTCTAATTCGAATCACAAAAGCACTGAAGCTACAATTAGAAGGTTGGAGATACAAGTGGGTCAATTAGTTAAGAAGATGGGAGATTTTGAGGCTAATACTGATGTTACCCCTAGGGAGGAGTGTAAATTTGTTATCACGAGAAGTGACAAGGTGTTAGATGAGAGAAAAATATAGAGAAAAGAGAAAGAGAGGTTGAGTGAAAAAGAAAAGATGAGAAAGAAGAAAAAGAGAAAGATGAGGGGAGAGAAAAAGAAGAAGAGGATGAGACGAAAAAGAAAAAAATATTTGAAAAACCCCTTCCTTATCCAAAGAATTATTCTAGGAAGTAGAAAGAAAAATAGTTTGAGCATTCTATGGAAATTTTCAAGAAATTGGAGATTAACATACCTTTTTTTAAGGCACTGCAGCAAATACCTTTATATGCTAAATTTTTGAAGGAACTTCTCACGAAAAAGAGGAAATACATTGAAGAGGAAACTATTGAAGTGCAAGGGAGTTGTAGTTCTATCATACAGAAAATATTACCTCCTAAGTTTAAAGATCCAGGAAGTTTCACCATTCCATGTACTATTGGAAAGTTAGCTATTGGAAGGGCTTTACATGATTTGGAAGCCAATATCAACTTAATGTCGCTTTTTATGTTTAAAAAGATTGAAGGGTTAGAACTCAAGCCTACTTGGATGACCCTCGATTTAGCGGATAGATCTCTTAAATACCCTTATGGGGTGGTTGAAGATGTGCTTGTGAAAGTAGACAAATTCATATTTCCGGTGGATTTTGTCATCATGGAGATGGAAGAATATATTAATGTGCCTCTCATTCTTGGGCGACCCTTTATGAAGATGGCTCGAGTTTTAATTGATGTGGAGAATGGAAAACTCAAGGTGAGAGTACAAGATAAAGAAGTGAATTTTCACGTGTTCGAAGCCATGTCTCATTCAAAAGATGATAAGGCATGTTTTCATCTTGACACATTAGATGAAGTATGTATGATTCAGGAGAGGATGTTACGTTGTTCTTCACCTTTGGAGAAAACGCTCATTGATGCATGTGAAGATTTGAATGAGGAAGAAGAGAAATTGATTGATGAATGCTTGACTGACTTGGACGCATTAAAAGAAATCCCTTTTGATGAGGTGAAAGTTGAAGAGATTAATACCAAGAAAATAGTCAAGGAAAAGAAACTGGAATTGAAGATGTTACCTCCACATTTAAAGTATGTTTTCTTAGGAGAAGGGGGGAATAAACCAATCATCATGAGTAATTCTTTATCTGCCAAAGAAGAAGAAAAGTTGGTGGAAGTATTAAAAGCTAACAAATGAGCTATTGGTTGGTCAATTTCTGATCTCAAAGGTATAAGTCCTACTTATTGCATGCAAAAAAAATTCACGGAAGATGAGTATAAACCAGTTGCTCAACCACAAAGAAGACTGAATCATGTGATGAAAAAGGAGGTTAGAGAAGAAGTGTTGAAGCTTCTGGAGGTTGGTATTATATACCCTATTTCTGATAGTGCATGGGTAAGGCAAGTGCAGGTGGTGCCAAAGAAAGGTGGGATGACAGTTATATACAATGAAAAGAATGAGCTTATACCTACTAGGAAGGTTACTGGATGGAGGATGTGTATTGATTATAGAAAGTTGAATACGGCTACAAGGAAGGATCACTTTCCTCTTCCTTTCATGGATCAAATGTTGGAGAGATTGGCGGGACAAGCTTTCTATTGCTTTCTGGATGGTTACTCAGGGCATAATCAAATTGTGGTAGATTCAAAAGACCAAGAAAATACAGCTTTCACATGCCCTTTTGGTATTTTTGCTTATAGAAAAAAGCCATTTGGATTATGTAATGCGCTAGCTACATTTCAAAGATGTATGTAAGCAATCTTTGCAGATATGATAGAAAAATGCATAGAAGTCTTCATGGATGATTTTTTGGTGTTTGGTGATTCCTTTCAAGTGTGCTTATCTACTCTAGATAGTGTTCTTAAAGGTTGTATGCAGACAAACATTGTTCTTAACTAGGAAAATTGTCATTTTATGGTGACTGAAGGTATTGTTTTGGGACACAAAATTTATTCCAAGGGAATTGAGGTTGACAAAGAAAAAGTGGAAGTCATTGAGAAACTTCAACCACCTACTAATGTGAAAGGAATCAGGAGTTTTCTGGGGCATGCCGAGTTTTATAGAAGATTCAGTAAAGATTTTTCCAAGATTTCCAAATCTTGAATCAATCTCCTTGTCAAAGATAAGACTTTTGTGATGGATGATGAATGCATGAAGGCTTTTGATATTCTAAAGAAGAGGTTGGTTTCTGCGCCAGTAATTGTAGCTCTAGATTGGAATCAAGACTTTGAGTTAATGTGTGATGCTAGTGATTATGCTATAGGTGTTGTGCTTGGCCAGCAAAGAGAGAAGCTTTTTCACACTACTTATTATGCAAGCAAAGTTTTGAATGAAGCCTAGTTGAATTATGCCACTACAGAAAAGGAATTTCTTGCTATATTATATGCTTTGGAGAAATTTAGACCTTATCTCATTGGGTCTAAGGTGATCATTTACACGTATCATGCAGCTATAAAGTATTTACTAACCAAGATAGACTTTAAACCACGCTTGATTAGATGGGTACTTTTACTACAAGAGTTTGATGTGGAAATCTGTGACAAGAAAGGCAGTGAGAATGCGATTGCTGATCATCTATCCCGACTATAAATGGTGAAGTCACAAGCAAGGAGAAAGAAATTTGGGAGTCCTTCTCAGATGAAACACTCCTGTATATTCAACAGAGGTTTTAAAGCAGCAAGAGTAATCCCAGAAGATTTTAATTGGCAACAAAAGAAAAAGTTTTTGAATGATGCAAAACAGTTTATCTGGGATGATCCATTTTTATTTAAGATTGGAGCAAACAATCTTTTGAGGCGTTGTGTTACTAATGAAGAAGTAGAAGGAATTCTTTGGCATTGTCATTCACCTTATGGAGGGAATTTTAATGGAGAGAGAACAGTTGCATAGGTTCTCCAGTCAGGATTTTATTCACCTACGTTGTTTAAAGATGCTCATAATCATGCTAGAAATTGTGATAAATGTCAGAGAACTGGAAGCATCTCCAAAAGACATGAAATGTGACTACATGGCATCTTGGAGGTTGAAGTCTTTGATTGCTGGGGGATAGATTTTGTTGGACCTTTTCCACCATCTTCTAATCATGAATATATTTTGGTGGTTGTCGATTATGTGAGGAAGTGGGTGAAAGCAGTTGCTTGTCCTAGGAATGATGCCACACTGTTATTAAATTTTTGAAAAGGCAATTTTTTTCTCGGTTTGGGGTTCCTAGAATGCTCATCAATGATGGAGGATCTCATTTTTGTAATGCTTAGCTTGCAAAAGTACTCAAACATTATGGTGTGAGACATAAAGTAGAGACACCTTATAATCCACAGACAAATGGGCAAGTTGAAGTTTCTAATAGGGAGATAAAGAGGATTTTGGAGAAGACAGTTGTTTCATCAAGGAAGGATTGGTCTCAGAAGCTAGATGATGCACTTTGGGCATACCAGACTGCAATGAAGACTGCTATAGGGTTATCACCTTTTTAGTTAGTCTATGGAAAAGCATGCCATTTGCCAATGGAGATGGATCATCGAGCTTTATGGGCATTAAAATTCTTAAATTTTGATCCCGCTTCACTGCTAATAGAAGAAGGAAAATACTTGAGCTTGAAGAGATGTGTTTGCATGCTTATGATTCTTCTAAGAATTACAAAGAGAAGATAACATTTTATCATGACAGGAAGCTGGTAAATAAGGTTTTTCATCCAAGGCAGCAAGTGTTATTGTTCAATTCACGGCTAAAGCTCTTTCTTGGAAAATTGAAGTCTAAGTGGTCTGGGCCGTTCACAATTAAGGACGTCAAACCGCATGGGGCTATTGAGTTGACAGATCCAACTCCCGATGATCCACAAAGAAGTTGGGTGGTTAATAGGCAACGTCTCAAGCATTATCTGGGTGGAGAAATTGAACATCTTTCCACAGTTATGAAGTTGGTGGATCCTTGAGCATAATGGTGTCAGGCTTGTGACGTTAAACAAGTGCTTATTGGGAGGCAACCCAGCTTTCTGAACTTATCTCTTTAGTTTATGATATGTGTAATTCTGTTAATATGTACTGTACTTAGCCTAATGAATTAAGTTTGATTGGTTTAGCTAATATGTTTATGATGAGTAATGTTATATTGTGCTGCTTTATTATGATTGATTGATGTTAAGATGATGCATGGTCTAGTCTTATGGATAGGTGGTTGCTCAAGATTGTTAGAACCCGATGCATTATGTTAATTGTGATTAATTTGTTGTGTAGGATGTTATTAAACTGTGGAACTTGAGCTAACCTGTGATAGATTGGGCTCTAGATTTTTTAATTGATTGAATACCATTGCTTTGGAAACATAATTGATTTTGCCTAAGTTTCTATGATTGAACCACTTGCTTGCTTGTTACACATGATCAAGGCCATGTTTTCTTTTCCTTTTAGAGCCAATGCCAATAGGTGAACCAAACAAAGAACAATGTTTCTCTTTATCCTTTGAACCTTGAGCCTAAAGTTGAAAGTTGAAAAACCCTTTTTGAAATCCTTACCTTGAGTTGAGTAGAGTATGTTTATATGGTAATGAAGAATGGTTCAAGTTTGGGGTTGTGAGAAACCGGAAAGAACTTTGTGAAATTCATTAAAGAAGCATTGAGCTAAAGCAAAAAAGCAAAAGAAAAGAAAAGAAAGAAAAGAAAAGGTTAAGCTCAATGCAAGAAAAGTTGGGAATAAGTTCAAAATTGGTTTCTCACATAAAAGAAGAAAGATAGTTGAACTTTTAATGAATAAATGAATTGTGCACTCTCTTAACTCAAGGATTTTGTTGTCTAGAAAAACCAATTTTCTTCTTAGCCCAACCTCAATACAAGCCACAAAAAGTCCTTGCGATGATAACTTGTTTGTAAGTGTGTTTGATATGTGGTTAAATGAAAGGCAAAGCTGATTCATGTGACATTGTGATAGTAGAGTGTAAGAGTGTCACCTCACTATACACTTTTGATTGCTTGAGTCAAAGACTTTTGAGTGCTTGAGTGAAACACTATCTTTGTTGAGGAATAGTTCCATGATCTATAGGATAATATTCTTGTTTGGCTGTTGATCATTCATGAGTTTGCATCTGTTATATATATTGTGAATATGTGAGCACCGTAGTTGAGCTTGTTTACTAATGCATCAATGCATCTTAACTGATATTTCTATGATAAGTAGTTACGAGTGATTACTTGTCTTGGAAGAAAGTGTTTTGTGATATGCTAAACCATTGAAGTGTTGTTTGGGCTGAGTCACATGTTGTTTTGCTTGAGGACAACCAAAGTTTCAAGTTTGGAGTTGTGATAACGGTTGGTTTAACCATTATTTGAGAGTAAATTGTGATAACAAATGAACCCTTTTTGACTTAGAAACTTGCTTGTTCTCTTGTTTTTAGCTTATTTTGGTGAATAAGAGAGTTGAGGTTATACTTGAAGATTTTATCACTAAATTTCCTTGATTTTGTAGGGAACTGGGATGAATTGGAAGAGGAGTTAAATGTAAAGAAGTTGGAACTCAGAAAGGACAGAAAGAGCACCAGAAGAGAATACTACTAAAGGTCGTAGGACGCTTAGGAGCCCTTCTATGGGGCCCTTAGCACAAGAGTCTCTGATACGACTGTCGCGGTCATACAAATTTAATGTGCATAGAAAGAATGCAGTATAGCTAGGATGTGACTCCTAGGTCGTCTCACAAGGACCAAATTTGGTTCAGTTTCGGATCAAACACGAAGTGGGGGGGGGTTATGAAAATTTGGTTTTTGGTACGAAAAAAAAAATTAAATTAAAACTGGAAATTAAATAAAGCAAAAATAAAAACACTGAAATAAATTTTAAAGACTGTAAAAACTGAATGGTAAAAGACGGTAAAAATAGAAAACATAAAATTCATCAAGATTTGAAATTAAAACACGGGAAAAATAAACATATAGAAAACGTAAAACATTAAACGCAAAAATAAAAGCATCAGTAAAAACATACCGTAAAAATAAAACTAAAAATGGTAAAAACGAAATTAAAATAGTAAAACAATTAAACAGTAAAAACGATTTGCTACAGTAAAACGAAAATACAGCAAGGTCAAACAGTAAAAAATAAATCTGGAACAGAAAACTAAAATACAGAAAACGAAAATACAGAAAAACTAAAATACAGTACATAGTAAATACAGAAAATAGTAGAATTAGAAAATAAATTACAGCAGTAAATTTTTACAACAAAAACAGTAAATCTGAAAGAAAAACTGCAGTACCATAATTGAAAATACAGAAAACAAAAATACAGAAAATAGTCAAAACAGTAAAACAGTAAATCAGTAAATTTTAGAAAATAAAATTACAACAGTAATTAATAATAGCAAAACAATAATTACAGAATTGTAGAATCTAAATAACAGTAATACAGAAACAGTAAAAACGGAATACAGAAATACAGTAAAACAATAAAATACGTAAAACAGTAAATTGTAAACTATAAAAATAGAAACAGAATTACTGCACCAAAATATAGAAAACCAAATTACAGTAAATAATTTAAAGTGAAATAATTAACAAAAAGAAATTAATGTAGAAAACTTAATTCACACTTTTAATTATAACAGAAATTAAATTACAGCACCATTAAAATACAACAGTAGAAATTAAATTACAGAATCAAAATATAATAGTAACAGATTTGGAAATTCAGAAAATTAAATCAAACTGAAATATTACAGCAAATAAAATTGGAACCTATGGTGCTAAACCGTAAAACCTGGTACTGCCGTGATTTTCCCTTTTTGTATTGTCCAGCCAACTGTCCAGCCTCTTGCTGGAATTTCCAGCCCCCTCCTGCCTCCACACGGTTCCTCCTTTGCATACTAAAACTCCTCTTATTTAAAGACAAAATTACCAAATTCTTGTGCTGCTTGGTAGAAATTGGAACAAAGGACCCTCCATTTTTAGTGCTATGAATTCATCCAGTCCTCTCTATTTTTCGTGCTTCCACTTGCAAAAGGAGAAGACAATGGTGAGCTCTCTTCACACGTCGTGCACCACTTCTTGAATTTAAAACAGAAGAGTGCTGCATTCTCTTCAAACCAAATAATTTAATCCCTCCAACAAATAATAACAAATTATGTTGGGCCCTTCTTCAATATTAATATGAAGCTTCTGGACATGCGAACTCCCATTGGCCGTGACTCTTTCTCTCCATTTGCTCTTTTTACTTGTTGAATGATGAGCTGGATGTTACTTGACTTTTCTTGGACGTGTGCTACAGCATACCATGACAGCTAGTGATCTCATGCACATGATGAGCTGCTGCTCATGCGCATACACCACTGCTCCATGCTCCCTTTCGAACTTCCTTCTTCATTCTCTAAGCTAGAATGAAACTTCTCTGCTGCCATTTCTCCAACCGTGACACTCTTCTCCTTTGAACGTGAACTGCTTCCCGGACATGGTAGCTGCTACACCACTTCTTGTCTTTGGTGATGATTCCTGCTGGACAGGAATTTCCTTCTCAGCTGTTACTGGTGACGTAGCTTGCTGGATGCATGGAGGACCGAGAGCTCTCCAAGCTTCTATGCTGGACCGTGTCTGTCTTTTCAAGATGGTGGCTGCTGGTGATGTGCGAAGCTGCTGCTTCCGTCGTGAATGGAGCTTGGATGGTGGACGTTGGTGCTTCCTTCTCCAACTGCTGCTGCGTGTTGGAGCTGCTGGACCGTGAAGTACCATTCCTTGTGCTTGCTGGAAAACGTTGAATGCTGGATGAAGACTTGCTGGATTTGCTGAACCTGCCACCGTGTTTACTGGAAGAACTGCTCCTCTCCAAGTTGTGGCAGCCATGAACCGTGAGCTGCTGGATGCTTCAAGGAGCTTCCAACGTGGTGGTCCCCTTCTCTTTAATTCCAAGTGCTGATATTTTCAAGTTGACTTGGCCGTGTCATGTAACTTTCTTCAATCACGTAAAAATTGTGAATCATCACCACACCTCTTGGACGTAATAATCTGGATATGCAAATTTTGTTCAGCTCAAAACCATTTGGACCTCCAAAATTAATTCTCATGGATCGAAACACCAATTGGACGTGTGCTGTTGAACCTCCCAAAAGAAATTAATCCACAAATTTTTTATCCAATAATTTCCTAATACAAATAATTAACTTAAAACAATTCAAATTACTTAAAATAAGAATTATTGGTTAAGTTAAACATAATTATGAAAAACGGGAAAATATTGGACAATTAAGCATAATTCCCTGGTTAAATCCGGTACAATCGATTAAGTGAAGTGAACAAAATATTGACTCATCAAAATAGACCACACTTAGTCTTTTGCACTCCTGGGCAAAATCAATTTTCAAATCAGGGAATAGATCAAAGGACATATGGAAGTGACACAAACTCAGCACACAGAAAACAAAGACTCACAAGGAGACAAACAGAATTTACACAATCCTCAAGAATTCTGGACAGAGAAAAGATGTAGACAATATCCAACACAAAATCAAAGACAGTAGATACTTACAGAAATCATCCAAGCAATTCAATATACGGAAAAATAATCAATCAGCTTAAGAGGTGATTCAAAAATAACATAACCTCACAGATGCACTACAGTGTTTCTCTCAAGTGTTTAAGGTAAATCAATGTCACTCAATGCACTCAAGAAAGCAAACACAAATAGACTTGGCAAGCTTCTAAAAAAACTTAAAACATATGCATGTTCAGATCTAAAGGTCTTTTAGGGTTGTAATGGGGCCAAGGACAAGGGAGGATAAAATATGGATAAGTAGTTACAACTAAGAAGAAAATAGAGGAGCTATGGGGAATAAGTGTAAATACAGTCAAATCTCATCCAAACCTCTAATTCAATCCTCTTCTCGACTCCATTATTCACAAAATTATTTTTCAATTTTTCTCTTTTTCTCATCATTTTTTTTATCCTGTCTTTTTTTTTTTTTTTTTTTTTTTTATCACACAACAGGATATAAATTATCATTTCAAAACATGATGAGGAACCAACTAGTCAATTCATCAGAATTCCCAAGAGACCACACTTATTCTCGAAATACTTCTATAGCTCCAGACTTTCCTAAGGATAAGGTAATCATTTGTTTTTCACTTAGGATCAGTGTATGAGCTTCAACACAAAGAAATATATACAGTATAGGCTCAAAGGGGTTATCAAAGGATAATAACAAGGTAGGCTTATTTGGCTAAAGAGGCTCAAGAAATAAAATGCCTTTATCATTTCTAAACATGCATATTCATTAAGAATTATCAAAAAGAATTAAGCCAAGGCATATGTGCAAGCACTCAAGATACATATCACACACAAGAAAGAAAATTAAGTGGCTCAAATCTCACACAGGGTATTCGTCACAATCAAATCAACCTCTTAAACACATAATCATCTTTTCATGCAAAGAAAAGCAAGGATTTTATAACATAAGTATCAGTCAAATGAAGTGAAAGATAAGTCTTCAACTTAGACGAAATCCAGAAATCAAGAGAAAAATGTAAAATTTATTGCACACAAAACACACTAAAAACAACTTAAAATAGAAAAAATTTAACACTCAAAAACAAAAAATGTAACACACAAAATACATATTAACAGAAACTAACAGAAATAACAGAAAAATCAGAATTTCTTCCCAGTAGACCACACTTAAATCACACAATGTCCTCAGTGTGTTACAATCATCAGATGATCAATTTCAGAGCAGTCAAATAATATAGACAAGTGCAATAAAAAGTAGAAAAATGGGAAGAAATTTTCAGTAACATCCATCAGTAGATGTCATCAGTGACATCCATCAGCAAATGTCGAAATCACCTAGCACCCATCAGTAGATGCTAATATATTTTTTTATTTTTTATTTATTTTTTATTTTTTATTTTTTATTTTTTATTTTTTGAAAAAGGATACCGATACTGTGACAACAGTCTAGGTGGCAACGACCGGAACTGTTGCTATAGTGGAAACAATTTGCCTATAAATAGGCCAATCTCAGCGCCTGAGTGGCATTTCCTGACTTCCCACTCTCTCTCTCTGCTCCTCTCTCTTCTCTACTCCTCTCTCCTCCTCTCTCTTCTGAGCATCTGGAGTCTGCGCGGAGCCTCTGTCACCGCGCCTTCTGAAGAGTCTGAGAACCTCGAGGAGCCTCTACAAGCCCTACAACTCCAGGTAAGTCCTCTACACCTGGATCTCTTTTTCTTTCTGCTTGCTTTTACATTTTTCTTTCTTCTTTCTCTTTCTCAGCTTTTCTCACCCTCTCCCTTTTCCTGCTTTCTTGTATTTTTTTTTTCTTTCTTTCTTTTCTGCCCTGCTTTATTATTATTTTTTTTTTCTTTTCTGCCATACTTGTCCTCTCCCCCTGCCCGATCTATCTTCTTTCTTCTCTTTTTTTTCCTGCTTTATTTTTTTTAAAGAAAAACACATAAAACACATATGTCAAAAAAAAACTTAAGGGGTATATCGGCTGGAAACCAGACGTTAATCTCCCTTCGATTGAAGGTATTGCAGAGACAATCGGGTAGAACAACGCCACGTACCCCACTAAAAATAAATAAAACACAGAAACTTAATATACAAGAACAATAAGGACAACAAGACAATTGGACATAGATCCGTTTAGGACCCTTTGCAAGGACCGTGAAATAGATCTTAGACCATACACTGAAACATCACATACAGACTGGACAAAATAAATCTGAAAGTAAACAAGAAATAATAAAGAAAACACAGAACTAAGAATCTAAAATTTTTTTATGTTTTTTTTTTTTATGTTTTATTTTTATGTTTTAGAATACTAGTAGAGGAAAGATGACGAGTGAGATGGAATCAGAGAGATACACCAGTCAGCGGTGGCGTCCTACCGAAGATCAGACCCAGATGATGACCAGAATTTACAACTTTGGGGTCACACACCCAAGCCGAGCGCAAGTCGTCGAGATCACATCTCGACTAAGGATCTTCGGAGATGCCAGCGAATACAACGTGCACTGCTGGTTCAACAACCACGGCAATCGGGTCAGGCGCTGGCAAGCGGAGATAGACCCCACTGGCACTCAGTTTTCACAACTGCCGCTATATATGTATGGTAAGACTCTGATCAAATCTCCAACTATATTGATTTTTTTCCTTTCCTCTTCTATTATTAACACACATTTTTTTTTTTTTGCCGAAAGATTATGACTGGGTGATTATAAGGGCACCGAGGCTGCTGAATCTGTTTCCCGTTCCGATCATCATCGACGACGATAGGGATGAGAGACAAATCCGTCCACCCATGCTTCTCACATTCCGAACCAGAGCTCCCTCAACGGAGCTCTCCCTTAGACCACCACAACCAGCTCGAGAATTCTTCCAGTTTTAATGTTTTATGTTTTTTTTTTTTATGTTTTTGTTGGCCGAGTGTGGCCAGAATATTAATGAGGACTGTAATATGAACAATTATATTTTTTTTTTTAAGTTTTTTATTTGGTTTGTAATATTAACGATCAGAAATGATCGACCCCTG
This sequence comes from Vigna angularis, assembly GCF_016808095.1. NCBI lineage: Eukaryota > Viridiplantae > Streptophyta > Magnoliopsida > Fabales > Fabaceae > Vigna > Vigna angularis. Next base: position 35,406,228 of record NC_068976.1, read on the forward strand.
AACAATTTTATTTACATATATATGTACTGCAATTTTATTTTCAGATGTGATAAATTTCCTTTTTTTCCAAAACTGTAATTTAGCTCTAATGAATGAAATCTTTCTTAGTTTTAAACAAAATTTTCAATCAATTATCTGTATGAAAACAACTAAGAAATTATATTTACAGTGAAGGAAAATAAGGAAAAATAAGATCTGAAGTGAAAATTTTTATTGGAATGAAATAATAAGATACTGAGGGTCGAAAATAAAATCAAGGAATACGCAAAACAATTTTTAAATTTTTGAATTTTTTTTTTTAAGGATGACAATTTTAAAACTAAGAAAAAGAAATAAATAAATATACATATCAGAATATAGATTTGGCACACTTAAAACATAATATTTGATCACAAAGTTTGTTTTTTTTTTTTTTTTTTTTTTTAATAATTTGTTTTAAAGATAACAATTACGAAAACTAAGAAGAAAAGGAAAAACAAACTTAAAAAAAAATGCAGAATCTCCCCCAGACCACACTTAAACTACAATGTCCCAAATCAGTTAAAGGCATAAGATCATCAATTGAAACTTAAACATATAAAGGACAAATGTAATAAAAGTCAGAAAACGGGGAAGAAAGAAAAAAGAAAACTCCCCTGGTCAGGGTGGTAGTTGCCAATTTTGGATTTGTAGGGAGATGTTCTTCTTTTCAGGATCCAGCATGAAATCATTGAGGACGAACTGCTTCATCCTCCAAATTTGATCAAGCAGTGAAATGTCCTCCACCGCCGGATCTAAACCACAAATATTGTTACTGAGCGGATTCAGCAGGTGCCTGTTGATCTTCAAACTATCAGTGTCAGCACCTTTGTTTTCCACTGTGGGTGTATGCTGATCAAATTCATATATACCTCCTACAATATGGTTAGTGCAAAATGGTTCCCCAGAAATGTCATGCAGAGGTATAACACCCAATCCTAGTGTAATAGGCTGAACCTTAGATAAATCCTCATAACATGAATCAATTTTAAAATTACATGCATTATCAACCACAGACTCAGATTCATGTTTAGTGCATGAAGAATAAACATTCGAATGTGATAGTAAAAAGCGGTTCTCATCATGCACAGAGGAAAAATTAAAATCAGACTCAGCAACAATATAGTCATTAGCATACCAATCATCATCACAATCAACATAATAATCAAATTGTGGTATGCTTACCTCCTCTTCCTTGAAGATTTCTAGAGTGTGTGAAGATGAAGGTGGTCTACCTGGTTCAGCACTACTGCTTATTCTTGCCTGGTCCTTAAAATCTTCATCATTCTCCTCAAGTGCAAGAATGGCCATCTGCCCAATCTGATTATTTAGATTCTGCATTGCAGCTTGAGTTTCCTGCTGGATCTTCATGCTCTCTTGCTTGAACTTGAGATTCTGCATGGTCATCTGCTCCAATAACTCCTGCAATGTGGGTTCAGAAGTTGAAGGCTGAGGAGTTAATTGAGTAGGAGCATTATACTGCTGAATCTCATATTGCTGGACTGGTGGATGCATAAAGGTTCTCTGGAATGGTGGTTCTTGGTATTGATGTGGGGCATCGTACCATCCCAAGTTAGGGTCATTCCATCCAGGATCGTTGATATATCCATACTGCTCAGGGGAGAATTTGCTTAGAAACTGAAGCTCAAGATCTTCCCATCTGGTAACGGATCCTAGAGGAAGAGAGTCATGCCAATCCTTAGCTGCTCCTTGTAATGAATGCGGAAATGCGCTCAAGAAAATGTGATCAAGAGGGACATCTGGAGGCTTCATTGAAGAGCACACCATGTGGAACTCCTCCAAATGTCTATGTGGGCATTCTCCTGCAAAACCATGAAACTTAGGGAGCAAATATGTCAGTCCAGTGCTTAGAATGTAATAAAAGTCATCCTCAGTAGGTGGAACCGGCTCCCAAAGAGAGCTCTCAGAAGTTGGAGGATGAACCATATTATTCGCACCACAAAAGTCAGCAGAATTAAATTCATAGTGCCATGCAGACGGAGAATCATATTCATAATTAGAGGTATCGTTAGAATAAGCAGTATTCACAAAATTAAAATAGGTAGACATGGAAAAATAAAAAAGTAAAAACTAAAAATTACGAGACAAACAAAACATAACACATTTATACATGCAACATGTTCACAAAATTTTTTTTTTTTTTTAATTAATTAACAAACAAAACACATATGACATACATACAGAAAATAAAATATCGCAACACAACACAAGATAAAACATAACACAATAAAAATACAAAAGACAGAACACACAAACCACAGATATTAACAAAACAAAAATTTACATAACGAAAATCTGAAACCAAACCGTTATTGATCCCCGGCAGCGGCGCCAAAATTTTGATACGACTGTCGCGGTCATACAAATTTAATGTGCATAGAAAGAATGCAGTATAGCTAGGATGTGACTCCTAGGTCGTCTCACAAGGACCAAATTTGGTTCAGTTTCGGATCAAACACGAAGTGGGGGGGGGTTATGAAAATTTGGTTTTTGGTACGAAAAAAAAAATTAAATTAAAACTGGAAATTAAATAAAGCAAAAATAAAAACACTGAAATAAATTTTAAAGACTGTAAAAACTGAATGGTAAAAGACGGTAAAAATAGAAAACATAAAATTCATCAAGATTTGAAATTAAAACACGGGAAAAATAAACATATAGAAAACGTAAAACATTAAACGCAAAAATAAAAGCATCAGTAAAAACATACCGTAAAAATAAAACTAAAAATGGTAAAAACGAAATTAAAATAGTAAAACAATTAAACAGTAAAAACGATTTGCTACAGTAAAACGAAAATACAGCAAGGTCAAACAGTAAAAAATAAATCTGGAACAGAAAACTAAAATACAGAAAACGAAAATACAGAAAAACTAAAATACAGTACATAGTAAATACAGAAAATAGTAGAATTAGAAAATAAATTACAGCAGTAAATTTTTACAACAAAAACAGTAAATCTGAAATAGAAAAACTGCAGTACCATAATTGAAAATACAGAAAACAAAAATACAGAAAATAGTCAAAACAGTAAAACAGTAAATCAGTAAATTTTAGAAAATAAAATTACAACAGTAATTAATAATAGCAAAACAATAATTACAGAATTGTAGAATCTAAATAACAGTAATACAGAAACAGTAAAAACGGAATACAGAAATACAGTAAAACAATAAAATACGTAAAACAGTAAATTGTAAACTATAAAAATAGAAACAGAATTACTGCACCAAAATATAGAAAACCAAATTACAGTAAATAATTTAAAGTGAAATAATTAACAAAAAGAAATTAATGTAGAAAACTTAATTCACACTTTTAATTATAACAGAAATTAAATTACAGCACCATTAAAATACAACAGTAGAAATTAAATTACAGAATCAAAATATAATAGTAACAGATTTGGAAATTCAGAAAATTAAATCAAACTGAAATATTACAGCAAATAAAATTGGAACCTATGGTGCTAAACCGTAAAACCTGGTACTGCCGTGATTTTCCCTTTTTGTATTGTCCAGCCAACTGTCCAGCCTCTTGCTGGAATTTCCAGCCCCCTCCTGCCTCCACACGGTTCCTCCTTTGCATACTAAAACTCCTCTTATTTAAAGACAAAATTACCAAATTCTTGTGCTGCTTGGTAGAAATTGGAACAAAGGACCCTCCATTTTTAGTGCTATGAATTCATCCAGTCCTCTCTATTTTTCGTGCTTCCACTTGCAAAAGGAGAAGACAATGGTGAGCTCTCTTCACACGTCGTGCACCACTTCTTGAATTTAAAACAGAAGAGTGCTGCATTCTCTTCAAACCAAATAATTTAATCCCTCCAACAAATAATAACAAATTATGTTGGGCCCTTCTTCAATATTAATATGAAGCTTCTGGACATGCGAACTCCCATTGGCCGTGACTCTTTCTCTCCATTTGCTCTTTTTACTTGTTGAATGATGAGCTGGATGTTACTTGACTTTTCTTGGACGTGTGCTACAGCATACCATGACAGCTAGTGATCTCATGCACATGATGAGCTGCTGCTCATGCGCATACACCACTGCTCCATGCTCCCTTTCGAACTTCCTTCTTCATTCTCTAAGCTAGAATGAAACTTCTCTGCTGCCATTTCTCCAACCGTGACACTCTTCTCCTTTGAACGTGAACTGCTTCCCAGACATGGTAGCTGCTACACCACTTCTTGTCTTTGGTGATGATTCCTGCTGGACAGGAATTTCCTTCTCAGCTGTTACTGGTGACGTAGCTTGCTGGATGCATGGAGGACCGAGAGCTCTCCAAGCTTCTATGCTGGACCGTGTCTGTCTTTTCAAGATGGTGGCTGCTGGTGATGTGCGAAGCTGCTGCTTCCGTCGTGAATGGAGCTTGGATGGTGGACGTTGGTGCTTCCTTCTCCAACTACTGCTGCGTGTTGGAGCTGCTGGACCGTGAAGTACCATTCCTTGTGCTTGCTGGAAAACGTTGAATGCTGGATGAAGACTTGCTGGATTTGCTGAACCTGCCACCGTGTTTACTGGAAGAACTGCTCCTCTCCAAGTTGTGGCAGCCATGAACCGTGAGCTGCTGGATGCTTCAAGGAGCTTCCAACGTGGTGGCCCCCTTCTCTTTAATTCCAAGTGCTGATATTTTCAAGTTGACTTGGCCGTGTCATGTAACTTTCTTCAATCACGTAAAAATTGTGAATCATCACCACACCTCTTGGACGTAATAATCTGGATATGCAAATTTTGTTCAGCTCAAAACCATTTGGACCTCCAAAATTAATTCTCATGGATCGAAACACCAATTGGACGTGTGCTGTTGAACCTCCCAAAAGAAATTAATCCACAAATTTTTTATCCAATAATTTCCTAATACAAATAATTAACTTAAAACAATTCAAATTACTTAAAATAAGAATTATTGGTTAAGTTAAACATAATTATGAAAAACGGGAAAATATTGGACAATTAAGCATAATTCCCTGGTTAAATCCGGTACAATCGATTAAGTGAAGTGAACAAAATATTGACTCATCAGTCTCGCAGTCACGCCTGAGCGCCCTTTTAGGGATGCTGAGCGCCAGTCTTCAAGTAACGTTTCACTACTGGGCCCTTCTTGGGGCGCTGAGCGCCATCCTCTCGCAAGCTCGCCTGGGCGCCCTAAGTAGGGGTGCTAAGCGGTGCCAACGTTAGCCCATGATCCAATTCAGTCCTATTTAAGGATTTTCTCGACCTAAAGGGAGTATCTTCTGACAAAATTGACACAATTTAATATTGTTCCAACTCTCTGGAGGCAGAAGTGGATGCGGAAGCTCTCCTCTTTAGTTTTTAGGGTTTATCTTTCAATATTGCCCAGGATGAGGATAGGAAGGTTGGTCGTCTTAAGCTTCTAATCGTAATGCAGAATTACATATTAGGGATGCAAGGGATTGTGGTCTAGTAATTAAGATATTCAATAATCAAACAAATGAACTAGTTAAACCACGAGTCCCCGGCAACGGCGCCAAAAACTTGTTAACAATCGGCAAGTGTGACCAAATCGTATCAAGTAATAAAACTAGGTAAGACCAAGTATCGTTTTCCCAAAGGACTCACGGCCTAGTTAGTTATCTAATTTGTTGATTATTTAAGACTTGTGAACGATTGATTGTAGGTTTTTAATGCAAAAGACAATAATTAAACATGTATGCATGAGTTTGATCAATGGCAAAAAGAGTAAAACAAACACGTAATGAGTTATATGGATGAGTATGTTGTTGGGGTTATCAATTTCATCTTATCCACTCTCATATACTTTTAGAAATTCATCAATCTTTTCATCAATGTTAATGCCACTCTCTAAATTACCTTGTCAAGAAGGACTATCATTAATTACGAGTTCATACAATTCCTAGCATTCCTAGTAATTAATTCTGAAGTGCAGGAGCTTAAAGGAAACCAATATGCTATTGGGAGAAATTCCCCGGATCTAGATCTCCCCGCACGTTCCCATATCGACAAAATCAATAATCATAGCAATGAATGAGTTAAACAAAGCAAACATTAAGCAAAGAGGAAAAACCCTAACTAATGATGAACGAAAGCATGTATCTTAAAATAAGATGTTAAAACATTAATTCCATATATGAGAGTTTCACAAGACTACATTGATTCCCCAACAACAATACAAGGTTTAGTTCACCGTATTCATGGTGAAACTAGATGAACAATAATGAAAGAATGAAAGGTAGAACCCTAGAAAGATGAAGAGGTAGCCTGAGCATCCAAGATCTTCCTTCAAGGGGTGGAAAAGTGAGTGTTTGCTTCGTCTCAGCCAAAGATACAAACCCTAGGAACACCTAAAGCTTATATACTATTCGTAATAATACAGAAAATTAGGCCCAAGCCCAAAATAGTGCCGCTCAGCGGTAAGTGCGTGAGTTGTTTTCCTCCCCTCAGCGGCCTTTTCACCCCTCAGCGGAGCCAACGTGGGTTCCTGAGTGCTGCTCAACGGTAAACTGCCGCTGAGCGGTAGTTGCGGCTTCTCCTTTTGCACTATTTTATGTCTTTTCTGATTCCATCTCTATCCTTCTTCACTTGTTTCACCAATTTCACCTTAAAACCTGCATAAAACACTGAAATCAAGCATAAACCTGTCCAGCTCTCAAATTTCTAAAAATATAACCAAAAGCATGATTTCAAGCTAGTTTCTAAGTGTTAAAGGTTGCTTTTAGTATCAATTTTAAGCATGAAAATAACAGTTTTTCAACTGTTATCCGCGCCGCGACACCACAATCAAACACGCACCAGCCACCGTGAGACTTCAACCGTGTCCGCCATCAAACCTGAAATACAGAGAAACATCACCAACCCAAAAATCGCTAGTCCGAGTCGCGAGTTCGAATCGCGAACGTCGTGCACATGAAAACCGTAACCTTCACCACCATCCATCATCTTCGCCACAACACCACCATGAACAAGATGACAAATTTATGAACACCGAAAACGGCGCCACAAACTTGTTTAACAATCGGCAAGTGTGACCGAATCGTATCAAGTAATAAAACTAGGTAAGACCAAGTATCGTTTTCCCAAAGGACTCACGGCCAAATTAGTTATCTGATTTGTTGATTATTTAAGACTTGTGACCAATTGATTGTAGGTTTTTAATGCAAAAGACAATAATTAAACATGTATGCATGAGGTTGATCAATGGCTAAAAGAGTAAAACAAACACGTAATAAATTATATGGATGAGTATGTTATTGGGGTTATCAATTTCATCTTGTCCACTCTCATATATTTTAGGAATTCATCAATATTTTCATCAATGTTAATGCCACTCTCTAAATTACCTTGTCAAGAAGGCCTATCAATAATTATGAGTTCATACAATTCCTAGCATCCCTAATAATTAATTCTGAAGTGCAGGAGCTTAAAGGCAACCAATATGCTATTGGGAGAAATTCCCCGGATCTAGATCTCCTCGTACGTTCCCATATCGACAAAATCAATAATCATAGCAATGAATGAGTTAAACAAAGCAAACATTAAGCAAAGAGGAAAAACCCTAACTAATGATGAACGAAAGCATGTATCTTAAAATAAGATGTTAAAACACAAATTCCATATATGAGAGTTTCACAAGACTACATTGATTACCCAACAACAATACAAGGTTTAGTTCACCGTATTCATGGTGAAACTAGATGAACAATAATGAAAGAATGGAAGGTAGAACCCTAGAAAGATGAAGAGGTAGCTTGAGCATCCAAGATCTTCCTTCAAGGGGTGGAAAAGTGAGTGTTTGCTTCGTCTCAGCCAAAGATACAAACCCTAGGAACACCTAAAGCTTATATACTATTCGTAATAATACAGAAAATTAGGCCCAAGCCCAAAATAGTGCCGCTCAACGGTAAGTGCGTGAGTTGTTTTCCTCCCCTCAGCGGCCTTTTCACCCCTTATCGGAGCCAACGTGGGTTCCATAGTGCCGCTCAGCGGTAAACTGCCGCTGAGCGGTAGTTACGGCTTCTCCTTTTGCTCTTTTTTATGTCTTTTCGATTCCATCTCTATCCTTCTTCACTTCTTTCACCAAATTCACCTTAAAACCTGCATAAAACACTGAAATCAAGCATAAACCTTTCCAGCTCTCAAATTTCTAAAAATATAACCAAAAGCATTATTTCAAGCTAGTTTCTAAGTGTTAAAGGTTGCTTTTAGTATAAATTTTAAGCATGAAAATAACAGTTTTTCAACTATTATCACCCTTTAGGTCCGACGTCTATATAGACGTCCGATCCATACAGGTTAGACGTCTCTGAGGTTGCTCTTGACTCATGGTGATTCGAGTTTACAACTTTATATTTTAGTTGAAGAGAATGTATTGTACATTTTTTTTATTGGATGGTTTTAAAAACGTCGTGGAGGGAATTGGAGGAGTACAAAATGCAAGAAATCCCCGCCATAGAATGCCGCCTAAAGACACGAGAATAACTACACCAAAACCCAACGAAAACGCATTTTAATCGGTTCAAATGAAAGATAATGCATCAAAGAGTGATGTAATTGGAGTAAAATTAATTTAAAACGGTGCAAAAGTGAGAAAATGAACCTGAAAAGCGTAACCCGTAGAGAGAAAACGCGACGAAGATGATGAACAATGAGTGTGCGTAACGGTTGTCTCGCGTTCACGGTGTTTTAATGCCAAAATTTAGACGTCGGTTCCCCCAATTAAAAGATGTCTAAAGTGCTTTAGAAGTCGGAGTGGCGGGATTAGACGTCTAAATAGAGTCAAAAAGTGACTTTTTAAATTTTTGGATTTAGGGTTTAGACGTCGGTTCCCCCAATTAACAGACGTCTAAAGTACTTCAGAAGTCGGAGTGGCGGGATCAGACGTCTAAACGGAGTCAAAAAGTGACTTTTAAAATTTCTAGATTTAGGGTTTAGACGTCGGTTCCCCCAATCAACAGACGTCTAAAGTGCTTCAGAAGTCGGAGTGGCGGGATCAATCGTCTAAATGGAGTCAAAAAGTGACTTTTTAAATTTCTGGATTTAGGGTTTAGTCGTCAGTTTCCCCAATTAACAGACGTCTAAAGTGCTTCAGAAGTCGGAGTGGCGGGATCAGACGTCCAAATTGAGTCAAAAAGTGACTTTTGAAATTTCTGGGTTTAGGGTTTAGATGTCGAGTCCGCCAATTAACAGACGTCTAAAGTGCTTCAGAAGTCGGTTCCCTCCATAACAGACGTCTAAATAGAATAAATTTTGTTTTTTTTTAACTTTTTTGTTTAGTTTTGGCGTCTATTTGGGGGAGCCGACGTCTAAATAGTTGTTTTATTTACGGAAAATGTCGCCTGTCATTTTTTTACGTTGGATATTCGAGGGTCAGACGTCTAAAGGGTGACGTTAAAGGTCTTTTTTGCACTAGTGAATGCTGGAATATGCTATTTCAAGCTCTGATATATACTCTGATTGTACTTAATTGTGCATATGTGATTTGAGATTAATATATGCATAATGACAAGGGGAGCATTGCATTTTATTGATGTATCTCACATGTTTTCATTTAAGATCAGAAAATCTTAAAATCATGTGGATATTAATTATAGGGGAGCATCATAATTTGTTTTTATTATTATATCTAATACATCTTAATATTGTTGATTATCTGTGTATCAATTATAGTGTGCTTACCTTTTGTCTAATGCCCAAAGGGAGAGAATTATGATAATTTTTGGAATTAAAGATAATCTGTATGATTTATGCAACATGGTTGTTTATTAATCATGGTTGTGCATCATCAAAAAAGGGGGAGATTGTTGATAGGTGATGACAAATTTATGAACACCGAAAACGGCGCCACAAACTTGTTTAACAATCGGTAAGTGTGACCGAATCGTATCAAGTAATAAAACTAGGTAAGACCAAGTATCGTTTTCCCAAAGGACTCACGGCCTAGTTAGTTATCTAATTTGTTGATTATTTAAGACTTGTGAACGATTGATTGTAGGTTTTTAATGCAAAAGACAATAATTAAACATGTATGCATGAGGTTGATCAATGGAAAAAAGAGTAAAACAAACACGTAATGAGTTATATGGATGAGTATGTTGTTGGGGTTATCAATTTCATCTTGTCCACTCTCATATATTGTAGGAATTCATCAATCTTTTCATCAATGTTAATGCCACTCTCTAAATTACCTTGTCAAGAAGGCCTATTATTAATTACGAGTTCATACAATTCCTAGCATCCCTAATAATTAATTCTGAAGTGCAGGAGCTTATAGGCAACATATATGCTATTGGGAGAAATTCCCCGGATCTAGATCTCCCCGTACGTTCCCATATCGACAAAATCAATAATCATAGCAATGAATGAGTTAAACAAAGCAAGCATTAAGCAAAGAGGAAAAACCCTAACTAATGATGAAAGAAAGCATTTATCTTAAAATAAGATGTTAAAACATTAATTCCATATGAGAGTTTCACAAGACTACATTGATTCCCCAACAACAATACAAGGTTTAGTTCACCCTATTCATGGTGAAACTAGATGAACAATAATGAAAGAATGGAAGGTAGAACCCTAGAAAGATGAAGAGGTAGCCTGAGCATCCAAGATCTTCCTTCAAGGGGTGGAAAAGTGAGTGTTTGCTTCGTCTCAGCCAAAGATACAAACCCTAGGAACACCTAAAGCTTATATATTTTTCGAAATAATACAGAAAATTAGGCCCAAGCCCAAAATAGTGCCACTCAGCGGTAAGTGCGTGAGTTGTTTTCCTCCCCTTAGTAGCCTTTTCACCCCTCAGCGGAGCCAACGTGGGTTCCTGAGTGCCGCTCAGTGGTAAACTGCCGCTGAGCGGTAGTTGCGGCTTCTCCTTTTGCATTTTTTTATGTCTTTTCTGATTCCATCTCTATCCTTCTTCACTTCTTTCACCAAATTCACCTTAAAACCTGCATAAAACACTAAAATCAAGCATAAACCTGTCCAGCTCTCAAATTTCTAAAAATATAACCAAAAGCATGATTTCAAGCTAGTTTCTAAGTGTTAAAGGTTGCTTTTAGTATCAATTTTAAGCATGAAAATAACAGTTTTTCAACTGTTATCACAACCCCAAACTTAGAACTTTGCTTGTCCTCAAGCAAACAAGATGTAACTCAATCTTCTACCAATCAATACAATGGTTTACTCTTTTCAAAAATCCTCTTTTCAAGATAAGTAAAAACTTCAATCAAACTCATTACAAAGATTTCAATCAAGACGTCCACATGCTTTGGTGTTCACAAAGTTACTTAATATCCAACAAATGCTATTTTTCATCAATGCTCAATCAACTAAGCATGGATGTTCATGTGCTCATGGAATATTTCCTCACTAGGTGATGGAAACCCATTTAGGGCATTCCATTCAAAGGAGTATCAACTTAAGCTAAGGCTAAGAAAGGAAAGTGAAGATGGATTGTTAAAGACTCATTCTTAATTTTCTTTCTCTAAGTCTTAGTAGGATTCTCTTTAATATGTTTATATGTGTTTTGTAGGGTCTAATAAAGCTAGGAGATCATGGATCAACTAGCCAAGAAACTTGATAAATCAAGAAACAAGGAAACATCAAGAATGAAGAAGCAAGCCAAATCTTCACTTAGAGGAATGTTGGAATCTTCACTTGGATCCATAGTAAGCTGCTTTGGAAGCCCACATGAGTCACATTCCAACCAGCAGCTTGGTTGAAGTTGAAAAAAGCCTAGTGCTCAGCAGATGAGGGTTTGCGCCCAGCGTCAACAAATGCACCAGTTGCCACTCACGTTTCTTCACCAGCTTCTTGTTTGATAGGCCACGTAGCCACTCACGTTTTCTTTCCACTTGCACAGCTGGCCCTTGCATCATAGTTAACGTTGTAGACGTGAACCAGGAGCTTGGTTTCTCCTTTAAATGCATTGCTTCATTGGTTGTAACCCACCTTTGATTTGAATGAAGAATTGTTTTCTGTTGATGCTGTCCAGAAATTTCTTCTTATTGAAGGTCACCGAGAGAGAGCTTGAGAGTTTCCTCTAGCCTCTCTCCCTAGCTAGGCTCCATTACTAGCATATCTCCACCCATCCGCATCACATTTCAACACCTAAAACACTTCCCTCATTTCAGTTTCTCCTTCACTGAACCATTGTTTCATTCCAACCTTATCTTCATCACCGAGTCATTATATCTTCTCCAATCCAACCACCGAACACCTCTTCAGAGTGACTTCCACACTTTTCTGTTTCCTCCAATCATCTTCAACCCATTCCGCTACATTGCCGAAGCACCTCTTCCATTGTTGGGTGCTTCTATGGTCCAAGTCATAGGTGAGCTTGGTTGATTTGTTCCTCCGCCCGAATCAGCCAATTCGTTCTTCCATCAAGTGGTATCAGAGCTTAGGTTCTCCACGCACCAAGGAGCTAAGCATTTCTTCTCATTCTGCAATTTAATTCTGCTGAATTCCATCTCTGTTTCTGTTTTCTGTTTCTGTTTTCTGTTTCTGTTTCAGTTTTTGTTCTTTTAATTCTGCTTCTGTAATTCTGTTCCAGCCTTTAATTATGTGTTCTTACAGTGTCTTATGTCCATCTTTCATTTTAAACGGTGAATTTTATTTGTTTGAGTCATTTCCAACTTTAATTTTCAATTTCAGTGTTGTCTTGGTCATGTGCAAGTGAATATTGCAGTTTTAAATTCTGTCACTGCTTTGGTATTCTTTTCTGCTGGTTTAATTCGTTTTGCTTGAGTTCAAGTGCTAGATAAACTATATATCAACCAATAAAGGCAATGAGAATTTGTTCTAGCCTTGGTGATACAAGCTAAAGCACTAGAAATCCATTTTGATTTCAAATCTGTGTTGAACTCTGCTGCAGAATTTCAATTCTGTTTTTAAATCATGAATCTGTTTTCCAGTTGATTTTTTTTTAATTCTAGTGTTTCATACAAATTTGGTTGATGATATTGAATGATGCTAAAAGTGTAGCAGATCATTACAAGCAATGAAATGCAATTTGCATAGCTTGGTTGCTCACAATTAATAGCATTCCACTGCTACAGTTTTAATCTAAGCTTTTCACCGTGCTAAGTCTCCTTGAATTGTCTAATCTGAGTTTGGTCATGCTAAGCACATTAAATCTAGCTTAGATCTGTGTTTTTACACTTCTTAGAGTCATTTCCTTTGCTGTCCAGTTTTGAATCCATGAAAAATTAAAAGTGGTTGGTTATTTTGGTGCCATTTACTGCATAAGTGGTACAGCAGTAGGGATTTTCGAAAATCTGTTGTGTCCTTGTTGTTTTATAGCTTGAGCAAGTTTCAATTGATGGTTCAAAGTTGCTAGTACTGTTCATTTGGTCAAAACATGAATTATATGCAAATTTGCATTTGAAACCATCAATTTTGAGTTAAAAGTGGAAGTGGACCAGTGAATTTGAGTAGTAAGCATTATTTCAGCTGTTTAAGAGTTTAAACATGTTTAATATCATCTATAAAAGTTGTTTGAACATTCATCCAAGCTGCTGAAACACTGCTACTCATTTTGGATTCCAAAACCACCATTTTAGTTTAATTTTTCTGGTGCAGTGTTGAAAACTGAATCTGTTTTGATGATTTGATCTTCAAATTTCAATTTGGATTGTAGCAAGAGCTGGTTCAGTGTTTTAGATTGAAAATAAATGATCAAAATAAGCCATATCAACTGTTAAAAAGCTTGCAGAACCGTGCAATCCAGTTTCAAGCAGTTAAAACCCCAAAACACAAAATCTTATTCTCTTTGGGGCATTTCATCAAACAGTTTTGGAAAATATCAAACTGTTTGGTTTCACATTGATTTCAACCTGCATTTTAGTTTTTCTTGCTTTATTAATCAGTTCTAGAACCATTGATAAGTTCCTTTTGACATGCCAACCTGTTTTTAAAGCTTTAAACTCATTGATTGGTCATTCTTGGAATTCTGATTTTGTTCATCAAAGTAAATCGATTTCAGTTTAAAATCCTGGTCATTTGGTCACTTTTAATCTGATTTGTGGTGCTGTTTAGATGCCTATTGGTGCAGATTTTGTGCTAGGGTGATTGCTCATGCTAGTGGTAGCCTCTTGAGGGGTGGAAACTCATATAGCTCTTGATCCAAGTGCCTCCACAGTAAGGAAAAATAACTTCCTAAAACACCATTATGCAGTGAGAAAAAGAGTGAAACTTTGGCAACTCCACTAGCCAAATTTTGAGACACAAGCCAAACATTTGAGTGATGGTGAGATTGAGTGTATATCATCCAAAAGAAATTTGTCAGTGGAGTGAAAATACCCTGAAACAGTTCAGAAAGTGAGATTTGAGTGGATGCACATGAAGCCAAAATACTTGGCCGAGAGGAAAATCCTGTTTTAGCTTCTAATGCTGAAAAGTCCAATTTCTTAAATCTGATTTGTGCTATTCAATATGTCTACACAGTTTTTGTTTTGGAAAGGCAATGCCAATGATCAAAAGGATTTCGAAAACTTGTTAATTGAACTGGTTTCTATAATTGAAGGTGCAGATTTCAACTTTTCAAAGTTTTTCAAAACAGATTTTTTCACATCTTGTTTATATCAGTTCAGTTTCTAGTTTTCTGGTGCTATATCTGTTTTAGCCAGTTTGCTCTCCAAATTCTATTTAATTCAAAATCAGTTTTGCTAGTTCATTAATTTGTTCAGTTTGGAGCATTAGATATTCTTGCTGGTTTGATATAACAGTGCAGGTTTTCACTTGAAGGGTGTCTTACAGCTTGTGCAGCAGATTTTCAAAGTAAAGAATTAAATTCAATCACAGATTAAGAACCAGATTTCCACGTGATTTTGGAGTTTGAATAAGCAAAATTCATAGAGGAAAACCTTGCAGTAGAGTGCAATTGCTCCTGATTTAAGTTCAACCTATGCAGAACTGTTTTGGAGAGCTTTGTGAAGACCATTAAGAGTGAGATGAATGTGCTCTAATTGAAGTTTCACGGTTGCATCAGGAGCTAAAGCAGAATCAATACTCTGCAGTAGCCAATACTGTTCCAGAATATTGAATCCTCTTTGAGCAAGGATTGAAGGGCTAAAGCACCAAGAGAGATACAGAAAGAAATTCAAAATCAGTGAATACATGGAGCAGTAGAGTAGTTTAACTTGATCCTATTTGAGTTTTGAACTTGTAATCTGTTTTCATTTGTTTTCTTGTAAAAGGCCATTAAGACCAAGTGTGTTTAGAAGAGTCCTTGGTGCTCTCTCTAATCTTGGCAATTTTCTTTGCTTGCTTTGATAGTAGACGGTGAGTGTGTCTTGTTAGCCAAAGCTACAAGCCTCACCTAGGATTTCTTTTGTTTAATTTTCATGCTCTAAGATTTTGTTCCATTAGAAGTATAGGTGTTTTATCTTTCATTTTGATTGTTTGAGTCCATTTTTAAATTCAATAGTGAATCTTACTTTGAAAATGGTCAAGTAAGTAACCTTAGACATTCTGGCTAGGTAAGACTTGGTATTTAAGCGGCCTTTGGCTCACCTCTCTTACTTGGGAATTGTCTCTAGGTAAAATCTTAAACCTTTTCAAACTAAGAATCCACTTTTGAAATTAAAAAGATGAATGAAGAAATCATGATCACCAAGAGAGAAATAGAAATGAGTGAGCTTAGGAATTTGTTTGCCCAATACATGAAAAATCACATTGAAGGTGAACAAAAAGAAAGAAGGAAGGATGAAAGGTATAACCAAGCTAGGAAAGATATTCCATTCTTTGGTAGGGACATTAGTGCTTTAACATATTTAGCTTGGGAAAGAAAAATTGATAAAATACATCCTTTTCTTGCTAGAGATAGTGAATCCTTTGCTCTTAACATATATCTTTCTAGATTAGAAGAACATGCAAGTGAGTGGTGGAATCATAGGCAATATAGTGTCAAGAAAGGTAGAAAATCCTCCATTCATGATTGGTATGAACTAAGAGCTTGCATGAGAAGAAATTTTGTTCCTCTTTCAGCCAAGAGAGACCTAGAATTAATGGGACACCTTATTCAAGAGGGAAAAACATTTATGAAAGGTCTAGATGGTTTCTCTAGAAGGGAAAATGAATTTAAAGAAAAACTTGAGAAACTCTTGGATAAGAGGAGAAAGAGAGAGACTAGAAGGAGAGAAGAGGAATTGAGAGAAAAAGAAAAGAGAAAGAGAGAAGAAGAGAAGAGAGCAGAAGATGAGAGAAGAGAAAAAGAAAAGAGAGAAAAGGAGCATTTGCTACTGATGGCAAATTCTACTCCTAGAATTCAAAGGGAACCAAAAAGGGAAGGTTTCCAATCCTTTAATTCTTCTTCAATTATCTTTAAGTCTTTGCATGATAACTTCTCTTTTAAACCAATTGCCACACAAATTATCATTACACTACCCTCTTCAAAATATGGCAATTTAAATCTTGAGTTATTGTTACCCTTAGGGATACAAGAAACTCAAGATAAAAGAAAAGTGACTTGTGAAATAGGACTTTCAGATTTCTTTAAAACTATACAACAAAGTCCTTATTCTAAAGTTACTTCCATAAAAAAATTCTTTCTTGGATTGATACTAATTGGAGATATATTTGATGCTTATTGTAGATATATTTTTGATCCAGGAGGAAAGTAACAAACCAAAGTTGTGCTTCTTTATATCTTCCCGATTTGAGGACAAATCGTTTTTCAAGAGGAAGGGTATGATGGAAACCCATTTAGGGAATTCCATTCAAAGGAGTATCAACTTAAGCTAAGGCTAAGAAAGGGAAGTGAAGATGGATTGTTAAAGACTCATTCTTAATTTTCTTTCTCTAAGTCTTAGTAGGATTCTCTTTAATATGTTTATATGTGTTTTGTAGGGTCTAATAAAGCTAGGAGATCATGGATCAACTAGCCAAGAAACTTGATAAATCAAGAAACAAGGAAACATCAAGAATGAAGAAGCAAGCCAAATCTTCACTTAGAGGAATGTTGGAATCTTCACTTGGATCCATAGTAAGCTGCTTTGGAAGCCCACATGAGTCACATTCCAACCAGCAGCTTGGTTGAAGTTGAAAAAAGCCTAGTGCTCAGCAGATGAGGGTTTGCGCCCAGCGTCAACAAATGCACCAGTTGCCACTCACGTTTCTTCACCAGCTTCTTGTTTGATAGGCCACGTAGCCACTCACGTTTTCTTTCCACTTGCACAGTTGGCCCTTGCATCATAGTTAACGTTGTAGACGTGAACCAGGAGCTTGGTTTCTCCTTTAAATGCATTGCTTCATTGGTTGTAACCCACCTTTGATTTGAATGAAGAATTGTTTTCTGTTGATGCTGTCCAGAAATTTCTTCTTATTGAAGGTCACCGAGAGAGAGCTTGAGAGTTTCCTCTAGCCTCTCTCCCTAGCTAGGCTCCATTACTAGCATATCTCCACCCATCCGCATCACATTTCAACACCTAAAACACTTCCCTCATTTCAGTTTCTCCTTCACTGAACCATTGTTTCATTCCAACCTTATCTTCATCACCGAGTCATTATATCTTCTCCAATCCAACCACCGAACACCTCTTCAGAGTGACTTCCACACTTTTTTGTTTCCTCCAATCATCTTCAACCCATTCCGCTGCATTGCCGAAGCACCTCTTCCATTGCTGGGTGCTTCTATGGTCCAAGTCATAGTTGAGCTTGGTTGATTTGTTCCTCCACCCGAATCAGCCAATTCGTTCTTCCATCACTAGGTAAAGTGTTTCACTCAAACACACAAGTGTATAAAAGGTAATCACTCATTCGCTCTACTATCACAATGTCACATGAATTGACTTTTCCTTTCATTTAATCACAATCAAATAAATTCACAAGCATGCATCATCATAAGGACTTTTCAATGGCTTATAATGTAGCTGGGCTAACAAGAAAATTGGTTTTTCTAGATCACAAAACCCTTGAGTTAAAAGAATCATATAAACACAATCATTCTTACTTTTCCCAACTTTCCTTTTGCATTAAGCTTTGCTTTTTCTTTTCTTTCTCTTTTTCGTTTGCTCTTCACATACTTAATTCTTAGCTCTTAGCTCAATGCTTTCAATTTCCCTTTCTATTTTCTAACAACCCCAAACTTGAACATTTGTCAATACCACAGAATATTTTCTACTTAACTCAAGGTAAAGCTTTCAACAAGGGTTTTAAATTTATGTTCAAGGCTAAGGGTTCAAAGGATAGAACACATAGTGTTCTCTTTTAGTGGCTCATTTCATGCAATTTGGCTAATATAAGGGTTACCAACAAACGGCCTTGATCATATGATACAAACAAGCTAGTAATTCAATCATATAAAACCTGGGCAAAGTTATTCATGCTTCCAAAGTAATAGCACTCAATCACAAAAACTCTAGAGCTCAAAACCTCACATATAAGCTCATTCACATTTGACATACACGTCCTGCTTAATATCACAATCACAATCATAATAACTTGCATTTGTTCACAAAGCTTGTGAACAACCTGTATAAGCATGTAATGTGCACATCTCAACATCAATCTATATCAAAGCATCATCAAGCATTACTTATCAAACAATCACAATCATAAGCAAACCATCATAACAGACAAAGGTTCCAATTGAGTACATCAAACCCTAAACAAAAAACACAAATAAATAAGTTCAGAAAACCAAACAAAAACATAAGTCCTGCTTTAGTTATGATAGCATTCATCAGTAAATGTTATCTCAGCTCCTCATCAATCTGAGCTGTCATCTGTATCCTCCTCTTCTTCCTCATCTTCAGCATCCTCAAATGCATCATCCTCATCATCATCAGCATTATATTCATCCATCTCCATAGCTGAAGCTTCAGCTCCTTCAGCTCTGTCTCCTTGTACCTGCTCTTCTGGCCAGGCTACCACATTATGAAACTCCTCCATAGTCCACCTATGTGCTGGAGGTGTATCATACATTCCAACAATCATCTCAGCAGTGGCCACCTGCCCTCTGTGGATAGACTGTAACTGTGCACCTATAAGAGACATGTACATGTCCCTCATCTGGAAAGGTTCTGCTTCATGTGTCTCAGTAGATGACTGACTCTGTGCTTGCCCTCTTTCTCTGCGAGTACGGCGTGGTGGAACTGGTTGAGCCGCCTCCTCACCTCCACAGTATTGTCTGTAATAGGCCTCATCAATTGCTTTCCTTGGCATTTCAAATGGTGGAGCAGAAGTATCCACCCCAGCTATCTTGCAAAGGTGTGTAATCAAAGAAGGATGCCCTAAGGGTGCTTTGTTGTTTGTTGTATTGGCACACATCCTTATCTCATCAGCTATTACCTGTCCAATATTGACATTCAAGTTCCTGATTGCACAGTAATGGAGGAGTGCCCTGCTAAGAGTGATGTCTGACACATGAGAACATGGTTGAATGTTGGCATGAGAAAATGCCATCCAATACTTTGCAAGAGGAGTCAAGTCAGTTCTCCTAATGTTAACCACAGAGTCAGTTCTATTCCTCTGAAAATGTCCTCCAGGTACACATAAAACTCTCTCCACATCATCAAAATCAGTGCCTTCTTCCATACAGAAAGCAAACTGGCACTGCTCACCAGCCCACACAGTATCCAAGAAGTTGTTGATGGAATCAGGATCATACCTAATAGCATGGCCTCTGACATAGCCTAGGTAATTCTCAGCTGGATAATCACCAATCTTTCTTGCATTAGTGTAGAATTCTTTCACCACAACTATATTGGCAGGTGTAGGGTATGTGGCTAGCTTCCCCAGTCATTCCCTAACAATTGCTCTCCAAATCGAGGAGCAAAGTTAGGTATCATTCCAACCTTTCTCTCCATAAGTAGTCTCCTATCTTGGACCACCTTGAAGTGCTTCTCATGTTTGCGAGATAGGAACCTACTAGAATGAGGTTATTCTGGTTCCTTTTCTTTTCTTTTGGATGCCATGGTCTTCATTCTTTTGCTTGAAGAGGATGACATTCCTACATCAAACACAGATACAAACCACAAAAAATGTTGTAAATCATTAGTAAAACACAGACAACACCATATTTCGAAGCTAAACCACCACTGAGGGTCAAAATCACCCCTCAGCGCCACCAATGCAGCAATCCATTACACAATGAAGCAAAAATCACCAATCTGTCATTTACCCCTAAGCGGTAAATCTGCAGAATTTTGAAAAACTCCTTTTGGCTTATCCTAACTCCACCTGTCAGAGCGGCTACAGCGGAATGGTTAGCGTGGAATAACAAACCAAGAGGGGGGGTGAATTGGTTCTTACTAAAATCGTGTGCCTTAAAAAATTTCTACTCAATTAAACTTACTTATTTTCCTATGTTCATACAATTATTACACAATATTTCAAGTCTACAAAGATCATTCTTGATTGTTCTTGACTTGATTTGGACATCATCAAAACTTCATCTTCATCATTTTGCTAACAATCTCCCCCTTTTTGATGATGATCAAAACCTTCTTGTTTTAAAGCTTTTGGTAATAATCTGTATTTGAAATACAACTTAAGGAAGAAATGATTTGTTAGTGAACATTAGTGAACATAGAGATAATTTGAAGACTTTAAATATTTCTCCCCCTTTTTGATCATTATTAAAAAGTGATGTAGAAGTGCTCCCCCTAAGTTGATTAGAAATTATACTCCCCCTTAATAAAAGCATGGATGCATAGAAAGAATAAGAAAAGACAACATACATTTTATTGAATATTAAGATGCAAGCATACAAGGAAATATAAAGAGCACACACTAATAAAAACATAGAAACATAAATTTCCTAGGGCTCATCATCGCTATCGGGTACATAGAGTTTTGCCAATTTGTCATCAATCTCCTTAAGATGATTATTAATTTCATCATATCTAAGAGCATGATAAGCCATCATATCATCCATCCGAGACTGTTGCATAGAAGCCATATCTGCAATTTGTCTAGATATACTCTCTAGACTATATTCTTGGGGAGGATGGGATGGTCCAGCAACATTGGTTGGATGAGGCATAGGTATATCTTCATCTTCTTCAGCTGATGCATCATCTTCTGGTGCAATATCATCTTCAGTACGGACAAACAGATTTCCTTGTCGTATAAAGCCCATTTGATGCAAAGCTGATTCCCCAATTTTATGACTTCTTAAGACGGAGAGATGTTTCTCTCCCGTAACATCAACTCCTTTATACACACATATTAAGGAAATAAGGAGGGGATATGGAAGATGACCTCTATCATACCTCTTTGCCCGGACAATAGTGTCGGAGATGAGATCTGCCCAATTGATTTTGATATTCTGAGTAATGGCAGACATGAGCATGAGATCAATTTCAAAGCATTGGGCTAGGTTTGAGCCTCTTGGACACAACAACCATACAATAAGATAATGAAGAACCCTTTCCTCCATTCTAAGATTTCCGACAAGAAGATATCGCCTATTTGGTAGAGGTTGTTGAGGGTTGCGCATGAAAGAACGATATGCCAAAATTTTGTTAAAATCACCAAAGTCATTTGGCACATGCATGGTATTTTCTAAGATGGGAAGATGAGCAACATTGGTCCAAATGTCATTATCCAGAATGATATCTATCCCTTTTACACGAGTGTAAACAATACCATTTTGGGATTTTAGATTGTAGTAGAATACTCTTACCAAGTCTGGATAATAATGCCCTTGAAGTTGCATTAGATGCTGGACACCTTGCTCAATCTTTGAGATCTACAAATTTTTGACGAAGAATCTTGCGTTCTTTCCACATTTGTAGATATTCGTCATGCTTTCCATCATCGGAAATCCACCCATGAATGTTTGGACCACGTGCAAGAGGTGTGCTTTCCGATCCATAGCTTCTTCTTCTTCTTCTTCTTGATGGTTCAGCCATGAGAGTGTGAAAGAAAGTTTGGACAGCAAAATAATGGAATTTGAGTAAAGAAAAGAAGTAAAATTTAGTTGGAGAAGGTTGGGTAAAATGAGTGGGTAAAAATGAGGGATAGAATGGGTTTAAATAGGCTTAGAAATGACCCTCCAACGGTCAAAAATGAGAAAATAACCGTTTATAGCCGTTACAAACGGCTAGATTCTGCAGAATTTACTGCAGGTTACCGTTGTTAATCGATTAACAGGGTGTGTTAATCGATTAACGTTAATCGATTAACAGGGTGTGTTAATCGATTAACAGACGCTGATTTCCGAAAATCAGCAAATTTGTCCCTTTGTCCAATTTTAAGATATTTTTAATATTCCTAAGTCTCTTCTAAGCTCATAGAATCTATCTTTAGGCAATGCTTTGGTGAAAATATCAGCTAATTGATGTTGGGTATCAATATATTCTATTTCACAATCTCCTTTTTGTACATGATCTCTAAGAAAGTGATGCCTAATCTCAATGTGCTTGGTTCTAGAGTGCATTATGGGATTCTTTGTAAGGTTTATTGCACTTGTATTATCGCACTTAAGTGGTATATGATCTAAGTGAATGTCATAATCTTCTAATTGCTGTTTCATCCATAAAATTTGTGCACAACAATTTCCCGCAGCAATATATTCAGCTTCAGTGGTAGATAAGGCTACACAGGCTTGTTTCTTAGAATGCCAAGAAACTAAGGAACTACCTAGAAGATGACATGTTCCACTAGTGCTTTTTCTATCTATCTTACAACCTCCATAATCTGCATCGGAAAATCCTACAAGACTAGGTTCCGTTCCAGATGGATACCATAAACCAAAGGATGCAGTTCCCTTAAGATATTTCAATATTCTTTTAACTGCAGTAAGGTGAGATTCTCTAGGACTAGATTGATACCTAGCACACACACAAACACTTTGCATAATATCTGGTCTACTAGCAGTGAGATATAACAAAGAACCTATCATACATCTATATTTGGTTTGATTTACCTCTTTACCTGACTCATCTTTGTCAAGATAGCATGAGGTTCCCATAGGTGTAGATGCTTCCTTTGCTTTGTCCATTTCAAACTTCTTAAGAATTTCTCTACAATACTTAGTTTGAGAAATGAACGTACCTTCTTTCGTTTGCTTAATTTGAAGACCAAGGAAGAATGTTAATTCTCCCATCATAGACATTTCAAATTCACCTTGCATAGTCTTAGCAAATTCCTCACAAAGAGATTTATTAGTTGATCCAAAAATAATATCATCAACATATACTTGAATAATCAAAATATGTTTTCCGACTCTCTTAATAAACAAAGTGGAATCAACTTTTCCTCTATTGAAATCATTTTCTAAAAGAAAATTGCTAAGTCTTTCATACCAAGATCTAGGTGCTTGTTTTAAACCATAAAGTGCTTTCTTTAATTTATAGATGTGATTTGGAAATTTAAAATCTTCAAAACCGGGTGGTTGTTCAACATACACATCTTCTTTTATAAAACCATTTAGAAATGCACTTTTAACATCCATTTGAAATAATTTAAATTTCATTATAGATGCATAAGCAAGAAGTAGGCGTATTGCCTCTAACCTGGCAACTGGAGCATATGTCTCATCATAATCTATACCTTCTTCTTGACTATATCCTTGAGCCACAAGCCTAGCTTTATTCTTGGTGATGTTTCCATCTTCATCCAGTTTGTTTCTGAATACCCATTTTGTTCCAATTACTTGATGAGTATCTTCTCTAGGAATCAATTCCCAAACTTGATTTCTTTCAAACTGGTTGAGTTCTTCTTGCATTGCTATACACCATTGTTCATCTTGAAGAGCTTCCTTAATGTTCTTAGGTTCTATCTGCGACATGAAAGCTACATTCATACAAAAATTTACTAAATTTCTTCTAGTGTTTACCCCTTTTAATATGTCGCCAATGATGTTGTCCAATGATAATCCTCTAGGTTGTTGCCATATTTTGTTTAGATCTTCATCATCTTGAGGATTATTCATTTTCTCTTCATTGGTTGTCTTTTGCAAGTCTTCATTTTCACCTGCATCTGATTCATCTGACTCAAGAGGTATTACCTCAAGGTCCACAATTTCATCAAAGACAACATGCACAGATTCTTCTATTTCAAGTGTTTTCCGATTAAAAACTCTATAAGCTTTGCTAGTTAGAGAATATCCTAGAAAAATAGCTTCATCGGATTTGGAATCAAATTTTCCTAAATTTTGTTTTCCATTATTTAAGACAAAACATTTGCATCCAAAAATTCTTAAATGTGAAACATTTGGCTTTCTACCTTTAAAAAGTTCATAAGGAGTACATTTCAAAATTGGTCTAATAAGCATTCTATTCAATACATAACATGCAGTACTCACAGCATCAGCCCAAAATTGTTTAGGAACACTATATTCATTTAACATAGTTCTAGCAAGTTCCTCTAAGGATCTATTCTTTCTTTCTACAACTCCATTTTGTTGAGGAGTTCTAGGTGCAGAAAAATTATGAGAAATGCCATATTCTTCACAAAAAGTTTCAAAAGATTCATTTTGAAATTCACCTCCATGGTCACTTCTAATAGCCTTTATTTTCAAGTCCTTTTCATTTTGAACTAAATTTGCAAACTTTTTAAATTCTTTGAAAGCTTCACTTTTAAGAGTAAGAAAGAAAGTCCAAGTATATCTTGAATAATCATCCACAATAACTAAAGCATAATAATTTCCTCCAAAACTTTTTATCCTAGAAGGACCAAATAAATCCATGTGCAAAAGTTCCAAGGGTTTTAAACTAGAAACAACATTTTTCGAATGGAAAGATGATTTCACTTGTTTTCCTTTTTGACATGCATCACACAATTTATTTTTCACATATTTTAGTTTTGGTAAGCCAATTACTAAGTCTTTAGAAATGAGTTTATTCAATTGTTGCATATGAATATGTGCAGCTCTTTTATGCCATAACCATGGATTTTCTTCTTTTACTACTAAACATGAAATATCCCTATTTGATGCATTTTCTAAATCAATCAAATAAATATTGTTATGCCTAATTCCTTTCAAAGCAATTTCAGAAGAATCATTTTTATAAATAATGCAAGAATTTTGTTCGAAGGTTACCTTGAATCCTTTATCGCATAATTGACTAATGCTAATTAAGTTGTGCTTTAATCCTTCCACATATAGCACGTCTTTGATCATCAAGGTATCTTCACTTCCAATATCTCCTATTCCAAGGATTTTTCCTTTGTTGTTGTCACCATAGGTGACAAAGCCTCGTTCCTTTTTCCGGAAGCTTGTAAATTTCTTTTTATCTCCGGTCATGTGTTTTGAACATCCACTATCAAGACACCACATATACTTCCTTGGTTTTGATAATTCCTACAACATAAAAAGAACAAGCTATTTAGGTACCCAACTATTTTGTATGGGTCCTTTGGGTTAGATTAAAAAGATTAAAATCATTTTACAACCCAAGCATATCTTCCACTTGGAACACCATAATGCTTAATTTTACATTTATTAGATGTATGACCCTTTTTCATACAATAAAAGCATGATGCAACATTTGTGTTCCTATAAGTTGTTCCTTTTTCTACCCAAGTTCTACGGGTTCTATGATTATGTTTATTTTTAGGAACATACTTATTTTTAACAACCTTATTTTCATTAGTTTTACTACATTCTCCAGCGGTTGTATTTTCAGAAAAATATTTGAATTTTATGCAAGATTCACATTCATTTTTAGCAACATATTTTTCTTTTTCATAATATAAAACTTTACTTTTTAAATTTCTAATTTCTTCCGCTTGATATAAAAATTTATTTTTCAAACTTCTGTTTTCTTCAGATAAATTTGTAAATTTAGTTTTCAAATTATCATTTATTTTAGAGAAGTTTTCAGAAGTAATTTTCAAATTTTCATTTTCTTCAAGAATATTTTCAAAATTCAATTTTAACTTTTTGAAGTCCTTTTTCAATTTCTTATGAGCTATATCTAATTTTTCAGATTCTACTAATAAAGCAGCATAAGTATCATGCAGTTCATCTTCATCCATATGACTATCATTATCAGAATAGTGTGAACTACTTACTTGGCTGACGTTATCATCATCTGCCATCAAACAGATGTTTGCTTCTTCATCTGAGTCACTTGAATCTGAAATGGTCTCATTGTCGTCTTCCCAGGCAATGTAGGCCTTCTTTTTCTTGAAGAATCTTTTCTCCTTCTTGTCTTCACCCTTCTTTTGATTTGGGCAGTCTGCTTTTAGATGCCCCTTTTCTCCACAGCCATAACATCGGTAATTTGAGGAAGATGCTTGATTATCTTTCTTTTCGTATCTAAATCTTCCTTTACCTTTAGACTTCATGAACTTGTTTAACCTTTTGATCATAAGACTTAAATTTTCTTCTTCGTCTGAGTCTTCATCTTCTGATTTACCTTTGCTTCTTTCGACTTCCGACTTTAATGCCAAACTCTTCTTGTTGTTTTTGGCTTTTGCTTCTTCTTCATCAAGTCTTCCAAGATCTAGTTCATGTTCCCTCAACTTTCCAAATAATGCAGCCATGGTCATTGTGTTGAGATTTTGTGACTCAGAAATTGCAGTCACTTTTGGTTGCCAAGACCTGTCTAAAGATTTCAAGATTTTAATATTAAGCTCATCAGTATCGAAAGACTTACCTAATCCAATAAGATGATTTACGATGTTGGTGAAGCGTTTCTGAACATCTACTATTGTTTCCCCTTGCTTCATCCTGAACATTTCGTATTCCTGGATTAAGGTATTCTTCCTAGCTCTCTTAACATCATCTGTACCTTCATGGGTTACTCTAAGTACTTCCCACATTTCTTGTGCAGTTTTACAAATAGAAATCCTGTAAAACTCGTCAACAGTTAAAGCAGATGAAATAATATTACGAGCTTTTACATCATTACCAAATTTTCTCTTATCTTCAGCAGTCCATTGGTCACGGGGCTTTGGTTACTGCATATTGTTAATTGGAACGAAAGGACCAGATACAACAGCATCCCAAATATCTATATCAATAGATTCCATAAAAATTTGCATTCTTACCTTCCAGAATGCATAATTCTCACCAGTGAATAGTGGTGGTCTATTGATAGAAGCACCCTCTGCAAATGTTTGATGCGATCCCGCCATTTGAATGACTATCAAAGCAAGCTCTGATACCAATTGTCAGAGCGGCTGCAGCGGAATGGTTAGCGTGGAATAACAAACCAAGAGGGGGGGTGAATTGGTTCTTACTAAAATCGTGTGCCTTAAAAAATTTCTACTCAATTAAACTTACTTATTTTCCTATGTTCATACAATTATTACACAATATTTCAAGTCTACAAAGATCATTCTTGATTGTTCTTGACTTGATTTGGACATCATCAAAACTTCATCTTCATCATTTTGCTAACACCACCTACATGCACTTTTCAGTTTTCCAAATCACAATCATTCAATTTAATCGGTTCAAACATCAATTAAATCATCAAATCATGCATAAAGATCAAAACCCCTAAAAATTCATGCTTTAACAATCCAATTCAAACTCAAGAACCCTAGAATGAAAAATTCTTGACTTACTTGGGTGGAGATGCTAAATGAATGGAGAATGCTTTCAAGCTATGATGCTCTCTTCAAATCCCAAACTTAGATGGAAAACTAGTGAGAAAGTGAGTGAAAAGGAGATTTTCTCAAGAGGGATGAGGGAAAAGTTGTAAAGATCCTTTGAAAAAGTATGTAGAAGTGTGTGTGCAGAGAAGAGTATGAAAAGAAAAACTAAGGCGCAGTACCAATATTTTCCTTTCTCCTTTCCTATCAAAATTAATGGTTATGAATTCCTTATCCCAGGGAACATTTCTTCTTCTTCTTACAAGATAAAGAAAATGCATCATTAACATACAAGACAAATTAGCAACACCAAAAGAAGAAACAAAGAAAATAAAAATAACCAACTTGATATTCGATGATAATTCGAGCAAACAGAGAAAGAATTTGAATAAGCGCATACCCTAGCAGGAGCAGCGCAGAGAACGGGCTTGGAGCATTCCAATTCGAAAAATATGTGTGCATCCTCAGTCTGTTGGACAAAACCCTTCTCCTTCGCGGCCACAAAAAAGTGGTCGCCGGTCACATTGAACTTGACCAGAGTAGCTTCCTTGTCGAGGTTGACGACGGCCGCTGACAAGGTTGACGACGGTGAGGCAGTTGTCAGGGCAACAGTGAGGGCGCGCTCACCGGACGGGTGCAAGGCAAGGTCGTTGATAGCGGCATTGCAGTGGACGGAGAGCGTGGTAAGATGGACGAAGCCGTCTACGTCAAAAATGGTGAGGGAGAGGCGTCGGCGGAGATGCGGTTGTGGGGAAGGGGAGATTGGGAGGGGCGTAGAAGGAGAGGGCGGTGACAGAGGCAAAGTTTTGGTGGAGGGAATCGAGGGAGGATGCAGCGGAGAGGTCGTAGAGGTGGATGGTGTCGTCGTCGCCGCCGGAAGCAATGGAGCCTGAGACGGTGACAGTTTTGATAGAGGAGAGATGGGAAGAGTAGGAGAAAAGAGGGGTTAGGGATTAAGATTGGGGCTTTAGGGTGAGACCCAGATGAATTTCTCGTACGAACCTGCAACCAAACTCATTCTTTTCCTCCACACACTCGTCGCTCTTCTTCCTAAAACCCTAGGGTTTTCTAACCATTAATGGTGGCAGGGAGTGAGGGAGTAAAAACTAATGGGAGTGATACGCAAAATGGAATCATGAGAAGAAGAAGGGAAAATGAGAACAAAAGAGAAATGAGAAACTTTAAGGACAAATGAAAACGAAGGTGATTGCTTCGTGCAGGGAAAATAAAAACGAAAATCAGAAAAAACGAAGAGGAAATGAGCACTAGCCTTTGAGCCACAAGAAGCCTATCTATTGTGTGCAAATAAACACCACTTGATTAAAAAAAATGCATAATAGATAGCGTTGTTTTAAAAAACCGTTATCTTTTTTATTTATTTCAAATTATACAGTAAAAGAGTAATATAAATTATTTATAGATAGCGCTGTTATAAGAAGACGATATCTATTGTCATGTATATAGATAGCGCTTTTTCAAATAAGCGTTATCTATTGTTCTGCACACTTATAGATAGCGCTTATTTAAAAAAGCGCTATCTATTGGGCGCTATCTATGTCCAATTCTGTAGTAGTGCCTTGGCCCCATTACAACCATAAAAGACCTTTTGATTTGAACATGCATATGTTTCTGAGTGTTGATTTTAGAGGCTTGCCAAGTCTGTTTGTGTTTGCTTTCTTGAGTGCATTGAGTTGAAATTCTTTACCATAGACACTTGAGAGAAACACTGATAGTGTATCTGTGAGGTTTTGTTATTTTTGATTCACCTCTTGAGCTGATTGATCATTTTGCCATGTCTTGAATTGCTTGGATGATTTCATGAGTATCTGCTTTCTCTGATTGATTCTGTGTTGGATATTGTCTACTTCTTTTTCTTTGTCCAAATTCCTTGAGAACTGTGTAATTCTGTTCTTGTCCTAGTTAGTGTTTGTTTTCTGTGCGCTAAGGTTTGTGTCACTTCCCTGATGTCCTTTGAACTATTCCTTGATTAGCGTCTTGATTTTGCCCAGGAGTGCAAAAGACTAAGTGTGGTCTATTTTGATGAGTCAATATTTTCTCAATTTCACTTAGCTTATTGTACCGAATTTAATCAGGGAATTGTGCTTAAATGTCTGGTATTTTTCCGTTTTTGCTAATTGTGCTTAATTTGACCAAAAATTCTTATTTTAATTAATTTGAATTATTTGAGCTAATTATTTGCATTATTAATTGTAGGAAAATTTTTGGATAATATTTGGGACATTTGAAGGTTAAATGAGAAATGACAATTGAACCCAATGCATCTCAGTCATTTCAATTTTCGCACAGTGCTGCGTGAATGTTGTGTCAACTTGTGTGTCCTCGTTTGAGTTCAATTCTTATCCGTTTTTCATGCAATTTTTTTTCATAGTTTCGTCTAGATGTCTATTTTCACGTATAGTTTTTACTTTGTTCAAATTAGTTCTGTACTGTTCCCAGTAATTGTTTTACTCCCCTATGTCAGTCCAGTGATTACTGTTTGAGTGTTCTAATATGGTTGCATTGATTTATTTTGTGTTAAATAGAAAAGATGTGCTGATCCGTGGAGACTTGAGCTGGAATATGCTGTTTGGTTTGGCTAAAAAAACAAAAAAAAAAGTAGAAGAAAACACATGTGTGCTTAGAAAAAGAGAAGCTGCCACTGAGAAAAGAAACTTCACTTTCATTTAATGAAGGGGTGCACCCAGCAAATTAAAAAGCACGCGGGCAGCAACATCCAAGGGGCAGCTCCCATCCAGCTTGGCAGCATCATGAAGAAGCGGTCCAGCTTGGCACCACGGAGAGGAGAGTCCAGCATGGCCCATGAACAATTACAAGAAAGCAGCAGCACGTGAATTAATTACGAGGTGCTGGGAGAAAAAATGGGCAGAGGGCCTGGTCCAACATCCAGCCTACACACAGCCACAGAGATGGAGGGTTACGAGAGGATTAAAAACACTTTGCTTGGGAATGAAACGGGGGCTGGACGTGGGAGGAGCCAGCCGCCACACTCATTTTTCTTTTTCTTGGTTTTTGGCTTTGAACGTTATTTTCATTGGGATGAAGAAAGAGCTGATGTTTATTCCTTTTGGTTGAATTCTCATTGCCTTTTCATTTGATTTTATGCACTTTTAATTGAAGTTATTTCAAGCAGCTGTTACGGAGAAAGAAAATGAGAGCTAAACGTTAATTTCTTTTATTTAGTTGCATTTGTTATTTCGCCCTTCATTTTAGCAGCAGGCCCATGCGACGGTTATAAGCAGAGAGGAGAAAAGGTTGATTTGTTTTGGAGGGGCAGCGGGTTACATCCAGCAGCGTGACACAGTGTGCTACAGGGTTTCCTTTTTCGTTTCACTTTATTCACGTTGGAACCAAATGGCATTTTCTCATATTTTACATTTGTAATACATTCAACTTTAAATGCATCTAATGTTTTAAGTCATTTTAACTGATTTGTTAATTGCGTTTCTTTTTATTATTTTAATGTTCAATTTCACTTGTATGCAAATCCGGTGCTTCCTATGTCATGCTAGCAGTTATGCTTATATTTACCGTGTTGTTTCTATGTTTCTATGCCTAAATGCTGTTAGTTTCTTTTCTTTAGTGACTTATCTTTTTGTTTGTATTTAATTTTAATCTTCACTTTAATGTTGTCTATTTTGGTCGGTTGTGATATTTTAGTTGTGATGTTAGTTTAAGTTAGTTGGGAAATTTGTGTTGGAAAAGACGTTAGAGTAGCACTTCATTCTATTAATCTGTGATTGAAAGTATTGTAATTGAGTTAATGACCAACCGTTTTTATTCTATGTTTACATTCGTGTTTATATTCGGGTTTTAATTTAGTTCATTTGCATTCACAAAACTCTTCACCAACCCCCCACTACGTGTTTGACCTGAGACTCGAACCACATTTGGTCCTTGAGAGACGACCTAGGAGTCACTTCCTAGTCTATACTGCATTAATTTTGCAATCAACTTTTGTGTGAGGTGCGACCCTCTCATCACAACGTTATCCTTTTTCCCGATAGAGAGGGTTTTTGCTGCCATTGTTGTGGTGGTCGATTCTTAAATTGTTCGACAGCTTGCCAAAATTGACTTTGATTCATGTTTGAGTGAGGTTCCCACCAATGGTTGAAATTCCCTTAGTAGAATTGAGTGCCCATATAGTTAAATTCTTATCCGAATTGCGTCCTGCAAACACTAGGCACAAAACTCTAGAACATATTTGTTAGCACAAAAAGATAGAGAAGATAGATAAAAAAATCAAAGGATATAATTGAAAAGATAAGAAGGTAAGAAATAAAAACAGAAAAATAAAAACAGAAAATAAAATAAAATAAAAACAGAAAGATAAAATAAAATAAAATAAAAACAGAAAACAAAAATTCAAAAATTCAAAAACAAGTCAAAGATAATCAATAATCAAACAAATAAACTAGTTAAACCACGAGTCCCCAGCAACAGCGCCAAAAACTTGATGACAAATTTATGAACACCGAAAACGGCGCCACAAACTTGTTTAACAATCGGCAAGTGTGACCGAATCGTATCAAGTAATAAAACTAGGTAAGACCAAATATCATTTTCCCAAAGGACTCACGGCCTAGTTAGTTATCTAATTTGTTGATTATTTAAGACTTGTGAACGATTGATTGTAGGTTTTTAATGCAAAAGACAATAATTAAACATGTATGCATGAGGTTGATCAATGGCAAAAAGAGTAAAACAAACATGTAATGAGTTATATGGATGAGTATGTTGTTGGGGTTATCAATTTCATCTTGTCCACTCTCATATATTTTAGGAATTCATCAATCTTTTCATCAATGTTAATGTCACTCTCTAAATTACCTTATCAAGAAGGCCTATCATTAATTACGAGTTCATACAATTCCTAGCATCCCTAATAATTAATTCTGAAGTGCAGGAGCTTAAAGGCAACCAATATGCTATTGGGAGAAATTCCCCAGATCTAGATCTCCCCGTACGTTCCCATATCGACAAAATCAATAATCATAGCAATGAATGAGTTAAACAAAGCAAGCATTAAGCAAAGAGGAAAAACCCTAACTAATGATGAAAGAAAGCATGTATCTTAAAATAAGATGTTAAAACATTAATTCCATATATGAGAGTTTCACAAGACTACATTGATTCTCCAATAACAATACAAGGTTTAGTTCACCATATTCATGGTGAAACTAGATGAACAATAATGAAAGAATGGAAGATAGAACCCTAGAAAGATGAAGAGGTAGCCTGAGCATCCAAGATCTTCCTTCAAGGGGTGGAAAAGTGAGTGTTTGCTTCGTCTCAGCCAAAGATACAAACCCTAGGAACACCTAAAGCTTATATATTGTTCGTAATAATACAGAAAATTAGGCCCAAGCCCAAAATAGTGTCGCTCAACGGTAAACTACCGCTCAGCGGTAAACTACCGCTCAACGGTAAGTGCGTAAGTTGTTTTCCTCCCCTCAGCGGCATTTTCACCCCTTAGCGGAGCCAACGTGGGTTCTTGAGTGCCGCTCAGTGGTAAACTGCCGTTGAGCGGTAGTTGCAGCTTCTCCTTCTGCACTTTTTGATGTCTTTTCTAATTCCATCTCTATCCTTCTTCACTTCTTTCACCAAATTCACCTTAAAACCTGCATAAAACACTGAAATCAAGCATAAACCTGTCCAGCTCTCTTATTTCTAAAAATATGACCAAAAGCATGATTTCAAGCTAGTTTCTAAGTGTTAAAGGTTGCTTTTAGTATCAAATTTAAGCATGAAAATAACAGTTTTTCAACTGTTATCAATAGGGGGAGCATAGTTGTTGCTTAACCCAATCTCAAAAATATATGTGTTTTTTATGATGACAACACATAATTAATAACACATGTATATTATGTGTTACATGTTTTATGTTTACATATTATATGTTGTTCTTTAGTATGTTAAATCTGTATGAGCATACATGAGAACATGATTGTGTTGTTTATTGCATATCACTGTGTTAAATATGTGATTTTATATGTGTATGCATGACATATGTTTTTGGAAAAGGAAAAGCATATGCACTTTAGTTGAACTTTAAATATGTGGCAAAATAGTATTTTTAAGTTGATTACATTATGGGGTCAATCGATTAAAACTTGTGTGTTTGCACATAATCTTTCCAAGTGTGCTATGAGATTTTTCAAGAAGAAAAGTTTTCAAAACTGTGCTAAGTATTGTTGCTTAATTGATTGCATGTGATTTGTATTCGACTAAGTTGGTTGATGTTTTGAACAACTGTTAAATACTTGACACAACTAACATAACGATCATATTTTTAATTGTGTTGACCAAGCTTTAAATGATAGTCGATTGTATTAATTGTACATTCAATTAATTGTTGTGATTGCTGCTAAACTGTTATAACTGAAATGTGTATTTGATTACGTTAGTAGCAAAGTCGATTAAAATGCGTCTGATATGTGTTTAACTATAAATTGACACTGATTTGAATTCTGTAAGAACTTTTGTGATTCTAACACTTTCATATTCTTTACAGAAAGTTGTGTGATCTTACAAAGAAGGGAAAATCTCCAAGAATCAAGATTGACCGTGGTGATCAAGGATTTTGAGATTTATTGAGGAGCAAGACTTGTTGTGTTTCAAATGTCTGATCAATCTGAACATTTTGGGTGTTTACTATGTGATCAGGATTTGCAATCTTTTGAAGATTGGATTAGTTTTCCTGTTGTGATTATAGGAAGAAGAACGGTAGTGTTCTTGACTTTGAGGGTGCCTCAATGGGTTAAAAAGTAGAAGAGGGTGTTCTTGCTATAGGTCTTGTTGTTTACTGCCTATATTAGATAAGAGGGTTAGAGAGGTGTTTTATAGTTTTGACGTGAGGTGTTGATAAACAAAATTTTTTATCCCCCGCAACAGCACCAAAAACTTGTTAAGACGTGGGAAATTGTACCGAATCGTATCAAGTAATAATAAATGGTAACACCAAGTATCATTTCCCAAGAGACTCACGACACTAAACAGTCATGTAACCATTTAACTAATTAAGACTTAAGAACAATTTTTGGGGTTTTTGAATGCAAATGCAATAAAAATAAACATGAATGCAATTTGATCAATTGAGGCTAAACATAAGAGTGAATGGATGATGTTGATAATATGAGATGAATATGTTGTTGGGGTTTAGATTTCACCTAATCACTTTCATGCATATATGAATTCATCGTCTTCATTAAATTGTTAACGTCACTCTCTAAATGACTTAAAATCTGATCCCTCGGGGAAGAAATCCTATCCTTAATTGTTGGAGCGGCTCAGTGAAATGGTTAGTGTGGAATAACAAACCAAGAGGGTTTTTAATATGAACGTGTGCCTTTTAATTTCTACTCAATTAAACTTACCAAGCAAATAATAATAACAAATAAAAAGAGTAAGGTTGAGAGAAATTTGCATAGATAATTTTATCCTGATTTGGATTATACCAATCCTACATCCAGTCGCTTATCTCAAATCAAGATAGACAGTTCACTACTCACAAAACAATTACAAATTACAATCACAAAGAAACAATTTGTAAAAGTTTAGAAACCACCTCTCTTGTTACCCCAAGAGATGAAAGTCACTTCCCCTATAACCCACAAGGGATGAACACCTCCTCTGAATCTTCACAAAGGATGAACACCTCCTCTGAATCCTTCACGAAGGATGATAGGCTTTTAACTCAGCAACAACAGCAACACTCAATCACACTCCCTGTGAAAATTCTCGCTGTATGCCAACACGCCAAGTTCTCAAAGCCACAACACAAGGGTTCAGCAAACCCTAGAACACTTTCACCGCACACTACAAATAAGATTTTTCAAAATACACTTATTTTGTATTTTTTATTTCGTATTTTAGAAAGAGAGTCTCAATCTGATTTATAGTGATCTCACTCAAGGATACCCCAAAAATCCGTTGTCAACTAATTAACGTGTGATAATCAATTATCCAATTATGGCAATTAATTATGCATTTAATGAATGCACAACGGTAAAAAAACTTGCTTAAAAATTCTCATAATTGCTCATTATAATCAATTATGGCAAGTCATAATTGAGTACTGATAATCCATTATTATAAATTGATAATCAATTATCTTGAGTATAAAATGAGGTTTTTTTATTCAAAATAAATTTTAACGCAACCTAAGGCAAACAATACATAGAATCAAATATAAATCACATCAAATACATAAATCTACTAAATTATAAAAGATTTAATATAAAAACAAGTTTTCATAAAGAACTTCCTGCAATAAGAGCACTTGACACATGACTTTGAGACATCATCAAAATTTCTGCTCTTTAGCTTTATGCTAATAATCTCCCCCTTTTTGATGATGATCAAAAATATTTTAATTTAAAGCTTTTTGTAACCTGTACTGATCTGTAACTCATACATAACTTAAAGAAGAGGGATTAGTAGACAAAAGATAAATATAATTAAGCCTTTAAACATATTTCTCCCTGTTTTTTATCATTATTAAAAAGGCGTCATGTATGATATAAAAAAATTTCTCCCCTAAATATAAGAACTCCCCCTAAATATAAGCCATAAAAAAATAAATAACACTTATCATAATTTTTGTTAAAGGGAAACAGGAGGCATAATTCAAAACATAGAAAATACAATAAATTTAGAAGTCATAATAAATAAATAAAAACAGGATAAAGAAATACTCCTCTTTATTGAGTAACTTAAACATAATTAAATTGCATTTGATTCTTTAAGGAAGAAAGAGAAGTAGTTAAAAAAAATTATCAAAATTTTCTTTTCAAGTTAAAAACTCCCCCTTAAAAAGTTCTTCCTTAATTTTGAAATAACCTGCAAAATAGAAAAAATAATATTTTGGTACCCAAAAATACTTATTTGGGTCCTTTAAAGTTAGAGACATATTATTTTATAATTGGAATCCATGCATATATTTCATTTGGAACACCATAATGTTTTATTCTACATTTATTTGATGTATGACCATTTTTCATGCAATAAAAACAAGTAACATCATTTGGGTTCCTATAATTTCTATTTTTATAATTATACTCATAATAATTTTGATTATATTTTGGAACATACTTGATTTTATTTTTATAATTATAACCATTATAATTATATTTAGGAACATTTTCAATTTTATTACCATAATCATAATCATGGTAATTACAATAATATTTAGGAATATTTTTATCAATCGTTTTAACTTTTGAATTATTTTTACTACTTTCAGCATGAGTTGTTTCTTGTAATTTATTCATATTTAGGCAAGATATACATTCATCATTACTAGTAAATTTACCCTTTTCATAAAATAAAATTTTATTTTAAAAATTTTACTCTATTCAAGAATATTTTTAAAATCTGATTTTAAATTTTTATTTTCTTCAGAAAGATTTTCAACTTTTAATTCTAAATTTTTATTTTCTGGAAGAACATTTTTAAAGTTAAATTTTAATTCTTTAAAATCCTTTTTCAATTTCTTATGAGCTTTATCTAATTTTTCATATTCTACTATTAAAAAGCAGCATAAGTTTCATGCAATTCATCTTCACCCAATTGACTATTATTATCAGAATGAATAGATGTACTTACTTGGCTAGCAATGTCGTCGTCTGCCATCAAACAAATGTTTACTTCTTCATCAGATTCGCTCAAATCAGAAATTATTTCACTGTCATCCTCTCATGCAATGTAGGCCTTTTTTTTCTTGAAGAACTTCTTTTCTTTAATTTCTTCACCCTTCTTTTAATTTGGGCAGTCAGCTTTTAAATTCCCCCTTCTTCGCAACCATAACATCTATAGTTTGCGGAAGATCCTTGATTTTCTCTCTTTTTGTATTTGACTCTTACTTTGTCTTTTGATTTCATGAACCTATTGAGCCTTTTTCTCATGAGTCTCAAATTTTCTTCATCTTCTGAGCCCTCATCTTTTATTTTTCTCTTGATCCTTTCTACCTCAGATTATAAGGCTAGAGTCTTTTTCTTAGTTTTTGCTTTTGCTTCTTCTTTATCCAGTCTTCCGAGGTCAAGCTCATGCTCTCTCAAGTTTCCAAATAGTGTCGCCATAGTCATTGTGTTAAGGTTTTGTGACTCAGAAATTCCAGTCACTTTTGGTTGCCACGACCTGTCTATAGATTTTTAAATTTTGATATTAAGCTCATCATTTTCGACAGACTTGTCAGAGCGGCTGCAGCGGAATGGTTAGCGTGGAATAACAAACCAAGAGGGGGGGGTGAATTGGTTCTTACTAAAAACGTGTGCCTTAAAAATTTCTACTCAATTAAACTTACTTAGCAAATAATAAAGACAATAAAATAGAGTAAGGTTGAGAGAAATTTGCACAGATGATTTTATCCTGGTTCGGATCTTACCAATCCTACGTTCAGTCGCTTATCTCAAAACAAGATAAACACTTCACTAATCACAAAACAATTACAAACTACAATCACACAGATACAATTTGTAAAAGTTTAGAAAACACCTCTCTTGATGCCACAAGAGATGAAGCAACACCTCCTTTGAATCTTCACAAAGGATGAAACACTTCCTCCGAATACTTCACGAAGGATGACTTCCTCTTCCCAACACTTCCTTAGACGCACCAAGGATGAACCAGCTATTCCTCTATCACCGTAGCAGTATTTCACCAACTCTACAGACAGAGTTTCCTTAGCTGAGCAAGAGCACACAATTCTCAAGAGTTTCTGAGTATTTGAGCACAAGGGAAGAGTAGTAGTTGATTCCCTTGAGAGGAAATGAGAGTCTATTTATAGACTCATCCAAAGGCTCTTCCATTCTTCGAAAATGAGCCATCTGACTATTTTAATCGATTAAACTAAGTACAACGGCTAGTTTTTCAAATCTGAAACCCCTAACGGCTAGTGTTAATCGATTATTCTCAGGTTTAATCAATTAACTAATCGATTATTTTAGGCTTTAATCGATTATTCCAGTGCAACGGCTAGTCTTCAACTCTGGAACCTCCAACGGACAATTTTAATCGATTAATCTCAGGATTAATCGATTATGTAATCGATTAAAACAAGCTTTAATCGATTAATCCAGAGGCAATTTGGTTTTCAGTGTCAGCCTCGTTTTAATCGATTAATACCCATTTTAATCGATTAAAACAGTGCACTTTGGACTCTGGTTTTTGATTATATGGTATGGAATTACATGGAATCAAAAACACTAAATGTCTAAGTCCTAGACACTAAATTACAATTATTACAAAAGCTTTCCATAGCAATACAAGTCTTCATAACATCTTGAATCTTGATTTCTTCTTGACTTGATTTGGACATCATCAAAACTTCATCTTCATCATTTTGCTAACAATCTCCCCCTTTTTGATGATGATCAAAAACTTTTTGATTTAAAGCTTTTGGTAATAATCTGTATTTAAAACACAACTTAAGGAAGAAACAATTGTTAGTGTACTTAGAAATAAGTTTAAGGCTTTAAATATTTCTCCCCCTTTTTGATCATTATTAAAAAGTGATGTTTGATGTCTCCCCCTAAATTTATTAGAAATTATACTCCCCCTTAATAAAGCATATATGCAGAGAAATATTAAGGAAAAACATACATTTTATTGAATTTAAAGAGACAAGCATACAATTATAAAGATAACTAAGAAATAAGATCTAGAACTCATCACTTTCGTCACTATTAAAGTGGCGTTCTAATCCTGAAATCCTATTGTCTAGATTTTTTTATATGAGTACATATTTCTTCATGACGAGTGTTTTGAAGGCGAGCCATCTCAGTAATTTGTCTAGAGAGACTCTCTAGACTATAGTCCTTATGGATTTGAGATGGGCCAGCAACATTTGTAGGGTCAGGCATGGGGATATTTGCATCATCGTCTTCACTTGCTTGCTCACCAATGGCATCCTCAGGGTGAATGTAGGAGAGTCCTTGTTGGATAAAGCCCATTTGCCTCAGGGAATTTTCTCCAATCTTATGACCCGGTAGGACATGCTCAAAATGTTCATTTGAGATATCTACTCCTTTGTATTCACAAATTTTGGAGACAAGGAGAGGATATGGAAGAGGTACAAGATCTAACCTTTTGGCTTTGAGCATGATTGTTTGAATCAGGTGAGGCCAGTTGAGTGGAATGCTCTGAGTAATTGCATGCATAACGATGAGATCAGTTTCAGAGCACTGTGCATGATTTGACCCTTTAGGGCACAAAATCCACACAATAATGTAATGCAAAAGGCGTTCTTCCATTTTGAGGCCACCAGCAAGAAAGAGGCGATTGTTGCGTTGTCTAGGATTTCGGAGAAGTGATTGATACACCATTATTTTGTTCAAGTGAGGAAAGTCACTTGGAATGATTTGAGAATTTGCAAGAACAGGGACTTTGGCTACATTTGTCCAAATCTTATTGTCCAAGACAATGTCTACACCTTTGACCCTTGTTTGAAAAACCCCATCACAAACCTTTAAGTTGAAATAGAATATTCGAACAAGATCGGGATAGTACTTCCCTCGGAGTTCCATGATGTGTTGGACTCCTTGTTCAATGATGAGATTGGGAAGGAGAAGTTGTAGTATGTGTACCATGAGAGATCAATGAACTTTTGTTTAATGAGCTTCCTTTCCTTCCAAAATGTGGAGAATAAATGTTGATCTTGCTCATCAGAGAGCCACCCTTCTATGGTAGCATCTCTTCTGCGAATATTATTCTCCGAAACTTCACTTGTTCTTCGTCTTCTTCTTCTGGAAGGTTTAGCCATGTCAATGGATGAAAGCAAAGATTTTGATGAAAGAAAAAGAGAAAGCAAGAGGTAAAGGCTCAAGATTGGTTCAAGTATGGAGAGTGGAGACCAAGGGAGGTATAAATAGGCTCAAGAAGGCTCCCCAACGTTCAGAATTTGAGATTTTGACCGTTTATAGCCGTTGGCAACGGTTAGAAACGGTAACATTTTTAAAAAAACAGTCTGGAGTGGTTTTAATCGATTAAATGGGATTTTAATCGATTACGTAATCGATTAATACGTAGGTTAATCGATTAATCCAGTCGTAAATGGAAAGGTAACACTTTTAATCGATTTACACGTAGATTAAACCTGTTTAAGCAACGAAAAATGCAATATTAAGTCCAAGAGTACCTATTTTTCTATTTCCAATATCCCTAACTCCCTTCTAAGCTCAAAAAATCTTTCCTTAGGCAATGCTTTGGTGAAAATATCAGCTAATTGATGTTGTGTATCAATATATTCTATTTTACAATCTCCCTTTTGCACATGATCTCTAAGGAAGTGATGCCTAATCTCAATGTGCTTAGTTCTAGAATGCATTATGGGATTCTTTGTAAGATTTATTGCACTTGTATTATCACACTTGAGTGGAATATGATCTAAATAAATGTCATAATCTTCTAATTGTTGTTTCATCCATAAAATTTGTGCAGAACAATTTCCAGCAGCAATATATTCAGCCTCAGTGGTTGATAAAGCTACACAGGTTTGTTTCTTAGAGTTCCAAGAAACTAAGGAACTACCTAGAAGATGACATGTTCCACTAGTGCTCTTTCTATCGATCTTACAACCTCCATAATCTGCATCGGAAAAACCTACAAGATTAGGTTTCGTTCCTGATGGATACCATAAACCAAAGGATGCAGTTCCCTTAAGATATTTCAATATTCTTTTAACTGCTGTAAGGTGAGATTCTCTAGGACTAGATTGATACCTAGCACACACACAAACACTCTGCATAATATCCGGTCTACTAGCAGTAACATATAACAAAGAACCTATCATGCATCTATATTTAGTTTGATTTACCTCTTTTCCTGACTCATCTTTGTCAAGATAGCAAGAGGTTCCCATAGGTGTAGATGCTTCCTTTGTTGTGTCCATTTCAAACTTCTTAAGAATTTCTCTACAATACTTAGTTTGAGAAATGAACGTACCTTCTTTCATTTGCTTAATTTGAAGACCGAGGAAGAATGTTAATTCTCCCATCATAGACATTTCAAATTCACCCTGCATAGTCTTAGCAAATTCCTCACAAAGAGATTTATTAGTTGATCCAAAAATAATATCATCAACATATACTTGAATAATCAAAATATGTTTTCCGACTCTTTTAATAAACAAAGTGGAATCAACTTTTCCTCTATTAAAATCTTTTTCCAAAAGAAAATTGCTAAGTCTTTCATACCAAGATCTAGGTGCTTGTTTTAAACCATAAAGTGCTTTCTTTAATTTATAGATGTGATTTGGAAATTTAAAATCTTCAAAACCGGGTGGTTGTTCAACATACACATCTTCTTTTATAAAACCATTTAGAAATGCACTTTTAACATCCATTTGAAATAATTTAAATTTCATTATAGATGCATAAGCAAGAAGTAGGCGTATTGCCTCTAACCTGGCAACTGGAGCATATGTCTCATCACAATCTATACCTTCTTCTTGACTATATCCTTGAGCTACAAGCC
Source organism: Vigna angularis (assembly GCF_016808095.1). NCBI lineage: Eukaryota > Viridiplantae > Streptophyta > Magnoliopsida > Fabales > Fabaceae > Vigna > Vigna angularis. The sequence goes on from NC_068976.1 coordinate 35,448,227, forward strand.
TAGCTTTATTCTTGATGATATTTCCATCTTCATCCAGTTTGTTTCTGAATACCCATTTTGTTCCAATTACTTGATGAGTATCTTCCCTAGGAATCAATTCCCAAACTTGATTTCTTTCAAACTGGTTGAGTTCTTCTTGCATTGCAATACACCATTGTTCATCTTGAAGAGCTTCCTTAATGTTCTTAGGTTCTATCTGCGACATAAAAGCTACATTCATACAAAAATTAACTAAGTTTCTTCTAGTGTTTACCCCTTTTGATATGTCGCCAATGATGTTGTCCAATGATAATCCTCTAGGTTGTTGCCATATTTTGTTTAGATCTTCATCATCTTGAGGACTATTCATTTTCTCTTCATTTGTTGTCTTTTGCAAGTCTTCATTTTCACCTGCATCTGATTCATCTGACTCAAGAGGTTTTACCTCAAGGTCCACAATTTCATCAAAGACAACATGCACAGATTCTTCTATTTCAAGTGTTTTCCGATTAAAAACTCTATAAGCTTTGCTAGTTAGAGAATATCCTAGAAAAATAGCTTCATCGGATTTGGAATCAAATTTTCCTAAATTTTGTTTTCCATTATTTAAGACAAAACATTTGCATCCAAAAATTCTTAAATGTGAAACATTTGGTTTTCTTCCTTTAAAAAGTTCATAAGGAGTACATTTCAAAATTGGCCTAATAAGCATTCTATTCAATACGTAACATGCAGTACTCGCAGCATCAGCCCAAAATTGTTTAGGAACACTATATTCATTTAACATAGTTCTAGCAAGTTCCTCTAAGGATCTATTCTTTCTTTCTACAACTCCATTTTGTTGAGGAGTTCTAGGTGCAGAAAAATTATGAGAAATGCCATATTCTTCACAAAAAGTTTCAAAAGATTCATTTTGAAATTCACCTCCATGGTCACTTCTAATAGCCTTTATTTTCAAATCCTTTTCATTTTGAACTAAATTTGCAAACTTTTTAAATTCTTTGAAAGCTTCACTTTTAAGAGTAAGAAAGAAAGTCCAAGTATATCTTGAATAATCATCTACAATAACTAAAGCATAATAATTTCCTCCAAAACTTTTTATCCTAGAGGGACCAAATAAATCCATGTGCAAAAGTTCTAAGGGTTTTAAACTAGAAACAACATTTTTCGAATGAAAAGATGATTCACTTGTTTTCCCTTTTGACATGCATCACACAATTTATTTTTCACATATTTTAGTTTTGGTAGACCAATTACTAAGTCTTTAGAAATGAGTTTATTCAATTGTTGCATATGAATATGTGCAGCTCTTTTATGCCATAGCCATGGATTTTCTTCTTTTACTACTAAACATGAAATATTCCTATTTGATGCATTTTCTAAATCAATCAAATAAATATTGTTATGCCTAATTCCTTTCAAAGCAATTTCAGAAGAATCATTTTTATAAATAGTGCAAGAATTTTGTTCGAAGGTTACCTTGAATCCTTTATCGCATAATTGACTAATGCTAATTAATTTGTGCTTTAATCCTTCCACATATAGCACGTCTTTGATCATCAAGGTATCTTCACTTCCAATATCTCCTATTCCAAGGATTTTTCCTTTGTTGTTGTCACCATAGGTGACAAAGCCTCGTTCCTTTTTCCGGAAGCTTGTAAATTTCTTTTTATCTCCGGTCATGTGTTTTGAACATCCACTGTCAAGACACCACATATACTTCCTTGGTTTTCATAATTCCTACAACATAAAAAGAACAAGCTATTTAGGTACCCAACTACTTTGTATGGGTCCTTTGGGTTAGATTAAAAAGATTAAAATCATTTTACAACTCAAGCATATCTACCACTTGGAACACCATAATGCTTAATTTTACATTTGTTAGATGTATGACCCTTTTTCATACAATAAAAGCATGATGCAACATTTGTGTTCCTATAAGTTGTTCCTTTTTCTACCCAAGTTCTACGGGTTCTATGATTATGTTTATTTTTAGGAACATACTTATTTTTAACAACCTTATTTTCATTATTTTTACTACATTCTCCAGTGGTTGTATTTTCAGAAAAATATTTGAATTTTATGCAAGATTCACATTCATTATTAGCAACATATTTTTCTTTTTCATAATATAAAACTTTACTTTTTAAATTTCTGATTTCTTCTTCTTGATATAAAAATTTATTTTTCAAACTTCTGTTTTCTTCAGACAAATTTGTAAATTCAGTTTTCAAATTATCATTAATTTTAGAGAAATTTTCAGAAGTAATTTTCAAATTTTCATTTTCTTCAAGAATATTTTCAAAATTTAATTTTAACTCTTTGAAATCCTTTTTCAATTTCTTATGAGCTATATCTAATTTTTCGGATTCTACTAATAAAGCAGCATAAGTATCATGCAATTCAGTTTCACTATCATATTGACTAGAATTATCTGAATCGTTAGATGTACTTACTTGGCTTCCCGCGTCGTCGTCATCCGCCATTAGACATATGTTTGCTTCTTCATCAGAACTGCTCGAGTCAGAAATTGATTCGTTGTCATCGTCCCATGCGATGTATGCTTTCTTTTTCTTGAAGAATTTCTTTTCTTCACCCTTCTTTTGATTTGGGCAGTCTGCTTTTAAGTGTCCCTTTTCTCCGCAACCATAGCATCTATAGTTTGAGGAAGATCCTTGATTTTCTCTCTTTTCATTTCTGAATCTCCCTTTGCCTTTTGATTTCATGAATCTCCCATAGCATCTGTACCTTCATGGGTTACTCTAAGTATTTCCCACATTTCTTGTGCAGTTTTACAAATAGAAATCCTGTAAAACTCATCAACAGTTAAAGCAGATGAAATAATATTACGAGCTTTTACATCATTACCAAATTTTTTCTTATCTTCAGCAGTCCATTGGTCACGGGGCTTTGGTTCATGCATATTGTTAATTGGAACAAAAGGACCAGATACAACAGCATCCCAAATATCTATATCAATAGATTCCATAAAAAATTGCATTCTTACCTTCCAGAATGCGTAATTTTCACCTGTGAATAGTGGTAGTCTATTGATAGAAGCACCCTCTGCAAAGGTCTGATGTGATCCTGCCATTTGAATGACTATCAAAGCAAGCTCTGATACCAATTGTCAGAGCGGCTGCAGCGGAATGGTTAGCGTGGAATAACAAACCAAGAGCGGGGGTGAATTGGTTCTTACTAAACATGTGTGCCTTAAAAATTTCTACTCAATTAAACATACTTAGCAAATAATAAAGACAACAAAATAGAGTAAGGTTGAGAGAAATTTGCACAGATGATTTTATCCTGGTTCGGATCTTACCAATCCTACATCCAGTCGCTTATCTCAAAACAAGATAAACACTTCACTAATCACAAAACAATTACAAACTACAATCACACAGATACAATTTGTAAAAGTTTAGAAAACACCTCTCTTGATGCCACAAGAGATGAAGCAACACCTCCTTTGAATCTTCACAAAGGATGAAACACTTCCTCCGAATACTTCACGAAGGATGACTTCCTCTTCCAAACACTTCCTTAGACGCACCAAGGATGAACCAGCTATTCCTCTATCACCGTAGCAGTATTTCACCAACTCTACAGACAGAGTTTCCTTAGTTGAGCAAGAGCACACAATTCTCAAGAGTTTCTGAGTATTTGAGCACAAGGGAAGAGTAGTAGTTGATTCCCTTGAGAGGAAATGAGAGTCTATTTATAGACTCATCCAAAGGCTCTTCCATTCTTCGAAAATGAGTCATCTGACTGTTTTAATCGATTAAATCAAGTATTAATCGATTAAACTAAGTACAACAGCTAGTTTTTCAAATCTGAAACCCCTAACGGCTAGTGTTAATCGATTATTCTCAGGTTTAATCGATTAACTAATCGATTATTTTAGGCTTTAATCGATTATTCCAGTGCAACGGCTAGTCTTCAACTCTGGAACCTCCAACGGACTGTTTTAATCGATTAATCTCAGGATTAATCGATTATGTAATCGATTAAAACAAGCTTTAATCGATTAATCCAGAGGCAATTTGGTTTTCAGTGTCAGCCTCGTTTTAATCGATTAATACCCATTTTAATCGATTAAAACAGTGCACTTTGGACTCTAGTTTTTGATTATATGGTATGGAATTACATGGAATCAAAAACACTAAATGTCTAAGTCCTAGACACTAAATTACAATTATTACAAAAGCTTTCCATAGCAATACAAGTCTTCATAACATCTTGAATCTTGATTTCTTCTTGACTTGATTTGGACATCATCAAAACTTCATCTTCATCATTTTGCTAACAAGACTTACCTAGTCCAATGAGATGATTAACAATGTTGATGAAGCGCTTCTGAACATTGTTTCTCCTTACTTCATTCTGAACATTTCGTATTATTGAATTAGGGTATTCTTTCTTACTCTCTTTACGTCATCTGTACCTTCGTGGGTTACTCTAAACACTTCCTACATCTCTTGAGCGGCCTTAAACACACAGATCCTGTAAAACTCGACAACGGTTAAAGCAGATGAAATAATATTCCGAGCTTTTACATTGTTTCGAAACCTTTCTTTTCTTCAGCAGTCCACTAAACACGGGGCTTTGGTTCATGCATATTGTCAGTAGGAACAGACGGACCAAAAGCAATAACTTCCCAAATATCACAATCAATAGACTCAATAAATATTTGCATTCTAACCTTCCTGAATGCAGAATTTTTACCTGTGAATATGGGTGGTCTATTGATAGAAGCATGTTAACGGTTGAAAATACCGTTATTTGTGATGTAATTTTGATACTAAATACACCCTTTTTCACTTGGAAACTTGCTTGGACTCATGCTTTTTCATTAAGTTGTGTGAATAAGAGAGTTCAGGTTGAATTTGATGATTTTATGACTAATTTCCCTTGTTTTGATAGGTAATCAGAGAATGCGGAAAGCATTGATGAAGTGCTAAGGAGTTAGAGCTTAGAAAGGCTTGGAAAAGCACCAAAAGGAGGAACCGCATGAAGCTTGGGCGCCCTATCTAGAGACTTGAGCCTCAGAAAAATGACGACCACCGCCCGGGCGCCCTCCTAGGCCGCCTGAGCAGCGGACCCCGTAGCCTGAGCGTCCAATTGAAGGCTCAAGCCCTACATGAGGACCGTCCAATGCCCGGGCGCCCTAAATGGGGCGCTTGAGCGTTGTGCGTCCCAGATTCGGCCTAGATTTTTCTCTATTTTGACTCTTTTGGATCGGGCCCTGTTTCTACTCTTTTTTGACTTTATTTAAAGGACCCAGGAGCTCTAGGTTTTGTATCTCTGGCTGGAGCAACACAACAACACACTCTTCTACTCTTTGAAGGCAGATCTGGAGGCGGGAGCTTCCATCCTCTACTTTTAGGGTTTACTATCTCATGTTTTTCCATTATTCATAAAGTTTCTCCATGTCTGTGGGAAACTAAACTTTATTTGTTGTTGGGGGATGATGTAACCTTGTGAACTCTCATGTATTTGAATTGATTCTTAATTTATATGTTTTTTCATTAATTGTTAGGGAACTCATCTGTTTCAATGCTTGCTCTATTTAACTCATTTAGTAGCATGATTTATGAATTGCATGAGTGCCGAGAGGTTCCTTACAATTCAGGTTCTTGTTGAATTCTCCCAAGGGTAATATTTCTCACGGATGAGGGTATGAGTACTTGGTCGTCTTAAGCTCTTGATCTTCAGACTTAATTTTCTAGGAACGCTAGGAATTGCACGAACTAGGAATTAAGGTAGGCTTATTGCGCTGAGGGATCGGGTTCTTGTTGAATTCTCCCAAGGGTAATATTTCTCACGGATGAGGGTATGAGTACTTGGTCGTCTTAAGCTCTTGATCTTCAGACTTAATTTTCTAGGAACGCTAGGAATTGCACGAACTAGGAATTAAGGCAGGCTTATTGCGCCGAGGGATCGGGTTCTAAGTATTTAGTGAGTGACATTAACATTAATGTAAATATAAGAATTCTTATATACATGAGAGTAAACTTGGTGAAATCAAACCCTAAAAACATATTCATCTCATATTAAACAACCTCTGTTCATCTTTGTGTTACTCTACTATTGATCAATTTGCATTCATATGTAATTTTATGTCTTTGCATCTTAAACCAATGATCTCGTTTTATTTAAGTCTTAATTAATCAAGTTATCACACAATTGTTTAGTGCCGAGAGTCTTCAGGGAAACGATACTTGGTCTTACCATTTTATATTACTTGTGCGATTTGGTACACTTGCCAATCCATCAATAAGTTTTTGGCACTATTGTCGGGGATCAAAAATATTGTTAACAAGTTTTTGGCGTCATTGTCGAGGACTCACGGTTTAAACTATTCTATTTGTGTGATTCTCTATTAATTTCGACTTTATTTTTATCCTTATTATTTTTTTTATTTTTTTGTGTTGTGTCGTTATTTTTGTTTTTGTGCTAACAATATTTTCTAGGGTTTTTAATACTAGATGAAAAATGGAAAAAGCATAACTATCTGCCAAGTATATGGGCACTCAATTCCATCAAGGTAATTTCAACCACTAGTGGGAACCTCACTCAAGCATGGATCAAAGTCAATTTGGGCATGCTGTCGGACAGTTTTATAGAGAACCACAACAACAATGGCAGCAACAACCCTCTATATCAGAAAGATGGGCTAAGATGGATGACACGCTTCAACAGTTCATACAAATGTTTGAGTCTCATCATAATGACACTCAAGCAGCATCCATAAGGATGGAGGCGCAATGTAGGTTCATAATTCAGAAGCTGGATTATCTTAAGGACAACATGAACCCCAGGGAGGAGTGTCAAGCTATTATCACTGAAAGTGGCAAGGTTTTATATGAGAGAAAAATAGAGAGAAAAGAAGAAGAAAGTTTGAGTGAAAAAGAGAAAGATGTAGAGGAAAAGAAAGAAAAAGAAGAGAGTGAGAGAAAAGAAGAGGAGAGGGAAGAAAAGAAAGAGGATGAGAGAAAAATAGAGAGAAAAGAAAAAGAAAGTCTGAGTGAAAAAGAGAAAGATGAAGAGAGAAAAGAAAAAGAAGAGGTTGAGAGAGAAAAGAAAAATATTGAGAAAAATCTTTTGTACCCTAAGGAGTGTTCCAAAAAGGAAAAAGAGAGCGAAGAAATGAAAAAGGGAGAAAAGGAGGATGAGAGAAAAAAGAAAGAATTATATGAAAAGCCTCTTCCTTACCCAAAGAATTATTCTAGGGAGGAGAAGGAAAGACAATTTGAGCAATCCATAGAAATCTTCGAGGAATTGGAAATTAAAATTCTTGTGACTAAGACATTGCAACAGTTTCCCGGTTATGTTAACTTCCTGAAGAAATTCAACAAAAAGAGAAAAAGTCCAGAGGAGGAAACAATTAAGGTACAGGGCAAATGCAGTGTGATCTTGCAGAAGGCACTTCCTCTAAAAACTAAAGATCCGGGAAGTTTCACTATTCCCTGCACTATTGGGAGTCATGAAATAGGGAAAGCCCTAATTGATTTAGGGTCCAATATCAACTTGATGCCCTTATTTGTGCTTGAAAAGATTGGTGGTCTTGAAGTCAAGCCTACAAAGAGGAAGCTGCTGAAGATAAGTTGGTGTGGAGACAGAAAGGAGAACACCAAGATTAAAGTTGCAATTGGTTGATCCAGACATGAGCCTATTGGGTCAAGCTAGTGACGTTAAAGAAGCGCTTACTGGGAGGCAACTCAGTTTCTTGAAAACTTTTAATTTGTTTTTGTTTATTTGGTTTGACTTTATTTTTATTTGTATTTTTATTTTTATTTTTATTTTATTTTTTATTTTTTTTGGTTATTGTGTGAATATTTTTTTCTTGTGTGTTTAATTTATCTTAGAAATGAATGTTTGAGGGGTGGAGAGAGTTGAATTGTTTAATTTGAGTGTTGTTGTGAGAGCTAAGGAAAAGAAAATTGAAAATTTTAGGTTGAATCTGAGAACTTATGGCCAGGAAAACCCAAAACAGTTCACAAAAATTAAGGGGTATACAGTACCGCTCGACGCCCAGGCGCCCTCTTGGGGCGCCTGGGCGGCGGCTTTGCAGGTGGGTTGTTTAAGCACGAAGCTTAAGCGGGCTTGGCCCAATTTCACTCCTTTTAACCCCAAGGGTTTCGCCGAAGCCTTCATTCTCTGATTTCCCTCAATCTAGCCTCTCAAAACACTTTTCCCAAGTGCTCTCTCCACTTTCTCCCTTTCTAATTCACCAAAACCCTAAGGTTTCACCACTTTTGCACCATCCAACCATTCAAGTTTGGGGTTTTGGAGTGTATGGCAGCCAAAAAGCATCTAATGATGGATGTTATGTGATTAAACATCTACTGATGGGTGTTACTGAAAGCGTCTACTGATGGATGTTGAGGAAGATGAGAAAGATTGACATGTACTGATGGATGTTGGAAGATTCAGATGAAAGCATCTACTGATCGATGCTACTAAAACAAGATTTCTTTTATCTCTATTTCTTTTATTGCTTTTATTATTGTTGTTATTTTTATTGTTGAACTCTTTTTATATTCCTATTTTTATTGTTTTTCTGTAGTACAGGAATGATGTACTTTGCTCTATCTTATTGCAGTGGTTTGGTTATTCTAATGTTGTGTTTTGATGAGTATTGCTTTTTTTATGGTTATTGTTTGGGTTGATGTTGAGATGATGCATGATGTAAAAATATACAGGTGGTTGCTTCTAAAATGTGAAACAGATGCTTAAGGTAAAAGTTTGATTGAAATACTAGGCAGGGTGTTTTCTGAATTCTGGAACTTGAATTTAACCTGTGTGAGGGTTGAACTCCAGAGTTTTTGTGAATAATTGTTATTACTTTGAAAGCATGAATGATTTTGCCCAAATTTTCTATGATTGAATTACTTGCTTGCAGGTTTCACATGATCAAGGCCATCTGTTGTTTATCCCTTTTTAGCCCACTCATGAATTTTTCCAAATAAAAAGAGAATAGTTTGTTCCATCCTTTGAACCTTTAGCCTTAAGCATGTTTTGAAAACCCTGTTTTAAATTCTTTACCTTGAGTTGAGTTGAGAATATTTCTGAGGTATTGATAAAGGTTCAAGTTTGGGTTTGCTAGAAAAATAAGCAGTGAGCACAAAGAAAAAGAAAAAGAGAAATCAAAAGAAAAGAAAAGTGAAAAGAAAAGAAAGAAAAGCTCACTGCAAGGGAAAAGGTTGGGAATAAGAAAAACACCTTCTTGAAAAGAGAACCTCTGTGTAATTGTTAAATTCATAAATATCTCTCTTAACTCAAGGATTTTGTTGACCAAAAAAACCAATTTCCTTCTTAGCCCAGCCAAGTTACAAGCCATGAAAAGCCCTTGTGATGTCAACTTGCTTGTGAGTATGTTTGATTTTGGTAAAATGAAAGGCAAATTTAATTTGTGTGACATTGTGATAGCAGAGTGAAAAAGACACCAACACCTCACTATACACTTGTGAGTGAGTGATACACTTTTGAGTGTTTGACTGACACTTTTGAGTGCTTGAGTGAAACACTTTCCTTTGTGAGGAGTAGTTCTTTGAATTTTTGATTGCATCTCTGCTTGGTTGATTGATCATTCTTAAGGATAGCATTTGTTGAACTGTTTCAGCATCACATTAATTTAATTGAATTAAACGCATTTGTGCATCTTGACTGATATTCTTATGATGAGCTAATTACTTGTCTTGGAAAAAGATTTTAAAAAAACTGTTGAATGATAACGGTTGAAAAACCGTTATTTTTAAACTTATTTTTTACATTAAAAACAACCTTTATGACTTAGAAACTAGCTTGAAATCATGCTTTTGCTTAAGTTTTGGAAATAAGAGAGTTGGATGGGTTTTATGCTTGGTTTTCCTTGTTTTGGCAGGAATTAAGATGAATTGGATGAAAGAAGTTGAAGTAGAAGGAGTTAGACTCAGAAAAGGAAGAAAAAGTGCACAAAAGAAGAACCGTTGTCACCGCTCAGCGCCATTTGCACCGCTGAGCGCCAATCTGGCTAATGGATACACTGTTTCACGCTTAAGCGGCATCGCTGAGGGCAAATTCAAGTATCGCAGTCACCACTGAGCGCAACTTTTACCGCTGAGCGTCATTCTTTAGAACCGCACTTACCATTGAGCGCCAAACTGCCGCTGAGCGCCATTTAATTGGGCTTGGGCCTATTTTCTGTAATTTTTAATAAACTATGTAAGGGTTTAGTCGACCTAGGGTTGATATCTTTGGACAGAAAGAGGCGAAATTACACTCCTTCCATCTCTTGGAGGTGGATTTTGGATGCTAAAGCTTTGATCTTCAACTTTTAGGGTTTTGTCTTTCATTCTTTCCATTATTTTCATCTAGTTTCACCATGTCTATGGTGAACTAAACCTCCATTGTTGTTGGGGAAACGATGTAATCGTTTGAAACTCTCATATATTGAATTGATTCTTGATTATATATGCTTTACTTCATTAATTGTTAGGGTTTTTCCTCTTTACTCTATGCATGCTTTTTTTAACTCATTCAATTGCAAGATTATTGATTTTGTTGATATGGACACATACGGGGAAATCGAGAACTAGGGAAATTCTCCCAAAAGCAATATTACCTAGACATAGGAATAGGAGGATTGGTTGCCTTTAAGCTTCTGTGCGAATGTAATGCATGATTAATTGCTAGGAAGACAAGACATTGCAAACTAGTGATTAGGAGTAGGCTTTCTTCACCGAGACATCCAGTTTAAGGTAAATTAGAAAGTGACATTAACAATAATGAAGAAAGATGAATTCATGAATACATGAGAGTGGATAGGATAAGTCGGAAACCCCAACAACATCATCGTTCCATATTTTACATCAATCACTTTTGCATCTTTCAATCCAATTGATCAAAACTTGCATTCATGTTTATTTTTCGCAATTCAAAATGATTTTGTTTATAAGTCTAATTTAATCAAGAAATCACATAACTGTCTACGTCGTGAGTCCTTTGGCAAACGATACTTGTTCTTACAAATTATTATTACTTGATACGATTCGGTACGCTTGTCGAAGTGCTAACACTGAACCATTGTGATATTTGTTGAGAGTTAAGTTACATTTTGTGTTGCTTGAGGACAAGCAAAGTTCTAAGTTTAGGGTTGTGTTAATGGTTGAAAATACCGTTATTTGTGATGTAATTGTGATACTGAATACACCCTTTGTCACTTGGAAACTTGCTTGAACTCATGCTTTTTCATTAAGTTGTGTGAATAAGAGAGTTGAGGTTGAATTTGATGATTTTATGACTAATTTCCCTTGTTTTGATAGGTAATCAGAGAATACGGAAAGCAGAGATGAAGTGCTAAGGAGTTAGAGCTTAGAAAGGCCTGGAAAAGCACAAAAAGAAGGAACTGCATGAAGCTTGAGTGCCCTATCTAGAGGCTTGAGCCTTGGAAAAACGACGTCCACCGCCCGAGCACCCTCTTAGGCCGCCTGAGCGGCGAACCCCGAAACCTGAGCGTCCATATAAGGCTCCAGCCCTACATAAGGATCATCCACCGCCCGGGCGCCCAAGCGTCGTGCATCGTAGATCCGACCCATTTTTTTCTCTATTTCGACTCTTTTGGACCGGGCCTCCTTTCTACTCTTTTTCGACCTTATTTAAAGGATCCAGGAGCTCTAGGTTTTGTATCTCTAGCTGGAGCAACACAACAGCACACTCTTCTACTCTCTGAAGGCAGATCTGGAGGCAAGAGCTTCCATCCTCTACTTTTAGGGTTTACTATCTCATGCTTTTTCCATTATTCATCTAGTTTCTCCATGTCTATGGGGAACTAAACTCTATTTGTTGTTGGGGGATGATGTAACCTTGTGAACTATCATGTTTTGAATTTATTCTTAATTTATATGTTTTTTCATTAATTGTTAGGGAATTCATCTATTTCAATGCTTGCTCTATTTAACTCATTTAGTAGCATGATTTATGAATGGCATGAGTACCAAGAAGTTCCTTAAAATTCAGGTTCTTGTTGAATTCTCCCAAGGGTAATATTTCTCAGGGATGAGGGTATGAGTACTTGGTCGTCTTAAGCTCTTGATCTTCAGACTTAATTTTCTAGGAACGCTAGGAATTGCACGAACTAGGAATTAAGGTAGGCTTATTGCGCCGAGAGATCGGGTTCTAAGTAATTTAGTGAGTGACGTTAACATTAATGTAAAAAGAAGAATTCTTATATACATGAGAGTAAACTTGGTGAAATCAAACCCTAACAACATATTCATCTCATATTAAACACCCTCTGTTCATCTTTGTGTTACTCTACTATTGATCAATTTGCATTCATATTTAATTTTCTGTCTTTCATCTTAAATCAATGATCTCGTTTTATTTAAGTCTTAAATAATCAAGTTATCACACAATTGTTTAGTGTCGAGAGTCTTCAGGGATACGGTACTTGGTCTTACCATTTTATATTACTTGTGCGATTTGGTACATTTACCAATCCATCAACAAGTTTTTGGCACTGTTGTCGGGGATCAAAAATATTGTTAACAAAGCACCCTCTGCAGAAGTTTGATATGATCCTGCCATTTGAATAACTATCACATCGAGCTCTGATACCAATTGCCAGAGCGGCTGCAGCAGAATGGTTAGCGTGGAATAACAAACCAAGTGGGTTTTTAATACGAACGAACATGTGCCTTTTAATTTCTACTCAAATAAACTTACCAAGCAAATAATAATAACAAATAAAGAGAGTAAGGTTGAGAGAAATTTGCACAGATAATTTTATCTTGGTTCGGATTTTACCAATCCTATATCCAGTTGCTTATCTCAAATCAAGATAAACAGTTCACTACTCACAAAATAATTACAAATTACATTCACAAAGAAACAATTTGTAAAAGTTTAGAAACCACCTCTCTTATTACCCCAATAGATGAAAGTCACTCCCCCTGTAACTCACAAGGGATGAACACCTCCTCTGAATCTTCACAAAGGATGAACACCACCTCTGAATGCTTCACGAAGGATGGTAGGCTTTTAAATCAGCAACAACAGCAACACTCAATCACACTCCCTGTGAAAGTTCTTACTTTATGCCAACACGCTAAGTTCTCAAAGTCACAGCACAAGGGTTCAGCAAACCCTAGAACACTTATCACCGTGCACTGCAAATAAGATTTTTCAAAATACACTTGTTTTGTATTTTTTATTTCGTATTTTAGAATGAGAGTCTCAATCTGATTTATAGAGATCTCACTCAAGGATATCCCCAAAAATCTGTTGTCAAGTAATTAACGTGTGATAATCAATTATCCAATTATGGTAATTAATTATGCATTTAACGAATGCACAATGGTAAAAAAAATTGCTTAAAAATTCTCATAATTGCTCATTATAATCAATTATGGCAAGTCATAATTGATTACTGATAATCGATTATTATAAATTGATAATCAATTATCTTGAGTATAAAATGAGGTTTTCTGATTCAAAATAAATTTTAACGCAACCTAAGGCAAACAATACATAGAATCAAATATAAATCACATCCAATACATAAATCTACTAAATTATAAAAGCTTTAATATAAAAACAAGTCTTCTGATGTGTTCACTTGAGCTGATTTCACTGTTCAAGAGAGAATGAGAGCGCAAATTTGCGGGACGATGCGTGTTCACATTAACGTAAAGGCGACTACGGAAAGGCACGGATTTGCGGGATTGGGGTATTTTTCATCACCTGCTGAAGTGTAGAGATTTGCAAGGATTTACATACAATATCTAATTTACCTTTTGCATATTTTATAATTTCAACTCCAGTCCTGGCTGATGGTTGACGATGAAGACCAATTCGAAGCATTTGAAGAGGAAGAACTGGAGGTGTATTCGATTACCTTGTAGTAGTATTTAGTTCCAGAGAGTAAAGAATTTCTGAAGATGAAGTTCGTTCACAGTGGTGTATTCGATTCCAGATATGGTGTATTCGGTTCCAGTGCTTACAAGAAATTGCTTACAATGTGTATTCGGTTCTGCCCATTGTACTCGGTTCTACTGTGTGTTCTAAGCCCTTTCATAGTTTCATTGTCTCCTCCGCCCTCTTCCTCTTCTGACAACATTCTAGAAATGTATAGCAAAGGAGCAAACATAAGCTAACCCCGCCTTCTAAAAACTGTCGACATAAGAATAAAGACCAACTTCTCCATGGAATTGCTCACCTTAGATGAATTCTAGCTTTCGTTCTTGCTCCGGCCCTGGCAGAATCGCGGCAACGACGGCGGCGAACGCACTGCTCTGCCTAGGCGGCTGTAACCGTGCATTGGGATTTCAGTAATTAAGATCCGCCAAGTAGATCCCAAATTGAGTTTTAAAAGGTTTAATTAGAAAGATAAAATGGATGAATTTAGGTGCGAGAGAATGCAGCGTGCGTGCGGTCAAAAGGGTAGAGGAGAGGAATGGCAAAAATTGACTTTTTTGGTTTCCTTTACAAAAAAAAAGGAGAAAACAATATTCTGAGAAAAGGATGAGTTTGTAAGTGAAGAATGAGGGAGAAAGGAGGTAGGCGATGATGATAATAGTGGGGAAGAAAGAGCATGTTGTTGGTCTTATGTTTGAAGGAAGGGAGCACTAAAGATGATCTCGAGCAATGTGCGTGATTGCGTGTCCATTCTAGAAACACACTACATCATGCATCATGTATCACAATAATTACCTTCACTTATTAAATATAACTTATTAAATATAATATTAACATATATAATTTTATATTATATTAATCACTAGGGGCATTTTGGTAATCTTCAATTTCTATCAATTAAATAATTTTTTTATCTATTACATCAATCAAATTGTACACTAATTCTCATAAACTTTACTTCCAAATCCACTCTCAATTACCTCCAAATCCACTCAAACAAACAACAAAAAATTTATCCTCAAATCTCTTCAAATCCATTCAATCACTCTCCCCCAAATCATCTCCTCCAAATACCCTCAAGTGAACACACTCTTCATGAAGATCTTCCTGCAATAAGAGCACTTGAGACATGACTTTGAGACATCATTAAAATTTCTGCTCTTTAGCTTTATGCTAACATTAATTACTAGACCACAATCCCTTGTATCCCTAATAATTAATTCTGCATTACGATTAGGAGCTTAAGACGATCAATCCTCCTATACCCATCGCTAGGAAATATTTCTCTTGGGAGAAACTCTCCAAATCGTGATTCGTAAGATATCTCCCGATACTTAAACAAATCATAAAATATAACAATTTAGCAAAGGAGAAAATCCCTAACAATTAATGAAAGAAGCATATAATAATTCAAAACAAATTCAAATACATGAAAGTTTAGAGGTTACATCTTCCCCAACAACAGAAAGAGTTTAGTTCCCCATAGTCATGGAGAAGCTAGAAACTGAAGAGGAGAGCTTCCGCATCCCCAAATTCGCATCCAAAAGAGCAAAACGTGTGTTTCTGTGCTCAAGTCATCAAGAGATACAATCCCTAGGACGTCCAAGTCCTTAAATAGATCAAAAAAATAACAGAAAACGGGTCTAGGCCCAACACGCTGGCGCTCACCGCCCTTGGAAGGGCGCCCAGGCGTGGTGCGGGAAAAAAACTGGCGCTCAGCCCCCCTTAGGGGCGCTCAGCCTTGGTGGTAGCATTCCAAAACTCACTTTTTTTGCTGTTTTGCTTGCTTTTATGGCTGATTCAGCTCTATATTTTGTTGGAGATTCTTCCAGGCACATTATTAGCTACAAAATAAAGGGAATTTAATGATAAAATCATAAAGTATAACCTCTACACACTTATTCGCAAAACTAAAGAAAAAACTTGAGTTCAAGCAAGTTTCTAAGTCAAAAAGGGTGCGTTTAGTATCAAAATTGAATCACAGATAATGGTATTTTCAACCGTTATCAGGTCTCTATAAAAAGCTTGTTGCAAAAACCTTGATCTTTATAGTGCATTTGCTTCTTGTGGTTGGAAGGACACTGAATGTAGGCTTGGCCGAACCAGTATAAAAACATAGTGTTTGAATTTTTTGATCCCTACTCTCTTTTATTCATTCGATTAAGTTCTTTACATATTCGATTTAAGTTTTTGCTGCATTGCTAATCATTTACCTTGCGATTCAAGAAAAGTGTAAAGGCATCACATTTTGTGAAAAAGATTTTAAAAGCTGTTTTTTTACACTTCACCAATTCACCCTCCCCCTTCCCCTCCCCCTCCTCTTAGTGTGAGAAATTGAGCCAGTCTATTTTAACAATTGGTAAGTTACGGTCAAAGTGGATTGGACCTTTGTTCTTACTAATGTTTATCGTTATGGTGTTGTTGAAATCAAGAGTGAATCCACGGACAAAATCTTCAACGTTAATGGGTTTTGGCTGAAGCCTTTCCCAACAATCTTTCCTTGCTTAATACTGTTGTGGAGGAGACTTCTTTGCTCCTCGATCCCACTTCTATTCCACCTGGACTTAGGGAGGTTTTTTTCTTTTTCTCTACTTTTATTCAACTTGTCTAAATCTTCTTATTATTCTGATTGCTCTTATCTTCTATTGTAACACATTGAGACATTGTGTAGTTTAAGTGTGGGGAAAAGATTATTGTGTGTTTTAAGTTTTTCTATATTTTCGTTATTTTAAGCTTGTGTCTGGTGTACAGTCTTGCATTCTTATCTTGATTTCTGGGTTTTGTTTAGGTTGTAGGCTCTTACTTCACCATTGGATAGGAGTTGATTGATATTGTATGGTTTGAAAGCTCTACTTTTCTCTGCTAGGAAAGATGACTATCAAGTTTGAGAGGTTAATTTGATTGTGATAGAAATACCCTTTATAAGCCTACCTTGATTTAATCGTTTGATAACTCATTTGAGTCTATGTTTTCCCCTTTTCCTTGTTTTAAAGCTCATTAATTAGCTTTAAGTGAAAAACCATGATTACCTTAACCTTAGGGAATTTTGGAGCTTTGGAATTGTTTTGGAAACAAGTGTGGAGGTGTGTGCTTTCATTGGATTCTTATGAATTGACTAGTTGAGTTTATTGATTCCTCTTATTGTTTGTTGTGTAAATATCTTATGTACCTTGTCTCTTGCTGTGTTCCAAAAAAAAATGAAACATGAATAGAAAAATAAAAAAATGAATGGTAGAGTCAAGAAGAGGATTGAAATTAGAGGTTTTGGGTATGGTTTTATTGTATTTTCACTTGTTCCCCATTGCTCCTCTATTCATTTTGTTTTGTAGCTTATCATTTATATTTCATCCTCCCTTGTCCTTAGCCCCATTACAACCCTGAAAAGGCCTTTTGATCTAAACATGCATATGCTTTAAGTGTTGATATTAGAGGCTTGCCAAGTTTTTTTTGCTTACTTTCTTCAATGAACTGAGTTAAAATTTCTTACCCTAGACACTTGAGAGATACAGTGATATAGTGCATTTATGAGATTTTTTTGCTTGTGACTCACCTCTTCAGTTGATTGATTATTTTTCTATGTCTTGAAATGCTTGGATGATTTCCATGAGTATCTGATTTCTCTAAATCTTTATGTGTTGGATGTTGTCTACTCCTGTTCTTTTTCCAGGATTCATTGAAGATTGTATAAATCTGTTTGTTTACTTTTACGTCTTTTTGTTTCTATTTTCTTTTGTTGTGTCACCTTCTTGATATCTTTCGAATTACTTCTTGATCTACTTTTGATTTTGCCTAGGAATACAAAAGACTAAGTGTGGGAAATTTGATGAATCATTATTTTCTCCTATTTACTTATCTTTATGTACCAGATTTTATTAGTGAATTGCGCTTATCTGTCTACTATTTCCTCAATTTTCCTATTTGGGTTTAAATCGACCAATAATTTATATTTTAATTAATTTGAATTTTCTGAGCTTAATTCTTCCCATTATTATTTTCAGAGTAGTTTTCGAATTATTCTAGACTTCAAGAGGAGTTATCACGCCATCTGCCATGTCATCTGCCATGTCAACACTAGTGTTCACCTTAGCTTTTTTTTATTTTTGTTTGTATTGTATCTTAGTGTAATCTTCAGAATTAAAACTTGGACACATTTTGGGTCAAATTTATGGACTGAGCCAAAATTTAGAATAAGGCTCATTTAGAGAATAATAGGCAAACTTGGCTAGGGTTTTAATACCCTTGAAATCAGACTTTGGAGGAGTCTTTTTGGGAGGGGACGTTTTCTGCTGCTGCAACTACAGCCTTAGCGTTTGCTTTCATTCCCTTTCCTTCTTTCTTTGTTATTTTCGTTGTTCCTTGCTCTAGAAATTTATTGTTCCTAAATAAATTACAATTTTGTGTTCCAATTCATTTTCCAGATTTCGAATTTCATTTTCCATTCATTTTCGTTTAAATTTCCACTTCATCTTTGCCTCTGCCTTTTCGTTTGGTTCTTGCAATTTCGTTTTTGGTTCTCTGTGTTTTCATTCTACACTTGCGTTTTTCATTACCTCTGCGTTCATATCTGTTGATGTTTGTAATATGTTTTGTTGTGTTGAATTTAGATTGAATGGAAGCTTAAATCCGTTGAGTTGGTAACTAAGAAGATTGTAATGTTTCCTTGAGATCATTGTATGAATTGTGATTCTGTTCTTGTTTAATCTGTAACGTATTTAATTTGTTGTGTGCGTTACAATTTGGTTCACTCATAGTGGTCTAAATTGTAGACACTTGATCTCCGCTTAGTTTATTGAATTTGCAGTTGCTTAATATGTGGTGTGCATAAGTGATGAGTGCATATTTATGCTCATATTTATGCTTTAAAATTTAAATTTTTTATGGGATATTTGTGCTTAAATGGTTGATTTGAAGAGGATTTGTGATGATTGGATTTATTGTGTTTGGAAATAAAAAGGGCTTAAAAAGTGATTTTAATTGCATAAATTATTCTTGGAAATTCTTACGTTTATTTGTGCAGCTGAAATTACAAGTTTATTGGTCCAAAGTTGCAAAAATAAGGCCTAATAATAACCCAACAAAAAGTCCTTTTCTGTTACACTACACACCCCTCCTACAATTCCTAAGTCAGATTGCCTAAGATGGTGCCTGTGGCAGTCCACCACTAACACAGATAACCAATCAGATAAGGTCATGTCATCCATCCTTGCACTAATTAGTGAACCAACCAGATTGTGCCACATCTTCACCCCTAACACATCAGCCTTGCCACGTCAGCATCTCCTTCAACCCTTCTCCAAACAGAAACCCTAATCCTCCTCCACCATCTTCTCCCTAGCACCGTTGGTAGTTGCCACTATCTCCTTCTTCATGAGCTACAACCACCCAAATCAAACCTAAATCACCACCGTGACAGCATCCACATTCTCGCACCTCGCCCTTACCACACAAACCCCAAAATCGCGCCTCCCTATTTGTTATTCGACCTTCATCCGGCAACCATGGTATCCACCCACAACACAAAAACATTTCATTCACCTCCATCACGAGATTCATCCACACACAAAGCCAATGTGGGCCTGTAATATCAAAACCCAGAACCAAATTCAAGCACCGCCGCATAGCATCATGGAGACCTAGGCTTTCTCGCATTCTCACCACCGTCGCGCAACCGTCCACCATCAATCTCGCACTAGCTATCGCGAGAGCTCTCGCTTTCTTTCGCACAACCTACAATCAGAAAAACCCAAACGCAAATCGCCACAACGTTGCAAGGTCGTTGCCACCACACAGTAACCATGGTGGAACGTGAAGTCTAGTCACGAAACCTAGTTCGAGATTCATCATCTCCCTCGTGCAGTTCATCTTCACCATACTTGTAGCAAAAACGAGAGTTGAGCGCCTCATCCTCTCCACAGCGGCGCATGACCAAGGGACAAGTCTTTCTCCCTTTTCCCTAATCTGAAACCCTAATTTTGGGTGGGGAAGGGGATGACATGTGTCAAGATTTCATTGGGTGCGACTCCTCTAGTCAAAACTGGTCAAATAGGGGTTCTAGTGCAATTTTGAGAAATTAAAGTGCAGTTGGAGAAACTCTCAGGGGCTTTTCTGCGATTTTGGAAAATTAAGGAGGGACGTGAATGGAATTTCATATATGATTCAGTTGATATTTTAAAGATAATTAAGTTAATATCTATCAAATATTCTTTAAAACTGATTTAATCTAATGAATATTTGAAAGATATAAGATATAAGATAAAAGATCTTATCAACACAATATTCAGAGTCTAAGCCCAATCAAGTTCTATATAAAGAGACCCAAGGGAGGCAGAAAACACACTTCATTCATTCTCAGACTCCTCCACTAGAAGCAAACATCCACCACTCCTCTCACTTTTATTCCATCATGTGTTTCACTCCATTCATGGAGGGCTAAGCTCCTAGGGCTATTCCACTATAATTTCATTATGGATTCTGAGATTAAGTTGAATTAATGCAATTGTTTCTTTTGATTATTGATTTGAGTTATTCTTCTTCTATGTCTTTCATATCTTAATCATATTAAAAGCAATGGTTTTTGCATCATAAGGTGTTTGAATCTACATGCATATTGATCATATGAGTTCAAGGGTTTCTAGGTTTGGTTGATAATCTACTTTGATTAAATTTAGGAACTTTCATATGATTAAATTGGTTTTTGCTATCAATTGAGAATATACTTTGATTGGTGGTAATAATTTCAACTATAATTAATTGAGAATTTACTTTGATTAATTAGTTTTTAATTTAGTTAGGAGATTTAAGAATAGACATGATTAAACACAATAGAATTTGATTGAGAATGTACTTTGGTTGAATTTATTGTGAATAATCTAGAAACATCTTGCATTTGATTGAGAATCTACTTTGGTTAACTGCATGATCGCCCTCAAATTAATTAAGAATGTACTTTAATTAATTTGAAGCTTAAACAATAATCAATTGAACAATGATATGTTGATAAACAATGATGAATCTATCTTGGAAAAGCAGTGGAATTAGCCTATTTTCATCATAATTGTTTTTAAGTTTCCTCTTTGTTCTCTTTAATTTCAATAGCATAGTTTCTCACTTTCATTTTTTAGCATTGCATAGCATTCATAAGATTCAAATATTGAAAAGCAATTCTGTATTCATTGGGAGACGACTCAAGGTTACTTTAACCCTATCTACTTTCTTGAATACTACTCGACTATATTACATGTATTTGGATGATCAAGTCTATAACCATTTGTATGCTTAGATTATTTATTTTGAAAGTAAAATGTGTTGTATACTGAATTATAATTACATGACTTGAATTTGTTTGATAATAGTAGCTTACCCTTTCACCTTTGTCTGTTTGTGTATATTTGTTTTCTCTTTTGCAGTGATCACTTTAATAGTGTGAGCTTAGGGGATATCTTTTATGAGCATGTACTAAGAAGAGATGAAGTTGAGGTATAGAGTAGAACATTTCATTTTAAGTTTCATTCGTTTTTTAAAGACCTCATTACATTTTTTGTTCAGTGTAATATCTCATAGTTGTGTAGAATCTTGTATATAATTTGTTATTATAAGTTATATATAAATATATGTAATAGCATCTTATAAGTATTTCTTTGAGTTTATTGTTTTGTAATATTGAAGGTGTAACAAATTTCATGGTAATTGAATGTTATAAAAATTGAAATGATACATATAAATTGCAATTTAGATTTCTAATAACAAAAACTATACAACAAACCAAAATTATTTGTAACAATTATAATTTTATAAAAAAAATTAAACTCAATTAAAGTAGTTACCAATAATAGATTGAAAGATATGATAGGTTAAAAATATATAAATAAAAAAAAACATCTTAAATTTTTTTCGAAAGAGTAATGGTTTTGAAAATTATATAACCGAAGAGGGAGAGAAATTATTATGTGATCTATCCACTCTTTGTCCTTCATTTGGATCAATTTTTATGTCACATATGATTACATGTTTTTATTATTTAATTTTAAATTTGAAGACTCAAAAACATCACTTATATAAAAGCCATAAACAAAGCTATTGTGTATACATGATAATTTTTCTAAGTGGGGAGAGTGAGACAAAATGTGCTATTTGTATCATATTACTTTATATTTTAATATAAATGTTTGGAAGACTTTATGTCACCTCATTGTTAGCTGAATTCAATTATACTTTTTTCTAAAAAAGAAAACAACAGATCAAACTTTATTAGTAACTACTCATTCAAAAAGTTTGATAAAGAAAATATATAACATCGTTTTTGCATTATATTGAAAACACCATGTCATAAATTATATCACCCTACATATAGTTAGAAGAACTATTCTTTTGAGCTGTCCATAATGTGAAATAAATTATATCACCCTACATATAGTTAGAAGATTATTTGTTATTATGAGTACATTTATTTTCTCTAAACTCAAAAAACGTGGCAAAAAAGGAAAGCACAAAATCGCAGTGATGATGAGAGGAAACAGAGAAGGAAAAGATCTTATTGGAGAAAATATTCAAAAGCTTGTTACACGTAGTGGCACAAGTCTTTATATACAAATAGAAAAACGAAAATCGAACATGCAAAATAGTTATTAACTGCAAACAGAAAAAACGCCCGATGATCCTATTGAGCGTGAGAGAGCGAGACAGGAGAAGAGCAGGTTCTAAGACAAACATATAGCTTTATCATCACTTAATATTCTCACATACACATAATTTTAATTTTTAACTTTATAACTACTTACTTTAATTTTTCACAATCAAAACATGAAGCAGAGTTCAAACTCAGCAACCAAACACAAACTTAAATAAACTTTATGTTACCAATGAAGAGCATTGGTAAATTTGAAGATAAATGATTTTGATGATGTTGAAAGATGATACATTGTTATAGTTGTTTTAAAAGCAATTTGTAGATTATAAATGTATTAGGAAAAGCCTTAAACGTGTAATACTTAGAAAAATTTGTATTTTTAGAACTGCTACGCATTTAATCGATTATTAGAAGCTATAATCGATTATCCTGAGCCCTTCTGAAAAACCTCGTTGCTCTGGAATAATCGATTATTACTCCAAATAATCGATTATCACTAGTTCTAATGAGAACTGCCAAAGTCTCTGGAATAATCGATTATTCCTCAGGATAATCGATTATCACTCTTTGAAAACCCTGTAACGGACTCGAATAATCGATTATCACTAACAATAATCGATTATCTGTGGCAGTTATAATTCATATCTGCGAAATTAGAATAGTTGGCTATATAAGGTTCTTCCAAAACTCTAAGAAGACAACTCTGAGCTTTTTGAGAATACAGTTTGTCTGAGGAAGTTCTAAAAAGCTAGTTCAAGTGCTTTGCCTGGTCTCGTGAATAGGAGAAGCTCGCGTTTCGTGTGTCGATAGTCGGAGCGGTTCTCTTCGAGTTGGCAAGGTAGTCATCTTCCGGTTCGTTCGTCGAAGGAAGGTTTTATCTCTCTGTTTTTTATTCACTCTTATTGTAATTGGTGAAACTGATTTTAGTGAAAACGTTAATCACTTTTTATAGTGATTAACAACTGGACGTAGATTCTTTTGAATCGAACCAGGATAAAAATCCAGTGTATCAATTTTTCTACTCCCTACTCTTTTTATTGTTTTATGCACATCAACGGTTTGATAAATTTTCTCTAAGAAAACTGTTTTTCTAAAACGGACCATCGAAACTTGATTTGTGACCGTAACACGCTTTCCAAATATTTTATTCCGCTGCGCGACTCTATAACGGTACCGATTGTTCCAACAATTGGTATCAGAGCTTTCTTTGATATTCTTTCAAACTTTTGCTAAAATGGCCGGTCATCAAAATCAAGTATATGCTGAGGGTGCATCCATCAACAGACCACCTCTTTTTACTGGTGATAACTATGCATTCTGGAAAGTCAGAATGGAAATTTTTATGGGGTCTGTTGACAGAGGCATTTGGGAAGCTGTGCTAAATGGTCCCTATATTCCTAAAAGAACTGTTGATGGTGTAGAAGAAGAAAAACCGTACTTTAACTAGACCCCTGAGGAAAATAGAAGAGCCCAATTTGACATTAAGGCTCGTAATATTATTTCATCTGCTGTAGTACTTGATGAATTTTATAGAATTTCAGTGTGTAAGACAGCACAGGAAATGTGGGAGGTCCTCAGAGTCACACATGAGGGTACAGACGACGTGAAACGTGCAAGGAAGAATACACTCATCCAAGAGTATGAGATGTTCAGAATGCAACCTGGAGAAACAGTATCTGATGTCCAGAACCGTTTCACTCACATTGTGAACCACCTAACAGGTTAGGGTAAGACTTTTGACACTGATGAATTGAATGTGAAAATATTGAAATCATTAGACAGGTCTTGGCAACCAAAGGTGACTGCCATCTCGGAGTCTCAAAACCTCACTCAAATGTCAATGGCAATTCTCTTTGGAAAACTTCGTGAGCATGAGCTTGAGCTGAGAAGATTAACTGTAGAAGAGGATCAAGGCAAACGAAAGACGCTTGCCTTCAAGTCTGAAATCTCAAAAAGAAAAAGTTCTAAGAGAATTGAGGATGATGATTCCGATGACGATGAGGAAAATATGAGTCTTATGATTAAGAAGTTTGCTAAATTTATGAAAGCAAAGGGAAAAGACAAATACCGTGAAGAAAGGAAAGAAAATCAAGGATCTCCATCCAGCGTTAAATGCTATGGATGTGGAGAAAGAGGACATGTGAAGACTGATTGTCCTAAGAATAGGAAAAGTGAAGAAAAGAAAGAAAGAAAGTTTCCAAAGAAGAAGAAAGCTTACATAGCTTGGGAAGAGAATGCTTCTAGTTCTTCAAGTTCAAACAATTCAGATGAAGAAGCTAATTTGTGCTTAATGGCAGACTCAGAAGATGCAGGAAGCCAAGTAAGTGATTCTAGCTTAGAGTCAAGTGATGAATTTGATTTACAAAAGGCATTTCTTGATTTGTTAAATGAATCTGAAAAACTTGATCTTGCTCATAAAAAGCTAAAGAAAGAGCATAATGAATTGAAATTGAAGTATGAAAAAGTACTAGATGACGAAGTTGTTTTGAGAAACAAAGTTAGTAATCTAGAAACTAAATTATCTGAATCTGATGTTATTGTATCACCTGTTGAGTGTTTATCTTGTAAAAGTCACATGTTTGACATTGATATACTGGAAAATTTACTTTCTAAAGGAATCAAGCCTATCTCACATGTTCAAAATGTTTTTAGAAAGAGCAATGTTAGAAATATAAACATGCATCATCATAAAAAGTCAAGTTAAGAGAACTCATAGAGTTTGGGTTGAGAAAGGGACTTTTGTGAAAAATAAAGTGCATGATGTTTGTTGTTTATATTGCATGAAAAAGGGACATACTTCAAACAAATGTAGAATTAAACATTTTGGAGTTCCAAATGGGAAATATGCTTGGATTCCTGTTATAAGGTAATGTTTCTCTAACCTCAAAGGACCCAAATAAGATTATGGGTACCAAACTATATTGTTTTACTTTGTAGGTTAAGTTTTCAAAAGGAGAAGAGAACTCTATGATATTCTGCTTTTGGAATTGATGCTCCAAGCCAGGAAGTAACTCCATCAAGTGGTATCCAAAGCCTTTGTTCGAGCACCAAGTAATTGAGCTAAGTGTTGTTTAAACTGTGATGTTGCATCTTGTATTTAC
Organism: Vigna angularis; assembly: GCF_016808095.1. Classification (NCBI taxonomy): domain Eukaryota; kingdom Viridiplantae; phylum Streptophyta; class Magnoliopsida; order Fabales; family Fabaceae; genus Vigna; species Vigna angularis. The sequence continues at coordinate 35,473,832 of NC_068976.1, forward strand.
TTGATCTTCCATTATTTAGTTACTGTTATATTCATTCCTGGTTAAGCAAATGATATGTTCATCAATGTTTCATTCGTCCTGTGGTATGTTCTTTCTGTTTACACATTTTGATCAAGTGAAATTCATTTATTTAAGATATTCATGTGCTGAATTTCATTCATGTCATGTAAAGACATGTGCATTGTTATTTCAGTGCTATGTTGATAATTATCTATTGAATTTGTGTTTAACTGGCTTAATATCCAATTTCATGAGTACTATGAAGTTACCTTTGGTGTAATCTCTGTCAAGCATCAAAAACTATGAGAAAGTCATTTAAATGAGTTGGCTGACAGATTTTCATTAGCAATTTTGGATGATTAAGACATGTGAAAATTAAATTGTCATTTCTATTTCAAAGTTGGTTCTGTGGAGATTTGTTTTTAAGTTCAAATGCATAACGAATGAGCTATGATAATATACATTGAGAGCCTGGATGCAGAAAATGAACTTATCAAATTTGCATAATTTTGATGTAAATTATTTTGTTTAAAAAATGTTGAAAGATAGCACCTGAATCAGCTCTTGTGGTTGAATTTTTGCAAATGTTGTTTTGATATGCATAGTTGAATATATGAAGTTGAACAAATTGGGATATGAGAGTGCATGAATCATAGTTGGTGTTTGGGAAGTTGAAATTTGTGCTGTCAAAATTAGTTTTTGAACTGATTGTGCTAGCTGAAATGCTTTCTTGTTAAACCTGGAGTAGTTGTGATCACATTCATTTAAGCTACTATTGCATTCATTCTAGCTTATAAATTGTTTGTAGAATCATTAATTTCTAATTCGTTTGAAAACTAACTGTTGATTTCAATGAATTAATTAAGTCTGATAAAAGTTGAATTTGATCTCTAAGAAGTATTGAAACTAGTTTGGAATTGCAAATACTAATCTCAACTAGCTTGTAAGTATTTCTGCATTGCATTGGACTGAATAGATCTTAAAAAAAATTTTCAGAATTTTTTTAAGTTTAAGGGAAATATCACATTTAGGGGGAGAAATTTTTGTTTTGAATTCCTAGGATGTTTTATCATGTTCATGTCTTGCTTTATGTGCCCTTGTAATCTTTGATGTTTAAACGAATAAAATGATCTATTGTTTTAGTACATACCCTGTTTAATTGAGGGGGAGCTCATCTTAAGGGGGAGCATTATCACTCTTTTTGCTTCTTATCAAAAAGGGGGAGAAATATGTGCAGTTACTACTAATTCCTACTGTTGTTTGTCAGTTTGTATCTTTTGCAGATAACCCAAAGTGCTTTTAAAAAGTGATTTTTGATCATCATCAAAAAGGGGGAGATTGTTACCAATGAAGAGCATTGGTAAATTTGAAAATAAATGATTTTGATGATGCTGAAAGATGATACATTGTTATAGTTGTTTTAAAAGCAATTTGTAGATTATAAATGTATTAGGAAAAGCCTTAAACGTGTAATACTTAGAAAAATTTGTATTTTTAGAACTGCTACGCATTTAATCGATTATTAGAAGCTATAATCGATTATCTTGAGCCCTTCTGAAAAACCTCGTTGCTCTGGAATAATCGATTATTACTCCAAATAATCGATTATCACTAGTTCTGATGAGAACTGCCAAAGTCTCTGGAATAATCGATTATTCCTCAGGATAATCGATTATCACTCTTTGAAAACCCTGTAACGGACTCGAATAATTGATTATCACTAACAATAATCGATTATCTGTGGCAGTTATAATTCATATCTGCGAAATTAGAATAGTTGGCTATATAAGGTTCTTCCAAAACTCTAAGAAGACAACTCTGAGCTTTTTGAGAATACAGTTTGTCTGAGCAAGTTCTAAAAAGCTAGTTCAAGTGCTTTGCCTGGTCTCGTGAATAGGAGAAGCTCGCGTTTCGTGTGTCGATAGTCGGAGCGGTTCTCTTCGAGTTGGCAAGGTAGTCATCTTCCGGTTCGTTCGTCGAAGGAAGGTTTTATCTCTCTGTTTTTTATTCACTCTTATTGTAATTGGTGAAACTGATTTTAGTGAAAACGTTAATCACTTTTTATAGTGATTAACAACTGGACGTAGATTCTTTTGAATCGAACCAGGATAAAAATCCAGTGTATCAATTTTTCTACTCCCTACTCTTTTTATTGTTTTATGCACATCAACTATTTGATAAATTTTCTCTAAGAAAACTGTTTTTCTAAAACGGACCATCGAAACTTGATTTGTGACCGTAACTCGCTTTCCAAATATTTTATTCCGCTGCGCGACTCTATAACGGTACCGATTGTTCCAACACTTTATATTAAGTATTTTTTTAAAATTATATGAAGGACATATTTCATGTATACTATAGGAATGAATTTTTTATAAAAGATAAATTTCAATTTTGCATGTAAGTATAAAGACTAAAAACATTTTTAACCTTTCGTGATAGACGACTACTTCACACTTCAATAGCAATACACCTCTCTCACAGTCACGAACAACAGTAAAGCTCTCAAATAACTTGATGAAAAATTATGGTGAGCCTTATCCTTATTCATAATGTGGTGGTGACGATTCATCTTATGGCATAATGGGTTAAACCCATCACAAATCAGTCCATAAAATGCTGCGTTCAAGGTAACTCTTTGAATTCAGTAATGTTTTTCCCCCTCTAAGGTAACATTTCATTTTTGAACCTTCATAACTCTTACCAAGTCATTGTTTTGGTTTCTGCACCACACCTACTCCCATCAGTCACATCTCCTCATATTTGACAACACATCATTCAAATCTCTCCATCGCTACGCTTCTCAAGATTGTGGGCTACTATACTTGTAAGGTTATGGCCAAAAAAAACAAATTTCTTTTGCAAAATTCTTTCGCAAAATCGCACATTCTAACTATCGAACATTCACATCTCACTTCAACTACAGACCAAACTCTAACATTCCTTACATGCCTTTAAGACATGAAAAGACTAAGGAACCGGTGTACTATATGTGGTTGATGACCCCTCCGCCCTGCTAACGACAACCTTTAAATGAGTTATCTAAGACAATGATATGATACCATTTATAGGGTACCTAGTATTAGATAACATGTGACTAATATAAGACGACCACTACATCATCTAGCCAGATACCGAGAATGGTACCTCTAAAGGAGAAAATTCAACGATCACTACCGGTGTCGATTATAGCGTAATGGGTACTATGTTTCCTATATTGAAGCATGCATCTGCTTTGATAATCATGTTGCTCACTAACTTAGGGTACCGCATGTCGATATTTCATTGTGCCTATCGAAGGCATTCTCGATTTGGATAATTAGTCAAAAATAGGTGTAGTTTCTCATAGGTAACTTGATCAGTGGGCCTATGGGTTAATGGGCCCATAACTATGGCTCATTTAGATAAGGGCCCTGGTGAGCGAAATATATCTATAAATATTATTTTAATTGCACTTTGACTTCACTTTTTACATTAATCCAAATTTTATATCTATAAATATTATTTTAATTGCACTTTGACTTCACTTCTTACATTTAATTTAAATTTGACTAGAATTTTTGATCGAGTATTAACTTAAGTATTGAAAAATCTTCATCTCACCATTTGTTAGAGGACAAAGGAGACTTGGAAGATGAGTATGAATAGTAAATATTTACTGACTAAAAAGAGACTTTGCAAAATACTTTCAGTTCCACGAAAACATATATTAAAAATATAATCAAATATACTAAAAATTGTTATATTTACTTAAATAACCAATAACTATTTTCACCAACTGCTGTATTTATGTGTGGAAAGTTAAACTTGATATTCATTTATTTTTGTTTTATGTGTTTTTTATTTTCTTTTATTTGCAGATATCATGTTTTGTTTTCTATGGAAACAAACATGTTCTAAAGCACGATGATTCTTAGAAAAATAAATAATGATGTCACTAACACACCTTATTAGTATTTATTTTAGTATACATTTTTTTTTAAACCAGTAAATAAGACTTCATTAATCCGGTGTAAGTGCAAGCATTTTAATACATTTATATTAATTATGTTTATTTTTTCAAATACTTTCAACAGGTTATAGGTACGGATAAATTCACTATGAGGTGATTAATAATATACTGCCTTTGAAAAAAAATGCCAAACGGATAGATTTTAGTAGGTACGTAATAAATAACAAAGCAGTTATTTTAATGGAAAGCGGATAAGTACATACACTTGTTCGAATCTATTGTCACCCCTCTCTATTGGTAACTTATTTAATAGGTAAAGTACAGTGTCTCATTTAATTTTCATATACTAGTGATTAATATTGTAATTTTAACATATAGTATATATATATATATATATATATATATATATATATATATTATATCATTTCAAGAAATATATTTACTGAATGTATATATTATATTCAAGAAATTTATTTGTTTTTATTCAAATCTTGAGTGTGAATTTATAGATAGATAGTGAGATTTTAACGGTAGTTTGATTGTTTCTTTTATTTAAAAAGAGTTTTGTTACTCTTAAAAGTAGATAGATTTACTTATAAAAAACTATTCGATGCTCAAGTAAAAAAAGAGTTAGGATCTTTTACAATAAGGTGAAAGTATGTCTATGAAGTGAATATTCATTATGGAATACTAATTATATTTATATGATCAATATGAGTCTTCAAGAGTATAATAACATTATAATAAATAGTAACAAAATGATAAATAATAAATACACTAAATTACAAAAATTTAGTCATAATTGTAAATATACATAATGAGAAGACTTAAAAAGTCTTATTGGGTCACATTTTTTATAATATGCCTATTGGACCAGGTAACAACAATATTATATTACAAAAGTACATATTAGTAAGCTAATTTAAATTTAAATATTAAGTATATGATATATAACACATATTATATATCTTATCTCATATATCAACAACCTCCATAGATAATTACATTATTGTATTTTTAACAAGAGGAATATATTTTTCAACATTTTCAATAAATAATATCAATTGAAATATTGTTCATAATGTTGAAATCCTTATCCACATTCATTATGTATAGTGCAATTACCAGACGATGTATCTTAGAAGGCTCACACTTATTAAACACACACAAACATATACATACTCAGACAAACAAAGACATATAGACACTGGTAGATATAAAGAGACACACACCCAAAAAAACATAAATATAAAACACACAAACATGGACACATCACATATAAAAAGAAACACAAAGACACTCACATACATATACACAAGCGTAGATTAACATAAGCACACACACATAGACAAACACAAGCACACCAACATATACACAAAACAAACACACACAAAAAGACATATACAAACATGTAGACACATATACATACACACATATGCAAATACAAACACACATACACAAAGTGAAACCCTTCCAAATGAGAAAATTATCTCAATCTCTCTCTCACTTGAGCTAAACGCTTCATTGCTTGAGTGTTCACTATATGACTCAAGTGATGATGTGTAATGAAGGTAATCACTTAACCAATATTGTTCAATGAGTCACCACTTGGTGATAAAAATTTCTAAGCTTAGCTCTTGTTCTATCAAACAATATGAGTGGTCAAATGATGGGTAGAATATGTGATCTAGCATTTATCAGCTCGTTTAGTGTCTAACTCATTCAATGTCTACCAGTCCATCCAATGTCTACCAATATTTTGTTTTTCGTTGATGAGAAAATAGGTCAATTAAGGGGGTCTTCTATTTTATGTTGGTCATACAATAAGTCTAATAGACATTTTATGTTTTTCAGTATGAAATATTTTCTATTTTTCAGTTTTATTTTCTCTATTATATATATCTTTATAAATGTTTTTGTTTGACATACAAAGTTAATACACAGGTTTTATTTTTATGTCTCTTATTCTTTCATGGAGATAATTAATCAATATAGAAGAAAATTTTTATTGCATCTGTAGTCTTGATTCTATATACAATTCTAATATGATATCACAACTCTTCTTAAAAAGAGCTTTGTTCCACACTTTTATTTTATTTTTTATCTTGTTTCTTTTTTCTTCTACTTCTCTAGTTGTTTCTCTTAAGTCATGGTATATGAACAACCTATACACATTTTTCTATACTTATATCCAAATGAGAATCTTATCGTTGTGCTTATTTCACCTAAGCTCAATTCCAACAACTACCAGTTTTGGAGGAGGTCTATGACCTTGAATGATAAGAGCAAGATGAAATTTATCTAAAGTTCAACCTTCTAAGACTAATCCTACTTACATGTCAATCAGACAAGGCATTATATGGATAAATATGGCAACTGACATATAGAAAGATTTAAAGACTATAGATATTCAGAATGTGATCTTCTCTACATCTTTGATAAACTAAAGTGAGATGATCATTGAATATTTTACAAAATTAAGAATCATTTAGGATGAGTTAGGAGTTTTTTTACCACATAATGGATTCTATAACTACTATAATTGATTCCATCATACCTGACATACAAGTAGAATCAATTCCATTTGCATTTATAATATCATGGAATCAATTCCATGTTATTTCATCTCTACAACCACATGGACAGAATCGATTCCATCATCTTTCTTGGTAGCACATAATCGATTTCATCGTCTTGCTAGGCAGCACAAAATTGATTCTATCATCTTCCTTGGTAGCATAGAATTGATTCCATCATCTTCCTTAACAGTACAAATTGATTTAGACAAACACAAAATTGATGCCCTTTTCACCATAAATTGAAACGTAACAGAAAAAATAGACTAAATGCCAGGCATGGAGACGAGCTTGGAAATATTATTATAAGCTTGGCTAGGCTAGGCTAAACAACAAGCTCGGCTAAGCAAGGCTAAATAACAAGCTCAAGTTGACAAGACCAAACAACGACAAACTTGACAAGACTAAAGGACAAGCTTAGCTTGGCAAGGTTAAAGGACAAACTCGACTCGGTAAGACTAAATGACAAAAAATCGACAAAAGAAGAATTTTTTTTTTATTATTTTGTCTTCCTTTACAATCTACACCACAAGAACCTAACAAAACTCCTTTTCCTCAATGAGTTGTACCATAATAACTAAACACAACTCCTTCTCCTCTATGGACCATAAGATTGTTAGACAAGTACAAGGTTGAAGCTTATATTCAATTGAGTGTTTTACCCCTACCTTCCAACAATAACATTGATGATATTTTAAAATAAGAAGTTACCCTGTTACCCCTCCTAGTGAAAGACTCTCATCCACTAGGAGAATCTCCATTGTGTTGCATCAAAAATTTCATTCTTCATGCAAAACTTTAACATCTTGCAACAATATAATTTCAAATAAAAAACAAGAACATTTTAGTCTTTGAATGGATATGACAAACTTGTTTAAATATTCGTGAATAAATTTATAATCTCTCATCTAAATTCGATATTTTAAATCACCGTAAATAAGTGGATACAATCAAACGAATTTATTATAGATCCATTCTTTTACGCATGCGAAAACATTTCATATGCAAAAACAAACACAACCAAAATTTTTTATTAAACAATATCAAAGTAGAAATGGAATAAAAAAAGTGTGGTAAAATTTTTCAAGGACAATAGTATTTTGATATTCAAAATTTTTTTCACTCATTTCACGTCGTTATTTTCACTTTTTCTTTTTCTTTTTTACAAATACGAAAATTTAATTTTTATGACTATTTCAGACTTGTGAAAGAATTTAAAAAACAATAAAAAAAATAAACAATAAAATAAATTTGGTTGATGCGAGAGTGGTATTCTGGTACTTCCAACCCACACGTTGTGTTCACAAAACCTCTGCGCATTTAGTTTCTTGTGGTTCCTTCTCTTTCTTCTCGCTGATTCATCAGTTGCCTTCATTAATGATCCTATCTTATCACTTTAACTCAATCTGTATCAACTAATAACTAACTCAAGTTTAACACCATTATATACACCCGCATCTTCACACACATCACACACATCACACAACACAAACCTTGTTCTTCTTCTTCTTTGTTCATCACAACCACCATCCTTATGGAACAAACCCAGCCTCCGACCTCCAAGATCTCAACGGTGGTGCCCGCAACCCCACGCGGCGACGAACAGACTGAGTGGCACCTCAGCTCCATGGACCTGCTCCTGAAGCTCCACTACATCAGAGCCCTCTACTTCTTTGACAACCACGCTGCTCAGGGACTCTCCATCTACGACCTCAAGAAACCCATGTTCCCACTTCTCGACCACGTCACTCATCTCTCGGGTCGGATCCGCATCTCCGAGTCGGGTCGACCCTTCATCAAGTGCAACGACGCTGGTGTCCGCATCGCCGAGTCTCACTCCCACCTCACCCTTCGGGAATGGTTCCATCAAAACGGCTCCTCCCTTCATCACGCTCTTCTCCCCAATCATGTGCTTGGTCCTGACCTAGGTTTCTCCCCTTTGGTCTTTCTTAAGGTACATCATTATTCACTTTCTTAAATTTCTTTTTAATTTATATATATATTAGATAACCAAAATTTATACAAAAATATGTTTCAAGCGGTTTAAAACTTAACTTTTTATTGTTTGGGATTATTATATGTGGAAACATGGTCTCCTTTCAATATTATAATAATTAAATTTAAGGCTGATTAAAAAATATAAAAAAGGTATCTTTATATTGTAATTTCTTTTCTACTTTTATTTTTCGTCTTCAGTTATTGCTTGAATTTATTGCTGAGAGTTGAGAATGTCTTTAGCAACTCTTTTTATGATTTGTGACACTTTTATTTCACGGACTGGTTGCTTTTTCTTTTTATGTGAGTTGCCTATAATTAAGAACCTAAAGTCCTATTTTATACTTAATTTTGGGCATGTTAGTTGGGTGTGATGCAAAGTGTGCTGTTGCGGTGCTTGCTTTTAAGACCTTTTATCATTGATATATACTTTCATGGAAATTTCACCAGTTAATGAATGGCTTATGTTTCGCCATGAATCTCATCAAAGATATTAAATTCACTCATCTTTTGGGATAATGAAAGAAAAGGATTACTTTGGAGTGACTTTGAAGAAAGGGAATTAAAAGTAAGGTCGTCTAATTTAATGCAAAAATTGGTGAGTAGAAAATTTATTGGTGTATTTGATTAATTTTAGTTGAATTAATTACCTTGCTTTTTCTTTAATGTAATGTTAAAATTAACTCAGGAATATTTTTCAAAATACAACTTTTTTGGTTAAAAATTAGTTTAGAAAATAAAATAATTGTTTCTTAAAAGTATTAATTATTTAATATGCTATTCGTTAATTGTCGACAATAACTATTTTTGTATAAGACTGCTTATTTTTTAGTTTGTAATCTTACTTTTCGCCTGATTTTAATTAGATTATATACATGATTTGTTATGGTGTACAAATAAAATAAGTAAAACGAAAATTTTATTCAGATAGAAAAAATTATCTTGTTTCTTAATTTCTTTGAAATAATCTTAAATGATACTTTAAAAAACAGAGAAAAAAAGTAAAAAAGAAAAAGCACATATAGCTATAAATAATAAATGTTTTCGACGTCAGGGTTTACTAAAAAAATGATTTTTTTTTTAATTGAAATAACCATTTCTGTACATATAAGATTACAATATATGTATATATAATTGGAGTGGGGTTGGGGAATAAGATAGCTGGTTATTAAAGAACATGTCATCGATGGTATAACAACCGAATAGACCTATGAACATTTTTCTCCTTATTTATATATTTGTTTTCGTGTTGCATAAAGTGGTTTTAAATTTGTCTATAATTATTAATATTAGTTAAAACAAGTAAGAGGTGTGATTTTTAGACAGCAGCAATGATGATTTAAATCTTTGTAATTACTTTGTATACGAAATAAATCATATTAAAAGGAAAAGTATTTATACCGTAGACGTTCATATCCTTATAAAGAATGTTAATTATTACATCTGACAACATATAATACGGATTTGTTTGCCTACTTTACTATCTTAAGTACTCTGCGTGATCTGAATAAAAAAGTTTTCCCAACACAATGAGATGCAGTTGCGGTTTCTGGTTTCGTTCCACATTTGCTTTTGCTCTTATCCGAAAGGTGTTATGTGTCGTAATCTTCGTCCGCGAATGACCACCGTTAGGTATGCATTCATTAATCCCACAGACAAAATCATTGGTTCATACCAATGGACAAGTCACAGCAGGAAAAGATAGAACATTAAGATAAAATTAATAGAATTTAGCAAAGAAGAGTGTGTTATGAAAAAAAAATCATATTATTCAATGCTTTTTTTTATAATAGTTAATTAATTATTAGTATTATGTTAATAGTCTAAGTTTTTTTTTAACTCATTAAACTAATTTTATAAGTTTTTAATGTTAGCGGTGGGAATTAAAATTACAATCTCTTTTATATTAATTTCTTCTGAATTTTACGATTAAGTCGACCTTATAAGTCCTGAAACTTTATGTGGTACCATGCAACTAACTATTAATGTGTCATTATGTTTTTTGTTTTGCATGCAGTTCACTTGGTTCAAATGTGGAGGGCTTTCTGTGGGGCTTAGTTGGTCCCATGTTCTTGGAGATGCTTTTTCGGCTTTCAATTTCATCACCAAGTGGAGTCGCATACTCGCGGGTCACGCGCTGCCCAAAACCCTTCACGTCCAACATCACAGACCAACTCCATCCCCACCACACAACAATGGGAATCATGGGACTCCCATTTCCGTTAAAATGGCCACGACCGTAGAGGATCTTTGGCTCGCCACAAACGACACCAAGATGGTTACTCACACTTTCCACGTTACTCCCAATCAGCTTGACCATCTGGTAACGTCCATGTTCACATGCGACGAAAACCAAGCCGACGATACCTCGTACTTCAAGATTCTATCGGCTCTGTTGTGGAAACACGTGGCACGCATCAGAGACTCGGAGCCAAAGATAGTGACTGTTTTGACACGTGGTGGTGGCTCGGATGACTTTCCGGCCAATGACGTGGTTATAAGTGTGGTTGAAGCAGACGTGGCGGTTGGAAAATCCGACGTGGCGGATTTGGCGAAGCTGATTGGTGAGGAGAAAAGGGTTGAGAATGGCGTTGTGGAGAAGTTGGTGGAAGAGAAGGAAGGGAAAGAGAATTTGGTGGTTTATGGAGCAAGATTGACTTTTGTGGATTTGGAAGAAGATGGTATTTACGAGGTTTTGTTGAACGGAGAGAAACCGGTTGTGGTGAATTGTGGAGTTGGTGGGGTGGGTGATGACGGTGTCGTTTTGGTGCTGCCGGGATTGCAAGACGAAGAAGATGGGAGGAGTGGGAGAATGCTGACTGTTACTTTGCCTGAAAAAGAAGTTGAGCAGCTCAAAGAGAAGCTAAGAGAAGAATGGGGTATTCACTCACTTGCATTTTGATCATCCAAGTGTAACTTCATAAGCCAAACTATTAATAAAATTGTGGTTTAATGTCTCGGTAGGTTCCTATTTTCGGCGTGAATTTCAAATAGGTCCCTTTTCTTTTCGGCGTCTCAATTAGGTTCTTTTTTGTGTAAAATTGGAGCAATTAGGGGTCTGCCGTCAAATTAGACAAACGGTCGTTTAAGTTTGCCTACGTGTTATTAAAAATGATTTTGAATTAATTTTTGTATTAAAAAATGGATTTGTTCTTCAAGGGCAAAAAAGGTAAACTGGGGCAAACCCTTTTCTTCTTTTCTTCTTCGATTGGAAGCGCGGTTCTTCTTTTCTTCTTCGATTGGAAGCGCGGAGGGGAAATCCCTTCCGAATGAAGAACTTACAAGAGGTCACGATGTTATTCGCTATCAGGACCGCCGGCGACGACGCCGGTCACCACCAGGGCTTCTCCCAGCGCCCCGCTTCACTTCGGGCAAAGCACTCCTACACCAGCGTCCACAACCGTCGCGACCCCTCGAGATCTCCAGTCAGGCGACCGTTGCGCGACCACGCTCCGTCAAGCTAGGACAGCCACCGGCGATGACGGTCACCATAGGAGGAAGATTTACCAGCGTCAACGCGACCTTCTCCTTCTTCGCTCTTCTCCGACAACCTAACTTCACCGTGCTTCTCACTGTTCCTGTTTTTTGACTGTTGGAGACGTGAAGAGAAACTCAAAATTTGTTTTGTTTGTGCCCGAGTGGTTCTTGATGGTTCCTAGTGAATACAGGTGAGTAGTGTGAGAAGTGTATGATAGATGATGAAGGCGTTGAGGTGGTTACGGATGAGAGGAGTCAAAGGTTGGAGTTTGTATGGTTGCAGTAGGCAGAGACTGGGAAAAAAATCTCTACATAATTGAGCTCAACCGTAATTGCAAACTAACTTTTAAGTGCCTTACTTGAGCTGGCATAATCCAAGAATAAACGAAGCAAACAAACAGAGGGCCAGTGAGAATATGAACAGAAGTTAGACATTCTATTCCAACAACAATGACCACCCTGCACGACTTCAAATTTGTATGCCACCAAAAGCACTGGTAATCGATTACAAAACATGTGTAATCGATTACCAGGTTGTTTTGGTGCAAGGCAGAAGAGGACGCTCGTCCAGGTAGAAGCGGACGCTCGTCCACGCAGCGGACGCTCGTCCAGGCAGAAGCGGACGCTCGTCCAGGCAGAAGCGGACGCTCGTCTAGGCAGAAGCGACGCTCGTCCAGGCAGAAGAGGACGCTCGTCCAGCCAGGCAGAGAGAACGCTCGTCCCGAAAGCTAAGAGGACGTTCGTCCATCTAGCTAAGAGGACGCTCGTCGAGATGCGCTCAGTGGACGCTCGGTAGGAGAAGTGGACGCTCGTCCATTTTCAGTGAACGCTCGTCCACATACAGATCGTCCGCCCGGCGCGATTTTTCCAGAAAGTTTCACGCAAGAGTGCTTCTTCCAACATAACCCACCTGGTAATCGATTACCAAAATGGTGTAATCGATTACCAGTACGTTTTCTGCCTTCACATTTCCAGTCTTGCAGGGGTGAGGATTTCAACATTGTGTAATCGATTACCAAAAAATGGTAATCGATTACAGGACCCAGAAGTAAAACGCACAGAAAGAGATGAAGGAGATGAACAGAGAAAGAGAGAGTAAAACACACAGAAACAATATTATTCACTCTGATTTCTTCAAAGTCACATTTACAAGAACAGAGGTTTAGAATTTATACAATGAAAAGGCAACTGGACAGTTAATTATAAACTGTCCTCTCTGAAACAATCATTACAAAACTCTAACACAAAGCTGCCACAGTCCTCTCTTATTTAGGTAATTTCCTAATCTAAACCGAACAAATCTAACCCAGAACTACATAAATCAAGGTAAATCAACAAAAACATAGAAAGCCCTTTGAGAGAAGTATAAGAATGATCCAGTTAAAGGGAAATGAAGCCATACAAGGTACCAAATCACTTCATCTTAGCCTCTGTAAAGAGAACATGACGATTAACCCTAGGATCAAATTTTCGAAACTCAAGCTTCTCTGTGAACTGTCTCGGCTTTCTCTTTTCATAGAAAAATCCAGTGCCGGCAGCAGACACTGGTTTCACAAACATCTGAGCCTTTTTCTTCTTGTCACCCATTCTTTACTCTTGAAAGTGATATCACTATCTATCACAAACGCAAGATCTGTAATGGAGGTGTTGTGAGACGCAAATCTGTGTGGTAGATGTTCGATTCGTCGCGCTGCTGCAGGTGCGTAAGGCTGCTCCTTCCACTGTTTGTCGTGGCTAACGCCGGTGAGGTGCGATTGGAGGTTATCAGAGGAATGGCAAAGAGAAGATGATATGAAGAGGATTATATGAAAAGGGTTTGCCCCAGTTTTCCTTTTTTGCCCTTGAAGAACAAATCCATTTTTTAATACAAAAATTAATTCAAAATCATTTTTAATAACACGTAGGCAAACTTAAACGGCCGTTTGTCTAATTTGACGGCAGACCCCTAATTGCTCCAATTTTACACAAAAAAGAACCCAATTGAGACGCCGAAAAGAAAAGGGACCTATTTGAAATTCATGCCGAAAATAGGGACCTACCGAGACATTAAACCTAAAATTGTCAATTATTAAGATTGTGAGGAATATAAAATAAATAAGAATTCAAAATAAATGTATAATTGGTTGCAGTGTAATACTCGAGTAGAATTTTTTGAAAACCCATTCTAAATTCAATAAAATAAAATTTTAGTTTTATTTTTACTAAATTAGATTAAATTTTGTTCTTTTTATTTTTTTAAAATTATATTTGAATTTGTTATATTTAGTTCAATTAGGTTTAGAGATGACAATGGGACAGAACAACTTTTATCATCCCATCTTTATTTCAAGATAAAAATTTATACACATCTCTATTTTCAAGGTAAAAATTCGTACTCCTTTCATTTTCAAGAAAAAACTCATATAAGTCTCCTTTTTATGCTCAACTGAGTATATGGTTTTTATTTCATTATCGTCTTTATCGGAGTGAGTACCCTCACATTCGTGTGCATATTCGTTTTCTTTCCATTTCAATATCATTTAATTATTTTTATAATAAAATAAAAATCACGTCAAAAGAAATATAATATTATTAAATATTTAACATAAAAAATATATTATATCTTAAATATTTAAAAGAAATTATAATAATATAAATTTCAAATCAGAATACCAAATAACAATAATTATATAAAATATTTCACATTTCACATAAATAAAATTTCTCAAAGCTTTTATAAATTTTGCAACCATTAATAAAAGAAAGCTGATAAAGTTAACAAAACATTTTTTTAAATTATAAAATACTACAAATGTCTCTTTACTAAATAATTTCCTTTCTTATACACCGATAAATATTATATTAAACATATCACACAAAAGAAAAATATTAAACTAATAATAATTAACCCAATCTTTTTGGATTGTGTAAACAAGATTTATGAGAATGACATTAAATTATTGTATTATAGTAAACAAAATATCTCTATGTAAGGTGATATTACGAAAAAAAAATCATATAAAAAATCATCAAAACAATTTTTATATGATAAAAATAATAAAAATTATATATATTCTTAATATTAGGTCATTAAACTACTAATTCGCTGGAAAAAAACTAAGTTAATTAAAAAATAGATTAAATAGTAAAATTGGTAAGTTGTGTCTCTCCTTGATAAACCTAACATATCTATCTAATAAATAAACAACAACTATGTTATTATTCTTACCACTTTAAATGCACCTCCAAAGTTTACAAATACATTATTAATGTATCTAATACATTCATTGCAAACCATCACATAAACAACAACACAAGGGTAATCTTTCTAAAACAAGGTTATTCCTATAACTTTAAAACACATTCCTATATCAATTTATAAAATTATTCCTTTTAGACACAACAATAAATCTAGTTTCCTTTTAAAAACAAAGAAAAGAAAGACTCATGTAACTAAAAAGTGTCATACTCATATGCAGTACATAAACTCCATATTATATAGGTAGCTTAAGAACATCATATGCAACGGAGAAAATTTAAACTCAACAAGCATCTAAGGAACATCAAACTTATATACAACAAAAGAACTTAGGACACGTCCTCAACCAAGGAATTTAGACTCACGTACAACTAAAAGACTTCATACTCACATGCAATGAAAGAACTTCAGGCTCAACCATGCAACACAACATTTTTCTACTAAAACTTTCATGACAAAATGAACTTTATATTAAATTCATTAACTAGATCATATAAGGTAGCTTCCTTTACATGAAAAATCCAATTGTTCCAAGCTAAAACCCAAAAAGTCGTATTTTAATATAAGAGGCACAATATGCTCATTGAAAACCTTGATCAACAAACTAAAGATTTTATAACGACCTTAAACTAGTAGAGATTCATCTTTGCCCAATAAATTTCATATGCAACAACCTACACCTACGCAAACAAATCATCTAACAAGAAATCATCCCAAGAAAAGGTAAGAAGGGAATCTTAAACAAAATAGGATTAATAGATTATCATTTTCTCTTTACCGACATCCTTATGACACACTTAGATCTTTAAAAAAATGATTGGTTGATTCAAAATCTTAAAGAAAGGGTAGATAAAATTTGGTTTGAGAGATGTTAAATCAAATTTCAATAGACCCCATAATGGGTTTTTTATTTTGAGCTTTAATAACAAAGTACAAAGCATAATGTTGTTAGAATTAGATCTACTAGACATAGGTGTTAAGTTTTTCTTTAACTAACGCAAGCACTATTTTGTGTGTGTCTCATTTGATAAACACAAGTGTTTTGCTTATGCTCTTGGTATGACAAGCTTTATGTGATAAATGCAAGCCTTGAGAATTTCTTGCTATATGTTAAACTTATAAATGTTTATGCTTTAGAGAATATTCATTTTTTTCATTCTTTCAAGAAGATCTCAACATCATGATTCCTTGAAGAATGTATTCAAAGTTGTTTTACAGAAAGAATTTTTTTGAAAAAGATGGAATATTAGTGCGATGAAGTCAACCAATTGAGGTAGGCCCTGCACATTGCTTAAAGGAGAAAAGAAGCTACCCTACCTAGAGTTGTTACTAAAGAAGTCACACACATTTAATGCTAAAGTCAAAAGCATTCAATGTGTCTCATTGCTTCAAGTGTGGTTAAAGGTAAGAAGAAGTAGTGGTAGGAAAATTCCCTAAATATCTTTAAAAAAGATTCACAACGATTTTTTCCTTCTCAAGCTCTATATAATCATATCAATGTGAAGAAGAAATATTGACAAAATTTCTTTCAACAAGAACAATATTTTAATCCTAAACATTCTTAGCCTTTGCTTGTGAGAAAGAACATTATTCGTGCTCATAGATATCAACAAAGTGCATAATCATTGTATCTCTTGTAAGTAATGAGCAACCTTGTGATCTTTTATATGAATTTCTTTATAGGCCATTGTGTTTTAGTCACGGAGGATAAATTCAAATAATAGTCAACAATTTAGCCAAGTGTGATTGAGTTCAAATAATACTTAATGATTTAACCATAAGTAGTTAGGTTCAAATAATACTCAATAGTTTAGCTAAAAGTGGTTGTATTCTAAATAATACTCAATGATTTAATCAGGAATGATTATGTTTCAAATAATATTGTATTTTAATTAATAGTGATTAAGTGTCAAAAACATATTCAGGTTGTTTTAGTTAGGAGTGTCTCAGGTCCAAATAATATTACCTTTTTATTTCCATAATATTTGTCTACTTAATATAGTTCAATCAAGTTGATCGAAAATTAAACGTAATTTGAAGTTTGTGGACGAAACAATACAAAAACAACAAAAATAAATCTTTTATCTTCATAATATTTTTTATTGCATGTTAATTGTAACTAATCTAATGAGAGATTTAAAAGAAAACAAGTTTTAAAAAACATTTTTGAAGTATATTAGAGTTGTGTCTCACATTTTTTTATCATAACCAATCTCTATATCAAGTATAAACTTATTAATTAAATAAAAATTTACAAAATTTTTAAAAAGTTTAATACACAATTTAATTATTCATTCTTACACTACAAAAATCTACATTTTTATCGAGGTTTATTTTTTTCGTTTCCGGCGGTTTTAACCTCCGGAAAGTACATTACCCACGGTTAGAAAAATCGCTGGGAAAATCTGCGTCTATAAGTAATTATCGGCGATTTTTTGAGAAACCGCCGATATTAGCAGGGGTTTTGTGAAAACTGTCGGTACTAGCAGGAGTTTTCTGAAAATCGCCGGTACTAGCAGGAGTTTTGTGAAAATCGCCGGTATTAGCCTGAATTTTGCTGAAACCGCCGGAACTAACTGGGGTTTGCTAAAACCGCTAGAAATTTGTATAGATTTTTTTTTAGTTTTGTATTGTAATAAAATGGGATTATGATAAAATTAGTTTTATTAACCAAACAAACAATGAAATAATATGAACTAAAACTGAATATTATATATAAAATAAACTACATTATTTAACATATTAATATGTTCATACAACTAATTGTTCATCTATTAAAAAGAAAGATGTTCAATACTAAAAATATGACTGAGATGTTCATTACATTACTAAAAAGGAAATAATGTGTAAATTTGTTCTTCGTTACTTTCATTGTTTGGCTTGATCAAATACCTACAATATAACATAATAGTTAGTTAATAATATATTTAATAAAAAGAATTATACAAATAAATTTAGCAATTATTACTAGTGATGGTTGAAACATAGAAAACTGTGAAGACAATGGATCCCGATGATTTTGTACCAAAAATACAACAATCATATAAACATATAAACAAGAAGGAAATTTCAGCATGATATTGGCCATTGAAATGACTTTTAGAGAAAAGTAATGAGCCAAGATAAAAGAAGGTTTTATACAAGGCTTAATACCCTATATTGTCCCCAGTTTCGCTCGAAAATGTCAAATTAGTCCATCCTTTAAAAAATGCGTTAATTACGTACTCACTTAATAAAATTTGCATCAATTCCGTTAAATCCGCACAAACGGCGTTAATTATCTTGATGCAAAATAATTAACGCCGTTTGTACAGATTTAACGGAAGTGATTTCGTTGATGCAAATTTTATTAAGTGAGGACGTAATTGACGCATTTTTTAAAGGATGGACTAATTTAAAATTTTCGAGCGAAACTGAGGACAAAATAGGGTATTAAGCCTTTATACAACCTCCTACCAAAAATGTTAAATATTATGTAAGCGCAAAAAAGTGTCAGCTTTTCTACATTCAGAATGTGGTTGTACAATTATTACCTTTCATTTAATCATCAAATTCCTAATCGAAAATGGGAATCTTTTTTTTTTCACAACTCATGCACCCATATATCTCCAAATCATAAGTATTTCTTTTCTTAAAATAAATTTGTGAACAGTGTAAACTACGCTATTCTTATCACACCCTTTTACTTTTTTTTTTGTTATGAAAGTTGTTAAGATTTATTGTACCTAGCGCCCAATATCTTCAACTACTAGACTTGTTCCATCTATGTGGAGTAGAAGTGAAGATTTCAACTGTGAAAAACACAATTCTAAGTAGCTACCAGTGAACAAAATACAAAAGTAAATTGAGCACCAACTAATCCAACGTATCTTGCATGTAAAAGCCAAATTAGCAAGGTAAACAAACTGTGAAAAATGGGAGTAATGGTAGACACCTGATTACGAGCTCGAATAACATCATCTTGTGAAACGTTATAAGCCAACATGGTTGTCTCATACATTATTGCATAGCTTAAGTCATCTAAGCAATCCTTCTGAAGAAAGTATTAAAAATGGATCTTCTTCATTAAATAAAAATGTAAAACTTATCGTAGAGCAAGAGGTTGTAGAAGAAAATGTATTTTGCATACAACTTGTAAATAATGTTCTTTAACAAAAAAAATGTTCATACACTGGTTGAAATAAAGGAATTCATGTACATTGCACACAGTTAAGAATAGCATAGCCACAACACTCTAGATTCTAATAGCATACAAATAAAACACTATATATTCTAATAGGTTTATATAGCTTTGCCCAAGTTATTTCACCTATTTCTAGTTTAAATTTTTATTTTGAACATTATATATCATTTATTTTGTTGGGCAAGCTGTAAAGCAACACTGTGATCAAAATAATAAAGTACGACAATCATAGTCGCTGGTATAAATGCTCTAATAATATAAATGAGAGGTGTGATCAAAATAATTTAGATCTCCATTATATGTCTCCAATTGGAAGTTCCCAATTAAAATAGTAAAGTAATTGTGCAAGACAAAGTTCAATAGTAATTACCCCAAAAGAAATGCCAGGTCATATTCTCCTTCCAGCACAGAAGGGAATGAATTCATGATGGGAACCTTTATAATCAATTGGACTATCAATGAATCTCTCAAGATTAAACTTCTCTGGGTCATTCCAATAATCAGGGTCTCTTGCAATTTCCCATGCATTCACTATCACTTGGGTCCCAGCAGGTATCATATAACCTTTTACCTCACAAGTTTCTCTACATTCTCTTGGATGAAGAAGAGGGAAAGGAGGGTGCAATCTCATTGTTTCTTTTATCACTGCTTTCAAATATTTTAGTTCCTCAAGATTCTTCATTGTTGTATCCTTTGCTACCAAAAGCTCGTCTAACTTCTTCTTGAGCTTTGGCCATTACTTTTGGATTTTCCAGCATCTCTAACATTGCCCATTCTATAATTGCAAATGATGTATAACTTCCACCACCAAAAATATTCTACAACAAGAAAATTAGTTCAAATTTATTAGCTTTGGAATTTATACTTGCATTCATGTGTTGCAACACTTTCCTACAAAGACGTAGCTTCTAAGAAGAAAAATTTATCGGATTATATATATGTATGTATGTATGTATGCAGACGATCAGTGACACCAGACGGAATTCTATATGCTTTTGTTTATTTAATTTTATATTGACATTGTTAGGTTCCTTGGTTTGGAACCTAACAACACACCCTCTCGATGCCGATAAAAGAGATGAAATCCAAACAATAACACCCACTGACAACAGATAATAGAGATGAAAGAATGGATTCTCTTATTCACAGTAGTAGAATTGTCACTTTACAAAGAATGGGATTGGGAGCATAACCTCCCTGGTTGAGAGCATAACCTCTCTCTACATGCTAAACCTGACTTTACAAAATAATACCCGATTATCCTCTACAGAGTTACCAGAGCTCTATTTATATCAGCTCTGACCAGCTACCCCTTTTGCAACCGACACCCCCATACCCTTAACTCCTAAACCCACATATTCTATCATCCTATATCCTAACATTACACCCCCTTGCAGAACAACCTTGTCCTCAAGGTTGAAACCAAAAAACTTGGTCTTTTGGCTCCTCTTCATCATCTTGTTATCATCTGAAGAGAATTCACTGGCTATTGCCCACCAATTCAGGTCGGGAGGCTTAGGTGGTGGCAATTCCTCCTCCACTATCTTCCATTCTTCCTCTTTCCTTCCTATCATTCCCAAATCCCACACCAAGGTCCACGGTTCTACTTCCTTTATTTTTAACAAAGCTTCTGGCTCCCCCCACCTTCTAGCTAGTGTTGGATCCCCCTTGCTGAATACCTTCTTCCCTCCTTTATTGAACACCCTAGTCAATACCGTTCGGTTTCGTCCTATACTGGGCAACACCGTTCGGTTTCGTCCTTTAACGAGCAACATCGTTCAGTTTCGTCCTTTAATGGTCAATACCGTTTGGTTTCCTATCGAACCGTGCAGCTTCATCGCTTTTGGCTTAATAGGGCCTCCAGCCGAGAGAGTGGACAACTCCGTTTGCTTCAGGTCTAATTCAGTCTCGGATCGCTCGGCAACCTCACCTGGGATATTGCGCTTGACCTCGGACCGTTCGGCAACCCTCGATCTACCGTTCGGTTCCTTCCCGCTATCTTCAACCGTTCGGTCCATGTTGGTTTTCTTCCTCTAGGTATCTTCCATGGGTAAACCCCATTCCTCGACCAGTCCCTTGCCTTTGAAATTGTGGCTGGCTCCACTATCGGTCAAAACCATACTCGTTCGGCCCCCTATCAAACCGTTTGGCTTCATCATTTTTGGCTGAGTGAGGCCTCCAACCGAGAAAACAGACATCTCCATCTACTTCCGGTCTACTTCGGTCTCAGCTTCCTCAGTCTCCACCTCTTCATCCTCCCCCAAAATAATTGTCCCTCGACTCTTTTCAGGCCACTGATGGCCTGGACCGAACGGTCGTCCTGGATTATGGCGATCGGCCTCTGACCGCTCGGTAACTTTCAATCGGCATGGGTTATAGCAATAGGTCTCAAACAGTGTCATCTCTTCGCTCCGTCGTCCCCAAGACGATTGGTATTCAATCCCGCTCTCGTTCCCGACCTTTTCGCCTCCCTGAAATTCTTCAACATCCTTTGCAATCCGCATCGCCACCGTCCCCGTCTGTTTCGATGCCGCCAAACGCTCAACATAGGTTCCAAACCTTGTCACCAGGGCTTCCTTCAACCCATCCCACGAACAATTCTTAGCTTTATCCTTCTAGGCTCTAAACCAGAAGCCCGCGCTGCCCTCAATGTTTGTGTCCGCGAACCGCACTTTCTCCTCCTTCGCTACTCCTTGAAGCTCGAAAACCCTCTTCCCCCTATTGATCCAGTTTAACGAGTTCGGCCCTTCGAAAGCGGTTAATTCAACCCTTTTCCGCCATTGATTCTGAACCTCCTGGTGATCGCCACCGTGATCGTGGGTTTAGGTCCCACCGTGATTGCCGCCCACTCTCCCTCCAATATCCTCCTCTCATCGTCGCTAGTTCCCTTTGACGGAAGCCTCTCGCTGGTTCCCGTTTACGGAAGCCTGACTTCCACATGATATTCGTCGTTGTTGTGAGCCTGCGCCCCCATCATCCTCATTATTTCTTGCAAATCTTGGCGTATTGCAGCATAATTTTGGCATATTGCAGCATAATCTTGGCGTATTGCTGCATAATCTGGTCGTATCTCCCCTGTCTACGCCTTCATTCTATCAACTGCAATTTCCTTCACCCGCACACGATTCCGGCGGCGTCTCAATCCGGCAGCTTCTTGACTACTTCTTAAGGCACTGCTCTCCTTAGGAAAACCGGTAGTGCTCTTGTTGAAACGGCAGCGCTCTGGATGATCGGGCCACTTCTCGATCCGGCAGGTCGAACCAATTTGTTAGGTTCCTTGGTTTGGAACCTAACAACACACTCTCTCGATGCCGATAAAAGAGATGAAACCCAAACAATAACACCCACTGACAACAGATAATACAGATGAAAGAATGGATTCTCTTATTCACAATAGTAGAATTGTCACTTTACAGAGAATGGGGTTGGGAGCATAACCTCCCTGGTTGAGAGCATAACCTCTCTCTACAGGCTAAACCTGCCTTTACAAATAATACCTGATTATCCTCTACAGAGTTACAAGAGCTCTATTTATATAAGCTCTGACCCACTACCCCTTTTACAACCGACACCCCCATACCCTTAACTCCTAAACCCACCTATTCTATCATCCTATGTCCTAACAGACATTAAATGAAGGTTGGTCTTAAATCCTATAATATGTAGTAACATAATAAAATAATAACTGAAAGTAATGGACACACTCACCAACATTACATCCTTGATGTTATCGATTGTCAAAGGATATTCGAGGTCACCTTGATTTCTAACATTTAGCATAATAGAGAGGAGACTATGGACCTCTGCTTCACCAATATATTTTTTTGTCTTTCTAATGATGTTTCCAATTATTACGTCATACTTTCTATGAAACTCCTCCAGTTTAGGTTTCTGTCCACTGATCACATGAAGCCTTTTGTGAGAGGGGGACAATTTACGCACAAGCTAAGTTTAATCTACGAAAGATCTAACTTATTATTCATTCTAGTTTCTTTAGCTAACATGCTTCCAGAAAGGTTATACACTTAATCCTAGGCAAAGATGAGGTTTGCATTACACTATTTCCGTTCAACCAAAAATAATCAAAACTCCAAACGTGAATAGCTCATTTGACGATTGATTCATTTAACAATAACAATTCATATAAAACAAGAAAAAAAGACAGAAATAATGTTTGAAAGGTTTCAAAGCTGGTTTCCTTACCTAAATGTGACTATCAAGATGCCATGAACAAATTATGTTATTATGTGATTTCTGATGACTTGTAAGGGTGTTTCTATTTTTTTAATGTATGATCAATAGCCTAATGTATTGGCATATGTTAAGACTCAAGCAAGTGTACCGAATCATATCAAGTAATAAAAATGGTAAGACCACTGTTAACCCTCGGCAAGTGTAACCGAATCATATCAACTAATAATAAATGGTAAGACCAAGTATCGTTTCCCAACGAACTCACGACCTAAACAGTTATGTAATTTATTGATTAAATTAGACTTGTGAAAGAATTCTTGTAAGTTTAAATGCAAATACTGAAAATTAAATATGAATGCATGTATTGATCAATTGGACAAAAGAAGCAAAAGTGATTGATGTAAATTATGGAATGATGATGTTGTTAGGGTTTTCAATTAATCCTATTCACTCTCATGTATTCAAGAATTCATCTTTCTTCATTAATGTTACGGCCTAAACATCCTGCTCAGTATCATAATCACAAATCATCATGCATTTGTTTCACAATATTAGGAACAACCACTTGTATATCAGCATCATGCATCATCTCAACATCAATCAATATAAACAGCATCATAAAGCAACACTCATCACAAAACATCATATCATCATCAAACCATTGCATCACAGATTAAGTTTTAAGCCAAGTACATCAAATCCTATACTAAAAACATAAGCAAATAGGTTCAACAATAAAAATAAACGACAAGAAAAATCCTGCTTTAATAATGATAGCATCCATCAGTAGTGGCTGTGGTGCCCTCCTATGCACCCTAAGTGGCTGTGGCGGTGGCATCGGTAATCCTGCCTCATCCATTGCACAATACTAAGTGTAATAAGAGGCGTCAATCTCCTTTCTTGGACGCTCCAATGGTGGTGAGTATACCTTAACACCTGCAATTTCACACAGATGGGTAATCAAAGAGGGGTGTCCAAGAGGTGCCTTGTTACTCACAGATTGGACACAACCTTGAATTTCCTTAGCTATCACTTGCCTAATATCAATGTTCAACCCCCTGAGAATACAATAGAGGAATATGGCCCTGTTGGTTGTGATGTCCGACACATGGGAGCAAGGCTGTACATTGGCATGTGTGAATGCCATCCAATATTTGGCCAGAGGTGTCAGATAAGATCTTCTGATGTGAATAGGCACCTCCTACCTATTTCTCTGGAAGTGTCCTCCAGGCACACATAGTACCCTCTCCGCATCAGCAAATTCAGGACCTTCTTCAACAGTCAATTCAAACTGGCACTGTTCTCCAGTCCACTCAATGCCTAGAAACCTGTTAATTGTGGCAGCATCGTAGGGTATCCTTTTACCCCTCACATAGCTTGAATACTGTTGACTCTTAGTGCCAAATGCCCTGGCATTTGTATAAAACTCTTTTACCACAACTACATTAGCCAGTGTTGGGTAAGAAGCCAGGTTCTCCCATCCTCTTCTCTCTAGTTCTCTTCCAAACTATGGGGTCAATGCTGGTATGAGTCCCACTTTTATCTCCATCAATAATCTCCTATCTTGCACTATTAGGAAGTGCCTTTCATGTGCAATGGAGAGGAACTTGGTTGAATGAACTGGCTCTTTGTTCTTTCTTTTGTTTCCAATGGTCTTGATCATCTTGCCAGATGAAGATGTCATTCCTGCACTAAACATATTCACAAAACAAAACACATAAATCATCAAGCATTAGTAACTTTACAAGTGAATCAACTTTAAAACACTCTCTTATCACGGCTGAGGGAAAAATAGGGGACCTCAGCATCACCTGCACAGAATCAACCAACCAAGAACACAAAACCAGCCAAGAACAACAAAATCACATATGTAGAATCGTGCTGAGCGCCCCTTAGAAGGGCCCTCAGCGCCACACAGTTGAACCCCAAAAACGACCCTTGTTGGCCTTAAGCACTATCCAATCACTTCCTACTTAGTCCCAACCATCAATGATGAAATTTAATCAGTTCAAACAGCAGCAAATCCAGTAAATCATGCATAGGCATCACTATTAATCAAGAATCAAGCTTTCAAATGCTTAAATCATAAAATGCATGAACTTACTTGGTTAGAGATGCAAAGATCAGTGAAGAATGCTCAAAGAGATTGGAGAAATCAAAACCCTAGTAGCCAAACAAGCAAAAACCCCAAACTTTGATGGAAGAATGATGCAAAGTGAGTGGGAAATAAGGTTTTTGGTGGGAGAATGATAGGGAAAGTGAAGAGAGTTCTTAGGAAGAGTGTTTGAAGAGTTTAGAAAGAGTGAAATCTGAGAGAGGGGGCTTGGGCGAACCCTAGGGACTAAAGGAGTGAAGTGGGCCACACCCTACGCTGAGCCCAATGAGTTCAAAAACCTAACAGTAGAAAGTCGCGCTCAGCACCCCTCAGAAGGGCGCTGAGTGGCGTGCGTGGCATAAGTCCCCTCTCTTCTTGACTTGTCTTGGGTTTTCCTAGTCAAGCGCCCTCAACTCCAACTCAAAATTTTCAAATTCATTGTGTTTTTCACCCAACTCACTCATCAATACTCAACCAAAACATTTAATCTCTCTACACCCCTCAAACATTCAACAATCAACACATATAATGCACACTAGATCATAACACAAAGATATGAGTTTAGAAAATTGGGTTGCCTTCCAACAAGCGCTTGTTTAACGTCACGATCCTGACCCAATAACTCTTCCAGCAGTTATCAGTAAGTGCAAACCTTCTCATCAACATCTATAAGTAAGTGTCTAGTAGCATAGTATCCTTCAGTAGATACTTAATTACCTAGCATCCATCAGTAGATGTTGTGTCATAGCAAGCCCATAACCAAAAAAAAAACAAAATAATAAAAGTTTAAATTACATCAACAATTAAAGTTTTCAAATCACTAGTTTGCCTCCCAACAAGCGCTTCTTTAACGTTACTAGCTTGACCCAATAAAGCTCAAGTCACTTCTTTCATGTTGGTGTTCTTCTCTTTTCTCTCACGCCAACTCATCAACATCTTCTTGGTCACCTGTTTTACTCTCCTTGAGTACGGAGCTTCAATCTCTATGACTCCATTATCTTTAAGCTCTTTAACAACCCACACTTTGCCCTTGAATCTCACTGGTGCGTTAAGTTTGAGTTGTTCATCCACCGAGTTATGATGAACCATCTTTTTCTTCTCCTTCCTTAACCTATGACAAGAAACAATTTTTACCTTTGATGACCGGCTTGACAACTTTAAGGCTAGTCGCTGGAGCATCTTCATCTGCAACTTTATGACTGGTCTTCCTCACTTCATTCTGCTGCTCAGCATTGAAGACATTAAATATCACCTCCTCTTCTTGGTCTTTAAGTGATATCTTCCCATCATCCACATTGATGATTACCTTGGCCGTTTTCATGAATGGCCTTCCAAGAATAATAGGGGTCTTCACATCTTCCTTCATCTCCATCACTTCAAAATCAACCAAAAATCCAAGTTTGTCTATGCGAACCACAACATCTTCCGCCACACCATAGGGCTTCTCAATAGATCCATCCGCCAGTTGCAAAGTAACCTTTGTAGGCTTCACTTTCAGAGCACCAATAAATCAATTAAGGCTTTCCCTATATTAACATTCCCAATGATGCAAGGAATAGTAAAGCTTCCTGGATCTTTAACTATTGGAGGAACTGCCTTCTACAAAATAACACTGCAATTGCCCTCTACATCAATGGTTTCCTCATCTAGATATCTCTTCTTTTTTAGGAATCTCTTCAGAAATTGTGCATACACAGGAACCTGTTGCAATCCTTCAGTCAAAGGAATTTTAATCTCCAATTTCTTGAAGATTTCTTTAAAACACCCTAATTGCTTCTCTTTTTCTCTTCTGTTACACTCCTTAGGGTATGGAAGAATCTTTTCAATTTTTTTCTCAATTTTTTTCTCTCCCCTCTTCTTTTCTTTTTCTTTTCTCTCAACCTTACCAATTCTCTCTTCTTTTTCTTCTTATAACTCAACTCTTTCTTTTCTCTCATTTACTCTCTCATCACTTATGCTCACAATAGCTTTACACTCTTCCTTAGAGTTAACCTTAGTATTAGCCCCAAATTGCTTCTCAACTTTATCCTACAACTTCTTGGCCAGTTGGCCCACCTACATCTCCAAATTCCTTATAGCAGCTTTAGTGCTCTTATGGTTGAGATAGTCACCTGCATAAATTGTTGAATGATTTCTTCAAGCTTTGAAGTTCTGTCAGATAATGCAGATATCTGTTGCCATTGTAATTGTTGTTGCGGTGGTATATTGAATTGTCTTGCTTGCCCATATTGCCCAAATTGACCTTGACCCATACTTGGGTGAGGTTTCTACCCTTGATTGAAATTACCTTGGCGGAATTGATTGCCCATGTAGTTGACTTTTTCTTGGGCCTCCATTAGAAAAGCACATTAACCATTGATATGATCACCACCACATAATTCACAAAGTTTTTGTTGAACCTGTGAAACATTCTACAACTCCTTTGGCAATTGAGAGAGTTTCTTCATCAAATTCTCCAATTGTTGGGTGATAATCTTATTTTGTGCGAGCAGAGCATTATGAGATTGTAACTGTAGGACTCTCTTCTGCTGAGATGGAACTCCTCTTTCATTATGCATCTCATTGTCATTAGGAGCCATGTTGTCAATCAATTCATAGGCTTCCCCTAGAGTCTTGCACTTGATATTACCTCCAACTGAGGCATCTAGCATCAATTTGGTTTGTGAGCCAAGACATCCAAGGAAAAGAATGACTACTGTGGCTTCATTAAAGCCATGTGTGGGCGTCTTTCTCAGTAAACTCTTGTACCTATCCCATGCTTGACCTAAAGTTTCCTCCATGCCCTACCTGAAAGAGGAAATTTCTTGTTTACCTTCGTTGATTTTCGATTGTGGGAAGTATTTGTTCCGAAATTTTGCAACCACAACTTTCCATTCAATAAAGCTATCCTCCTGGAAAGAATTCAACCATAACTTAGCATTGCCTCCCAATGAGAAAGGAAACAAACTAAGCTTTATAGCGTCATCTGACACTCCATTGATCTTTACAGTGTTGCAAATCTCGTTGAATTTGGTCAGATGCTCATATGGACTTTCATAAGACAGTCCATTGAATTGGTTGCTCTTCACTAACTCAACCAACGCAGGCTTTACCTCCATGTTTGCAGCATTAACCCTCGACCTTGCTATATTGTTTAAGTGATGAGGGCCAACAATTGTTGTATAATCTGCCAGAGTGTGTCTGCCATTATTCTCTCCAGTCATCTCTTCAATGCTCTGGTTAGATCCTCGCAGTGACGATTGTAAAAGTGTCTCTCGAGGAGGGAAAAATTCTCTAGACGTTTGGATTCTCCTCCTCCTTCTACTCTCGTTCAATCCTTCAAGAAGAGGTTCTGAGTTTTTCTTGCTTCTAGTACGAATTGTATCCTATATACACAAGAAAACAAAACTCTAGAAAACAATTATTAGCACGAAACAAAAAGAAAATAAAACAAATCAAGTCAAAGCTAATCAATAATCACACAAATAGAATAGTTAAACCACGAGTCCCCAGCAATGGTGCCAAAAAACTTGTTAAGACTCCGGCAAGTGTACCGAATCATATAAAGTAATAAAAATGGTAAGACCAAGTATCGTTTCCCTAGAGACTCATGGCCTAAACAATTATGTGATTTCTTGATTAAACAAGACTTGGGAACAAAATCTTTTGGTTTAGAATGCAAATACAGAAAAGTAAATATGCATGCAACTTGATCAATTGAACAAAAGTGCAGAGATGAAGTGATGAATTTGATATTATGAGATGAATATGTTGTTGGGGTTAGATTTCACCTAGTTTGCTTTCATGTATAGATGAATTCTACTTCTTCATTAATGTCAATGTCACTATCTAAAATACTTAAAATCTGATTCCTCGGCGAAGAAAGCCTATCCTTAATTATAAATCATAACATCTTTCGTCATCCCTAATAATTAATTCTTACGAACAAAAGCTTAAGACAACCAGAACTCATACCCCTATTCCTAGGTACTCACACAAATCATACATCATGCTAATGAATGAGTTAAACAAAGCAAGCAATAAGCGAAGAAGAATTACCCTAACAATTAATAAAAGAAGCATATATAATTGGGAATCAATTCAATAATGAGAGTTTTCAAAGGTTTACATCATTCCCCAAAAACAAATAGAGTTCAGTTCATCATTGACATGGTGAAACTAGATGAATAATGGAAAAAGAATGAAAGATAAAACCCTAGAAGTTGAAAATAGGAGCTTTTGCATCCAAATCCGCCTCCGAGAGGTCAAATGGTGTGTTTTTGTGCCTATTTCATCCAAAGATCCCATCCCTAGGACGTCCAAATCCTTAAATAGAATAGAAAATAGGTCCAAGCCCATGAAACTGGCGCTCGGCGCCCCACTTAGGGTGCCTAGGTAGTGTGCGGGTCAAAACTGGCGCTCAGGGTCAGCTCAAAAGGCAAGCAGGTGTGGTGCGACTCGAAAAAGTGGCGCTCAGCGCCCTAGAAAGGGTGCCCAGGCGCAAGCCAGGGACATCTTGCGCTGAGGGCTCCAGAAAAAGGGCAGCCAAGCGTGAGACAGCGTACTCTGACGATGAGGGCCCCTAAAATGGCGCTCAACGCTGCTGCGATCCTCCTTTCTGATGCTTTTCCATCTCTTCCTAAGTTCCAACTCCTTACTACTTCAACTCTTCTTCCAAATCATCTCAATTCCTATTGAAAACAATGAAATCTAGCACAAAACCATTAAATTCACCTTCAACTCTCTTATTCACTCAAAACTATGATTCCAAGCTAGTTTCTAAGTAAAAAAAGGGTGTATTTAGTATCAAAATTAAATATCAAATAACGGTAAATTCAACCGTTATCAGCATAATATGTAAAGGTGAAGTGATTTCAATGATTTCAAAGTGATGAAGGTTAGTTCGAAGGTGAGACTTCTTGGTGTAGTTTCAAGTGTGTTAGAATGAATGCAGGTAGCTCAGCCTTGGTGATTTTCCTGACACTCTAACGGTCATACATTCTCACATAGAGAGGTTTGAGACATGTGGTGAGAGTAGTAAGAGATCTTAGTCTTAGGTGATTCCAGTATGGTCCAAGATGTGGAATAGACTAATTTTGTTAGTGTGGTAGGGTAAAACCCATTGGCAATGGCTTTGCTAAGTAGAAGTCATCACAAGTGCATAACTCGCTATAGTTCGACATTCATTCTAAGTTCAGATAGTCTAGTCAAAGTATGATCATGCATAAAATGTCTAGTTGGTTGGTGCGATATGTGTATAATGTTTAAATGTCTATATATATATATATCATTAATTCTTTGTATCCTAACTTACCCTTGTTTTTGTGTTGTTTTCTTTTTTGCAATAATTACTTAAATGTTGTGAGCTTAGGGAAACGTCCTTTCAGTATTTTCAGAAGACATTTCTAGGAAAAAGTTATGGTGAAACAGGTTGTTAGATGATTGTATAAAAATAAATTTCTCTCATTTTTAGTAGATTTGTTTTTATCTAATAATTCTATTATCATATATAACATTTTAAATTTTAGTAGTTTATACGTGTACTAAATCAAACTAAATATAAATTATTCCTAAGACATAATAACTTTCAGTTTTCTTTTTAGATATAAATATATCTTTATAATAATGTTAAATTTTTTTGGAGAAAAAAAAATAGAAAAATAGTAATGTCAATTTAAAAGATTCTATATTTTGGTAATTTAAGAAATGAAATCTGAAAAATAAAGATTGGTTTAGTTTCCAATCTTCAAATTAACTATTTTTATTACAATTTTTATTATCAATGTATAGATATTTTAAAATTTTTTTAACCTATTTAGTTTAAGATGAATCAATCTCTCAAAAAATATTGTATTGATTTTTTCCTTTGACCACAATTCAAGATTGCGAGGATGGTCCCTCTATTTTCTTCACCATGAAAGCAATAATGAATACACGAAAACAAAAAGAAATGAAGATAAAAGCAAAAAAAAAAATGAATGACACTAAACGCTTGAAAGATATAAATCATGACACAGTCATACATGACTTTTTCTCAACGTCACTTCAAGGGAAAGTAGAGTACAATTTTTTTATTAAAACAATTTGTTTCAATAGGAATTTGTAGGATCGAAAAACATACCTTTCTTGATGTGACTTTCCTGCTTTCAATTGTGTGAATCGTTTGCTCCGCTCGGTTGTCCCCTACTCCACTCGGTTATTTCCTACTTCGATCGGTTGTACTCTTGACCAGAGGGGAAGGTACCTGCAAAAGGCGCTCCGACGCTCAAGTTAGGAGCAGTTTAATGAACTGTTTATCACAGTTGAGTATTTGAGTTCTGATCGAACGTAGGTAGAATGTACCTGGCTTTTGGCCTTGACCTTATATTTATAAGTGTCTCATGGATCCTAAATCAACACATATCCAATAAAATAAAAACAAATTTATCTTTAGATTCGGTTGGTTAATGATAAACAACTTATCAATATCTTTAATCAGTTATTAATATCTTTGATTATTTTATCGTCTACTGGACTATTGGCCCAATAATAACTTAAATGTTGGCCCAATTATGGGCCAACATTTGTTGTAGCGGATGAACCGAACAACCCTGAGTGGATGAACTGAGCGGCTTTGAGTGGATGGACCAAACGACCCATATTGCATACCATACATATGCCCCACAAGTCCGAGTTAACCGTTCGACTTTAGCCAAGGTTAAGTATAGGACTTATATGCGCTTGGGAGAGGTCTTTCCCGTTGTATTGGGAAGGTTGTTTCGATTGTACTTTAAGTCGTTGCTTTTTAGAACTTTTTCTTGTGAAGCCGAATAGCCAAATACCGCACGATTGACACTAGTTTAGGCGTTTACGGGGGAACTTCTTGATGGCCGAGCTCACTCGGATTAAGACCAGGATTTTGTCAGACAACATTCCCTAGGTTTTGTTGACGAGATTTTATCACCTTGGTTTGGACGAGATTGAGAGTTCACGGAGAACGTTCCTCATCGCTCGGATTAGGACGAGGGGTTCTCGGAGAGCGTTCCCTGGGTTTTGTGGACGAGAGTGAGAGAGTTACTCACCGCTTGGTTTAGGACGAGAGTGAGATTTCACGAAGAACGTTCCTCACTGCTCGGTTTAGGACGAGAGTGAGAGTTCACGAAGAACGTTCCTCATTGCTGGATTTAGGACGAGAGTGAGAGTTCAAGGAGAACGTTCATCACCGCTTGGTTTAGGACCAGGGGTTATCGGAGAGCGTTCCCTGGGTTTTGTGGATGAGAGTGAGAGTTACTCACCGCTCGATTTAGGACGAGAGTAAGAATTCATGGAGAACGTTCCTCATCGCTCGGTTTAGGACCAAGGGTTCTCGGAGAGCGTTCCCTGGGTTTTGTAATATCGCCATGCAACCGTTCGGTGACTCGATACAATAATCTCCAGGTTGACCAAGTGGTTGTATACAGTATCATGTCATTTGTACATGTAAGTAATAATGTTTTGCACAAACTTTATCCAGTCATATGGATAAGAGTGATCGGCTTGATGGTTGGCTGACAATTGGTACATTTGGAGATAACAAGGAAGCAATAGAGAAGTGCATGAAACCTGTGATGTCGAACGGTCGAATGGATTGAACAATGGATGCCAAATTTGCTTAGTACCTAGGGCCATGGAAGGCCAAGCAATTGTGGGCGAAGGGTCGAATACCTGTGAGGCTGAATGGCCGAATACTTATGAGGTCGAATGACCGAACAGTTGAATGTTTAAACACTTGATGCTAAATTTAGCTAAGTGGTAAATGCGTAATAAATCTTGAACAATATTATAGTATTGAAATAAGATATTTAAATTAAATCATTTGGCAATGAAGAATAATTATCAAAATATATGTATTTTTGAACAAAGTCGAATGCACGCAAGTGTTGAAGCTATTTTTATGTTGTTGGCGAGTCTTCTCGTAGGTGATGCATCAATCACAGAGGATGCTTTTATATGTTGAGATGGATAATCATCAACATTTCAAATGGTTTAGAAGTATAAATTAAATCATATAATATAAAATGAATTTAAGATGGTTATATCAAAATTTTATTTGTAAAGCTGTAGAAGCTTGCTGACGTTGATGGTGAGAGTTTCTTCAATCGGGATCAATATGTAGAGGATGCTTTTATATGTTGAGATGGATAATCATCAACATTTCAAATGGTTTAGAAGTATAAATTAAATCATATAATATAAAATGAATTTAAGATGGTTATATCAAAATTTTATTTGTAAAGCGGTAGAAGCTTGCTGACGTTGATGGTGAGAGTTTCTTCAATCGAGATCAATATGTAGGGGTCTGGTCGACATGATGATGCTGAGACTGCATCCTTGTCTGGTTCCTTGCGGTTTCAATGGGATGCCGCTTGGCCCCACGGTGGGCGCCAAAATGTTTCGGTAGGAATTTGTAGGACCGTGAAACGTACCTTTCCTTACGTGACTTTCCTGCTTTCCAATTCCTGAATTGCCTGCTTCGCTCGGTTGTCCCCTACTCCGCTCGGTTATTTCCTGCTTCGATCGAGTGTACTCTTAACCGGAGAGGGAGGTACCTGCAAAAGGCGCTCCGACGCTCAAGTTAGGAGCGATTTAATGAACTATTTGTCACAGTTGAGTATTTGAGTTCTGATCGAACGTAAGTAGAACGTACCTGTCTTTTGGTCTTTACCTTATATTTATAAGTGTCTCATGAATCCTAAACCAACACAGATCCAATAAAATAAAAACAAACTTACATTTAGATTCGGTTGGTTACTGATAAACAACTTATCAATATCTTTAATCAATTATCAATATCTTTAATCAGATATCATTGATTATTTTATTGTCTGCTGGACTATTGATCCAATAATAACTTAAACATTGACCCAATTATGACTCAACATTTGTTGTAACGGATGGACCGAATGTCCTTAAGTAAATGAACCGAACGACTTTGAGTGGATGGACCGAACTACCCATATTACATATACCATACACAATTCTTTTGTTTTCATATTCAATCTTTTAAATTGAATAATAGTAATATAGTTATTAATTAATTAAAACCGTTTAAAATAAGTGTTACTACATAATTATCAGTTTTTTCGCAATAAATCTATTTCAAGAAAACATTGTAGTAAATAAATTTGTGCTAACATTATTTATTATATATTTATTCATTGTTTAAGTAAAATTCAAGTTCACAACATAAAATAGCACTATTAGTTATTACAATAAAATTATTAATTAACAACAATTTTAAAGACAAAAATTAATTAATTGTTATATTGTATAGACTAATATAAAAACTAACTTTTTAATAATTAAAACATGTTGAATATCAGTTTAGATATTAATAAATTTTAGTTTATAAATTAGTTATTATAACGATTAATTATTTTTAATTTCTAAATTTGATTATTATTTAGTTAGTGAATGTAATTGGTTAAATATATTTTAATAACATGTTATTGCAACATTTTTTTACCCTCAAAGATATAGTCTATTTTTCTGCTTTCTTGGCTTGTTTTTAAAAATAGTAAACCGTCATAATTTTAATTCAAAATTTAAAATATATAATTATTAAATAATTTTACTTTACAAAAATTAAATATTTATCATTAAACATAAAATAAGTAATTTAATTTAATTTTTAAAAATCTTTATCTTTTATATTATTTTACTGAGTTACAAAATACATTGATTTTAGTTTATCAATTTTTTAATATATTTCAAAACATTAAAATCAATATACATTAATATATTTTGAAGATATAACATATGAATAATACCAATAATCTAATAAAAAATTCAAATTTAAAAATTTTGATATTAATTTCATTATAATAATATTTTGCAAAACCAACATATCTCTTGTTTATGCATAAATATTACTCCTTCTTCATGTATAACTTCATTGATCATATCCAATTAATACACACTTTTGGTGCATGAAGAGAGGGCAAAAGAATCGTTCCACTAATCATGACCAACTTTCTGCTCATGGGTAGGGACCAATATCATCATCACTTACCCCACCCTTTTCTTTTATAGTCATATCACTCATATCACTTTATTCAAATACCTTAAAACACAATGCAAAAATGAGTAAACACGTCTATTCAAACACAACATAAAAATTACTTTACTAATAAATAATAAAAGATTAGAAAAGGAAGTCATAAGTGAATTGATAAGTGTAAGATAGAAAGCCAGAGAGGCTACTCTCTCTCTCTACCTCTCTGTATTTCGCGCTCAACCACCTCCTAGGGCTCCCTCGAGCTCTCCCTCACACACCCAAACTAATAACACTATATATAGATAGATAGATAGATAGATATAGAGAGAGGGAGTAAGAGGAGTGCTCTGAGCTCTGTGTGCATTCTGACTTCGATTGATGGCGTCGAATTACGAGCTGGTGCGCACCGTTTTGGGCGTTTCGGTTTCGGATTCGGTACTGCTGATTGCCACCACCTCCGCCGCCCTGCTGATTGGACTTCTGGTCTTCGTATGGAAGAAATCTTCGGATCGTAGCAAGGAACAGAAGTCGCTGGCGGTGCCGAAGTTGCCGCTGCGGGAAGAAGAGGAAGATGAAGTTGATGCTGCTTTGGGGAAGACCAGGGTTGTGGTTTTCTTCGGAACTCAAACCGGTACCGCTGAGGGATTCGCCAAGGTGTGTCTATGTGTTCGTGTTTTTGTGTATTATGATTGCCACTTTCTTTTCTGATGTTAAGCTTTTGCTTTTCAATTTTGTTTGAAATGCGTTGCTGAGTTTATTCTGGATAAGTTTATACACATGCGCGCGCAGCACCTTTATGTTTTGAATTTATTCCTGGAAATGTGCTCAAGGGAATATTTGTTTGTTTGCATGTCAAATGAAACTGATTCGGGTGGTGAACCGGGGCCACTTGTGCTTAAGAAATGATTCTTCCCAACTCTTTTTCCTGATTGGTAGCCGATAGGTTTATGCCTTTAGTTGGAAAGAGGCATAGTGTATAGTTTTTGCTAGAGCTGCAGTATTAAATGAGAGAAGGTCTTCAAATATGTTTGGACTGGTTTCGGAGTGTTTGATTAGTCTTGTTGCTTGGAATATTGGTAGTTTGACTGGTAAGTCTTTGGACGTAAGTTAATTGATATTTTGATTTGGATTTTGGAGAGTGGTTAAAATAACGCGTCTTTAAGAAACTAAGTGAGTTATTGAAAAATATAACGAAAGGAACTTACTTGACACTACAGGGTCTAAACATTTGTACACAGGAAAAGTTAGAGGAAAGATGAAGACAATATCATTGTGAACTAGAATTACAAGGAGAATGTAGTGAATCTAAAAAGATCAGAGACAAGAATTAACTTTTAAAAAATAATGATTAAATGGTAGACTATCCATATCATCAATGCTTATACACCGCAAGTAGGACTGGATACACTTCTGAAAGAAAAGATTTGAAGAGGATAGTTCAAAGTTTTCCTCAATTAGAAAATATTCTAGGTGGAGATCTAAACACATGTTGATAGTGAAGTAAGGCAATCTATAAGAACTGAAGATGGTTTAGGTTTATGAGAGATAAACGAGAAAGGATTTAGATAATTATGAACACTTGTTTTAAGATGTGAGAGGAACATCTAAGCATTTATGAGAGTGAGCACTTAAGAGTTTTCAAGAATTGCAAGGTAATGCTGCACGAACTTTAATACATAACAAATTTTTGATCTTTAATTTTGATTTAAGAATTGTAAACAAAGAATCAAAAACTTACAAACCTAGAATCAAGTAATAACAAATTAAGCTTCATCCATCTTGGGTAGCGGCACAAAGTGGCTCAACTCAAAAGCACTGTATGTAGCAGGATAATGGATAGTGAGATGACTGCTGTAGTGAAATTTTATGAACACGTTAGATAATCAGCACATAAGCTCTAATAGGAAAAATTACACAAAATTACTGACATTCATATGCTGTTATGGTAATAGAGAACATAAACCAGAGTTGAAATCATGAAAGATCTGTGTGAGGTAGTGTTTAATGAAAGGATAGAACAATATGTAAGAGAGAGAGGAATAGTGTTAAGAGTGTGATCTGAATAGAAACTAAAGAGCAGAACTGATAGGGGAATAAAAGTATATGTGAGGAAAAATAAAGGCAGGAAGGAGAGAGTGTCTGTTAAAAATTAGGAGGGAGTTTCTGTTAGAAGTAGTTAGAGGGAAAGGGGAGTATAAATAAGGAGTTAGTGCAAAAGGGGGGATTAGGAAATTGGTATTTTATTGTTGACTGGAACATTAGTCCAGTGGAGGGAGATCGGGCTTCCTTGAGGGGTGATTGCTATACAATTGTATTCTTGGTTCATTGAATAAGAGAAGTATATTTAGAGAAGTGCATTCTATTCGGTGTGATTTATTTGCTTTTTTGACTTCTTGATTTAAGAAGTCCAACAATATTGGTCCGACCTGCTGGATCCAGATCGAAGGAGAGACGAGATGGAGAACAGGGTGAGTGCATTGGAGAGAAGATTCGATGCCATGGAACCGACGTTGGAGGAAATTCAAGCGGAGATGAGGGGAATGGCTCGAAACCTGAATCGCGACCGTGGGAGACGAAACGTGAATCGCGACCGGGGGAGAAGGGGAACCAGGGGAGGAGCTCTGAAGGCAGTCATTCGGTTAATGGAGGTCGGGATACAGAGGAGGATGAATTAGATGAAGAATCAGAGGAAGAACACGACGTTCAAAAGAGTTGGATGAAGAGAGTGGAATTACCCACTTTCGAAGGGATCGATCCGATGGGATGGATCACTAGGGCGGAGAAATTCTTCGAATTACAAAATGTGACAGAAAGGGAGAGGATGAAGTTGGTGTACATTTGTATGGAAGGGGGAGCAAATTATTGGTTCCTACCTGGGCGACATTGATGGAGGCGATGGTCAGGAGGTTTGGAGGTAGACACCGGGGAACGATCACCGAAAAATTGGCGGCGGTGCGATAGAGAGGAGCGGTGGAGGAATATGTACATGAATTCGAGGTCCTGGTGGCTCAGGCGGTGGGCGTGATGGAGGAACAACTTCTTGGGTATTTCTTTGCTGGATTACAAGAAGGACTGAGGGATCTCGTTAAACCTTATGATCCGCACGATCTGTTAACCGTGATGGGAAGGGCATGGGACGTGGAATAATCGGGATTAGTAGCGAGGATGTCTGGCGGTAGTGTCGTCAAAATGGGTTGAAACCCGTGAGCCAACCCGGCTCACCACGGGTTTGAGCCGGGTTGGGCTGGAAAAAAATGCAAAATTTTTTATGCAAGCCAATTTTGACCCGGCTCACACGGGTTGAACCCGTGGTGGGTCGGGTTGGCTCACTAACCCACCTATTTTTTTAATTAAATTAAATTAATTATTCAAATCTTATTTTTTTATTGAAATCAAATTAATTAAATTAATTATTCAAAATGCATAACCTTTACTTAGCAATAGAGCATTTCGCGTTCCTGTCTTTCCAAAAGTTTCCCTTCGCAAATAAAACCCTAAGATTATAGATTGGATAATATTATAGATGGAGATAAAGAAGAAGATGTTTCAAGAGAGCATAATACTGTGGATTTATCCATTCAGGACTCCAATTTAATAGATGGATAATGTTAAATATAGTGAAGAAGATTAGGAGAAATCTCCCTTATGTGTTTAGCATACACATAGGGTAGTTTATTTATAATGTAAGATAAGGGTTAAACCCTAAATACAGAATGGGCTAAGCCCAATTAACAGAAACACACAACTTAACATCTAACACTCCCCCTCAAGCTGGAGCATATAAATCATATGTTCCAAGCTTGTTACAAAGATAGTCAATTCTAGGTCCTCGTAAGGACTTGGTGAATATGTCTGCCAACTGGTTGCTTGAGTTAACGAACTCAGTCTTGATATCTCCGGATATGATTTTTTCTCTAATAAAATGACAATCAACTTCAATGTGCTTGGTTCTCTCATGGAAGACAGGGTTAGAGCTAATATGAAGAGCAGCTTGATTATCACATATAAGTGTCATGTGAGTGGCATCTCCAAATTTCAATTCATTAAGTAATTGTTTAAGCCACACAAGCTCGCAAGTAGCAGATGCCATAGCTCTATATTCTGCTTCTGCGCTGAACCTTGCCACAACACTTTGCTTCTTACTTTTCCAAGATATCAGGTTGCCACCAATAGAGACACAATATCCAGAAGTAGACCTCCTATCAGAAGGGGAACCAGCCCAATCAGCATCTGAATAGCAAACGATTTTTGTATCGTTGTTAGGGCCATATAGCAAACCTTTTCCAGGTGATCTTTTAATATACTTCAGTATGCGAACAACTGCATCCCAATGGTCTTCACATGGGGAGTTTAGAAATTGACTCACCACACTAACTGCGAAGGAAATGTCAGGACGCGTAACAGTAAGACAATTTAATTTACCAACTAATCTTCTGTACCGTTCAGGATCTGAGAAAGGCTCCCCCTGATTTGGTAAGAGTTTGATGTTAGGGTCCATAGGTGTCTCAACAGATTTACAGTTCATTAACCCTGTTTCCTCCAAGATGTCTAACGCATACTTCCTCTGAGATATGACAATACCATCATTGGATTGTGCTACTTCAATACCCAAAAAGTACCGGAGTTTGCCAAGATCTTTGGTTTGAAAATGATGACAAAGGTGTTGTTTCATCTGAGAGATGCTGAGATAGTCACTTCCTGTGAGAACAATATCATCAACATACACTATTAAGTAAATACATCCAGCACTTGAGTGGCGATAGAACACTGAATGATCCGCTTCACTGCGAGACATACCAAATTGTTGAACAACACAGCTGAATTTACCAAACCAGGCCCGAGGAGATTGTTTTAGGCCATATAAGGATTTGCGAAGACGACATACCAATCCAGATGACTCCCCCTGAGCAACAAAGCCAGGCGGTTGCTCCATATAAATTTCTTCATGCAAATCACCATTTAGGAAAGCATTTTT
Source organism: Vigna angularis (assembly GCF_016808095.1). Taxonomy (NCBI): domain Eukaryota; kingdom Viridiplantae; phylum Streptophyta; class Magnoliopsida; order Fabales; family Fabaceae; genus Vigna; species Vigna angularis. The sequence goes on from NC_068976.1 coordinate 35,514,511, forward strand.
GACATCAAGTTGGTAAAGAGGCCATTGTCGAAGAGCGGCCATGGCAATGAATAGGCGAACAGAGGTCATTTTTGCCACTGGAGAAAAAGTATCACCATAATCCAAACCAAAAATCTGTGTGTAGCCTTTGGCAACCAGTCGAGCTTTCAGACGATCAATTGTGCCATCAGGGCCAACCTTGATAGCATACACCCACCTGCAACCAACAACAGACTTTCCAGATGGTAATTGGACAAGCTCCCAAGTTCCACTTTTCTGTAAAGCACTTAATTCATCCAGCATAGCTTGACGCCAGCCAGGATGACTTAAGGCATCACCCACAGATTTAGGAATTGACACAGAAGAAATGGATGAGAGACAAGTGTAAAAAGATGGAGATAATCTGTGGTAACTAAGAACAGTATAATGGGGGGAAGGGTTACGGGTAGAGCGTATACCTTTATGGAGGGCAATAGGCAAGTCAGACTCAGTTGCTAGCTCTGATACCAAGCCGGTTTTGTGGGGTTGAGTTAGGCTTAAAACCCATTACTAACATGGTATCAGAGCTATGGTTAGAGCTTATCCTAGCATTATTGGTTGTTTGTTGGGCATATTGTTCCACCCATTATCGGGCCGCTATTGGACCACCCATTAATGTCTAATCTCACGCTCGAGATGTATATACCTCGGCGTGAGGGGGGTGTGTTGGATGTCCCACATCGACTAGAGATAAGGCCAAATTAAAGTATATAAGTGGGTGCAGACCTCACCTTACAAGCCGGTTTTGTGGGGATGAGTTAGGCCTCAAGTCCACTTCTAACAGATAATATTATAGATTAGATAATTCGGGAATATATCATTTGTTTTATCTTGTTTTTAGACCTATCTACAAGCATGACAATTTATCTTGTGCTATATATTTTTGTTAACGTCTATATGTAGTTTTTTGTATGTCTCACTAAATTAAATTGGCAAAATTTTACGCTTGATAGCTTAGAATATATATAACAATATATTTCTTTTGTTTTTCAATTTGATCGATCAAAGTAACATGTTATAAGAATCTGAGAAGAAGAAGGTGAAAAAAAAATTAATTAAGTGAGCCAATGAGCCAACCCGTTTAACCCACCAACCCGTGGTGGGTCGGGTTGGGTTTGAATTTTTTTGGCTCGCTAATAAATGAGCCGGGTTGAGTTGACTCACTAAGTGGACAACCCGTGGTGGGTCGGGTCGGGCCGAGTTACCCGTTTTGACAGCTCTATCTGGCGGTGGTGGGGCGATGAAAGCAGGATCGACATTGGGGAAATATGTAGCCAGAGCGGGCACGGTAGCGAGAACGGAGACCTATCGCGGGTCATCGGAGGGGCATGAGAGTAGCGGCGGAGGTCTCTGTCCAAAGAAAGAAGTGACGACCAGGACCGTCGGTTCAAAAGTAGAAAGCAATGCAGGCGGAGGCGGGCCGAGTCGCGGAGTGCAAACTCTACCATATTTGGAATTCCTAAAGAGGAGAGAAGAGGGCCGTTGTTTCCACTGTGGGGGTCCTTATAGCCTAGGCCATCGTTGTGCGAAGAGAAGTTTAAAGGTAATGATCATGGGGGCGGATGACGACGAGGAAGAGGCGGAGACACGAGAGGAGGCGAAACAACTTTGCATGGAATTGTCGGTGTATTCAGCTGGAGGAATAACGCAATCCAACAACATGAAGTTGCCTGGGTGGATTCGGGACCAGAAGATTGTAGTGTTGATCGACAGCGGGGCGAGTCACAATTTCATTTCGACACGCTTGGTCGAAGAGCTGAGGTTAGAGAAAGAGAAGACGACACCGTATCAGGTATGTTTGGGTGATGGCCAGAGAAAGGAGACACAAGGATGTTGCATGGGGCTGTCCTTGACAGTTGAGGGAGTGGAGATCAGAGAGAACTTTTATCTTTTTGAGTTGGGAGGAGTTGATGTAGTGTTGGGAGTTGAGTGGCTGGCGAAATTGGGGGAGATTAGGGTGGACTGGAAGAAGATGACGTTGAAGTATGGGTCGGCGGAGGCTGAGGTAGTGATAAGGGGGACAACACATTAATGAGGAAAATGATTACCCCTGAAGTGTTGCAGAAGGAAACCGAGATCGAGACACTGGCGATGGTGTGGGGTTTGAGTAAATCTGAAATAGCAGAGGAAAATTTAATAGCAGAGGATTTAACGCCCATGCAGGAGGAGAATCTGGAGAAGATTTTGGGGGAGTTTGAGAAGGTGTTTGAGATGCCATAAGGACTTCCTCTTGTCAGAAGAGTGGACCACCAGATAACCATTAAAGAAGGCACTGAACAAGTGAACGTGAGACCCTATAAGTATCCCCACTTAATGAAGACTGAAATAGAGAAGTAGGTCCAGGAGATGTTGGGCTTGGGTATTATTAGGCCCAGTAACAGCCCATTTTCCAGTAAAGCTGCTGTTTTTAGTAAACATAGAGTGGTAGGTTGTGGTGGGTATGTCAAAACAGTGAAGAAAGGAGAAGAATTGTTGAGGCCTGGGATTAAAGCAGTGTTGTCAGGAAGTGACCCAACTGTGGTCTGGGTGTCCAGGGGTGCATCCACTAGGGCTGTTACAAGTCCATTTGTTGAAATTACTAAGGTTATAAAACCTGCAGATCTAGCTTCTAGCATTGGCCACAAAGGAATTTCCAGGTTGCTTGTAGAATTTTAATTAACTAGCCATCTTATATTACTTATAGTGGTGAAAGGTAAAGATGGTAGGAAAGAAACTTTAGGACTTGAAGTAATGCAGACAGTTTCAGAAACAAACTATAATACTTGTGCTCCACAAGGTAAGAGGTCACAGGTCAGAAAGCAGTATACAACAATCATATGGTCTAGGGGAATCTTGGAAAAGGAGCAGTTCTTATTAATGGAACAGAAGGAGTCAATAATTCTCTCATATAGACCACCACCCAAGCCTCCAGACCTGAATTGGAGGACAGTAGCTAGTGGGTTCTCTTCATATGATAACACGATGATGAAGAGGAATCATGAGATCAAGTTTCACGGTTCCAACAGTGGAATTACAGGTGGAAGGTCCATTATATAGACCTTTAAATGTATTAAAGAGGAGAGATAGAAATCAACAAGGAGAGGAGGTATCTCAAATTCTGATCCAATGGCAAGAGGAGGAGTGGAAGGAGCAACCTAGGAAGAAGAGATGTACATCAAGCAGCAGTTTCCGAATTTCAACCTTGAGGACGAGGTTGCTGAGATGGAGGGGGGTATTGATAGGGGAATAAAGGTATATGTGAGGAAAAATATAGGCGGGAAGGAGAGAGTGTCTGTTAAAAATTAGGAGGGAGTTTCTGTTAGAAGTAGTTAGAGGGAAAGGGGAGTATAAATAAGGAGTTAGTGGAAAAGGGGGGGATTAGGAAATTGGTACTTTGTTGTTGACTGGAACATTAGTCCAGTGGAGGGGGATCGGGCTTCCTTGAGGGGTGATTGCTATACAATTGTATTCTTGGTTAATTGAATAAGAGAAGTATATTTAGAGAAGTGCATTCTGTCCGGTGTGATTTATTTGCTTTCTTGACTTCTTGATTTAAGAAGTCCAACAGAACATTGGAGATGGTGCCTGCCTGAGGGCAGGGAAAGTTCTGAAACACCAGGAATTTGCCGGAAAAGGTCAGAAATGTCGAGAGAGTGCACCAGATAATGGCCGATCATGTTTCAGATACACAATGGAGAACAAAAAGTTGGGGATGGTGATAGAGAATATAGAAAAACTAGGCAGATGTATACAAGCTAGGAAGAACCACCAAACTGAGGCTAGGGAGCAAAGAAGTGACAAGAAAAGGTGTGAAAGAGAGAAAAAAATCAGATTATTTTGGAGTTTGCCATGTGAGAGTAATAGAGAATGCAACAATGTGCAATTTTCTAAGCAAAAAGCACCGCAATGGCCAATGCATCTGAGGTTACAGGAGAAGACGGGAAAATACTAGTGTGCACTGTTGACAATTGTAAACTCAGGGGTGACATACATTTGATTTTAAGAATAATGGTCTATTTCGAAAATTTTCTCCATAAACTCTTCTATAGGAAAAAAAAAGAAAAAATAAATTTAGCTTCTTAAGTGCATATATCAGTTTATAGAGTTGAGTCAAACCTTAACTCAGTTTTTAAGATGACATAGAATTTATACAGTCAATCATGTCTTTGTTATATAATCACTATTTTTATGCGCTCTTTATATTGTAGGCTTTGGCAGAGGAAATCAAGGCTAGGTATGAAAAAGCAGTTGTGGAAGTTGTTGACCTGGTAAGTTGCCTGGGCTGAAAGCTCGACAATCCCTCTGTCATGGTTGTAGTGGGGAAAATATGTCACTTCTCAAAATGTTTTGTTTTGGGGACTTCTCGATGGTCTTTTGAACTAGTTACTTGTAGAATTATTCTATAGGAACTTGAAATGGTAAAATGTAGCTTGATGTGGCTTAAGTATTTGATATATAAATTGAACTAGGATGACTATGCAATGGATGATGATCAATATGAAGAAAAGCTGAAGAAAGAGTCACTTGCATTTTTCATGTTGGCAACGTAAGAATTATGTGCATAAAAGTGGTTCAAAACTTGAAATTTTTGTTCTTTAAAATCCATATTGAATTTCATGCATTTGGTCCTGACATGACAGATATGGAGATGGAGAACCAACTGACAATGCTGCAAGATTTTACAAATGGTTCACTGAGGTTTGTAGTATTACATCGTTCTTCTAAGAAATTCCAAGGTTTAATGTCTTTTCCTCTCTAGCTTTACATAAAAGTATTCTCAATTTTGGGGGGACATAATTTTAGGGTAAAGATGAGAGGGGTACCTGGCTTCAACAGCTCACATATGGTGTTTTTGGCTTAGGTAACCGACAATATGAACATTTTAACAAGGTAAAATTCAGATGATTTTAATTTTGTTCATTTGAAAAAAAAAGGTTCATCATTTGTTCATGCTCTTTTCAAACAGATAGGTGAAATAGTTGATCAAGAATTTAGTGAACAAGGTCTGTTATCTCATCATCTGTATTTTCTTGTGATGTCAAATGTCAAATTGGTATATATTTCCTAATTGATTGCATATGTTTTTATTCATCATTTTTAGTTGTGGTGAAGATTTTTGTTTTCCTCTCCAAAATCCATTTATTTTCGTGTGTAACTTTATTTTGCTAGCTTAGCATGAGCTGGTGCATGAGTATGTTAGATCCAAAGTTTTTAGTATGCATACTGCCATACTAGAAATCTGACAGATGGGAAAACGTTTATTGATGCTTGGAGAAAAAAATTGTCTGAAAATCTTAATATTGACTTGTATTTTGTTGATAAAATTTAATTATACAAATATATTGTGTCTTAACAACGTCGGAAAAACCTTATTGCTAAATTATAGATTTAAGAGTTTTTCAAATTTATATTTAAAATTTAAATGCATAGAAGTTGTATTTATGGGAAGCGAAAACATAAATCTAAGTTTTAAGGTTTATTCAAGACTAAATGGTGATAAAATGTGATAAAATATTTTTTGTCTTTGCATAGATATCTTATATGCAGTCTTGTGCTTGTGACAGGTGCAAAGCGTCTTGTTCCACTAGGGCTAGGTGATGACGATCAATCCATTGAGGATGATTTTGTTGCTTGGTAAGTATATTCCTGTTATCCATAAAATTCTCTGGTGTGACTGTGTATATACATACACATATATATAAATTGTTTGAAATGTGGTATTTCAGTTAGCTATTGGCTCTTTTTTAAAGCAGGCCCTGGCTTGGCCCAGCCCACCATGGGTTGGTTACTTGGTGAGCTAACCCAACCCAATTCACTTATCAATGAGCTTAATGAAAAAGCTAGCCTAGCCCAACTTATCACAGGTTGGTGGATTAAACGGGCTAACTCACTTAATTTTTTTTTTTTAAATTGCAGCTTTTTTCTTTCATATACTCTTTTCTAATATGAAAAATGGAACTAAATTCCAAATTACTAGAATAACCGTCACAAAAAACTTATCATATTAATATGTATATAATGGCCATAACATATGTTAATATATATAAAATAATACATGTAAATGATAATTCTAAAAAATATTAAATTAATGTGCATTCTAAACACAAGCACTAAATGATTCTAAATGGTCCGTATTGGGCCTGACTGTGTGCAAGGGCGTAGGGGGTTGGTGGTGTACAGTGGTGTTGACGGTAGAGTGTGGGCTGAATGAAGGTGGTACATGCAGCAGCTGGCAGAGAAAAGAGCTCGTGAATTGAGAGATTTTAATTTTGAGAGAAAAGAAGTGAGTGAGGGAGAGCTCGAGAAGAGAACAGGAACTGTGAGCTTTATATCTTCCCCACCCATTTTTTTTAATTGTGTTGGACTGTTGTTGGGCTACGTCAGTGTGTATGTGAGTCACACTACAGGTCAGTGGACCAAGTTCAATTTTGACTAATACCAAAATTTGGAGTATATTTTTAATCTATAACCAAGCTCGAACCTATGGTGGTTCACAGGTTGGGTCTCATGTTTTGACCCACTTTGAAAGCTCTACTTTATTCTATTTAATATGTTTTTCCTTTCAGGAAGGAATCTCTATGGCCTGAGTTGGATGAGTTGCTCCGCGATGAGGATGATGCAAATACTGTCTCCACTCCTTATAAGGCTGCTATTCCTGAATATCGAGTGGTTATTCACAATTCAACTGTCACATCATGCAATGATAATCACCTAAATGTGGCAAATGGGAATACTGTGTTTGATATTCACCATCCTTGCAGGTATCTGATGTTGTTCATGTTGATTTATGGCTATTTGTTATTGTTTAATAAGCATTCAACGATGAAGCTGTTGTATCTTTTGTTGAAGGGTTAATGTTGCCGTTCAAAGAGAACTTCACAAACCTGACTCTGACCGATCTTGCATACATTTGGAGTTCGACATATCAGGGACTGGCATAATGTAAGTTGGACTATGTCAGCAAAGAGTGACCTCATTTGTTTTGTAAGCAAGGCCCCCAGAAAACCATAGTATATTTTATCTTTTATGGTTTTTAAATAATATTTTGATATAAAATATTTTTAGATTTGTGCATTTATAAGTAAAATTTAGTTTTAGTTGGATATGATGAAGTTGGAGGTGTTTTAATTTCTGCGAGGGTTTAAAATGTTATAGTATTATTTTGCACTAGAATGGTTGCAGCCAAAGAGGCTCAAAAAGAGAACGAGGTAGACCAAATTGGAACAAGATAGACTATGTTTAGGATGCTTTGTATCTATCCTCCAATCTAGTTTTTCATGAGAAAACAAAATATAGAGGTCCTTTGCCATTTCATCTTACAAAATATTCTTTTCAGATTTGTTTTCTCCAAGATCAACTTGCTGACATCTTCATTCTTCACTAAATCTTTACAAGATATTCTTAAAATCTGGGTTTAGCACCTAAGGTAACGCTATGAGCTAACTTGTAAGGTGAAGATTGTCCAAGAATTCTCCATAGAAGCCACATTAAGGTGGGTCAAAGGTACAAATAAGTTGACTTTCTAATAAACCCCCTCATGCTGAAGGCTATGGCATTAATGGTGGCTCAACAATGGATCTAGGATATACTATTTTAAAATTTGTACATAGAGTCTAACTCAACCTTGTAAAGATGTGATAGGGTATGGAGAGTTTATGAAAGGAAGAAAAAAGGGAATAAAGAGGGGGAGAGACGTTAGGTAGTTATAACTGTAATCATAGCTTGGGCGGGAAATAAAAGGGAATGTGCTAGATAGTCGAATGGAGGCGATGGAGACGATAGTACATGGGTTGAAAGCGGAGACAACGGGATTATGGCAAGAAATTAAAGAATTCATGTGAATGTTTGGAGGACGAGGGCGTAACGACGAGAACCAACAGGAGGGCGTAACGACGATAGTACATTCCTATTATTATCGTTGTAGTTGTTATAGGGTATACTGACTTTTAACTGAAAAGAGGAGATTTTAGGAGAAATGTAGAATAGAGAGTGAAGGACAAAGAGGAATCAGATAGAAACTACCTACATATGTAAATCAACCACGATAGTGAGCTAAAATATAAAATACATAATTCTTATTCTATGAGAATTAGAAGCTCCAATTCAAGTCCTAGTTTATCGTAAAAGTGTAGTTTACCTAAATGATTAAGTGCTTGTTTGGGAAAATTGATTGTTGTGAGAAGTAAGTACTTATTTTTCAAAAATTCTTCCAAGAAATTGGCAAAGATAGTGATTATTTCTTTAAAGTAAATTGGACAAAATACACAATAATTTATAGATTCCCAAGTGTTCTTGAATAAAGTGATATTGTTGATTCTATAAACTTAATTTATGGTAAGATTCTGTCTTTTAATTCTTGCATTATCTTTGACTTACGCAGGAAAGATTGGATCTGAAAGAGAATGGTATTCAAATTGGAACTGCATTACTCTTCTTTGGATGTAGGAATCGTCAAATGGTAAAATAATTACTTGGTGGGCATTCAATCCCAATGGAGTTTTAGCATGATGTGGGTTTCCTGTTTATAGGATTTTATTTATGAGGATGAGCTAAACAAATTTCTGGAACAAGGTGCTCTGTCAGAGTTGATAGTCGCGTTCTCGAGAGAGGGACCTGAAAAGGAGTATGTTCAACACAAGATGATTGATAAAGTAAGTTTCATTAGCTGCCTACCTTGTAGGCAATGGGTGCCCTATAGATAAATTTTTCATTGCATTAATTTTCTCGGTGCAGGCAGCAAATTTGTGGAATTTGATTTCTCAAGGAGGTTATCTTTACGTCTGTGGCGATGCTAAGGGTATGGCAAGAGATGTTCATCGGACCCTTCATACCATTGTCCAGCAGCAGGTGCTGATTGTCTCTTTTCATCCATTCTTTTCCCTATCACTTAGGCTTGGAATCGTCTCCTTTTGTTAGTACCACTCATTCATATAGGGCGTCACTTTTAACATGAGAGAATATACACGCACAGGAATCATATTATTAGGTGAGATATAAGCACACAAGGAGGGAGTTGTTATTCTTTACCATGCATATATTATGGAGAGTCATGATTGGACATATATATAATTTGGTGTCGAAATCAATTTTTATATTCGAATTATCCTTATAAATCACATCTACAAAATATTATAAGTATTTAATACTTATATATAAATTCTGTAGCAATATATACTTTAAAAATACACACACTGATAGGTTTCTGATCAAGAAACCCAACTATTACCACAAATGCACTAACAGAACACTGTATAACCTCTCTTTTTATTATCAACAGAAAGAATACAAGTATAAGGCCACCATGAGAGCCTAACCTCCCCCTACAGGATTAACAATTCCTGTACAGATTACCCATAGTCTAAAGTCCCCCAACAACTAACAAAGCCTGTCAGGGCAGTTAGGCTAACTAACGCTTCCTTCTCCTTTCATATACTCTCAATCTCCTATCATTACACCCCTGGCCGAAACAACCTTGCCCCAAGGTTGAAACAGGTAAGCTTGATCAGGAGGCTTGGGTGGCAAATCCTCCTCTTCATCGTCTTCTTCATCCTCTACTAAGAGTAACACACGCAAACTTCTCTTGGCACAACGATGGCCAGGGGCGAAACGGCCCCCACAATGAAAGCATCGGTCCTCTTCCTTCCTCTTAAGGAATTCTGGGTAAGGAAGATTCCTCACCATTCTTCCCCTGTTATCGCTCCCTCCGGTAGTGTTCACCTCCGCGTTAGTACTCGTCGCGACTCCGTCTCTTCTCGTCGACCCTATACTCTCCGTTCCTCCGGACTGGTTCATCGTGGGTCTATTAGGTTCGGATCGCACCACTACCCCGTCGATCGCGACCCTGATGGGTTAATCTTGAACCCACTCCAGTTGCCCCCTTTCGCTCGTACCGTCACATCTTCCATGTTGCGAACGATTCGCATTGCTGCCATTAATTCCTGGGGATCTTGAATCCTCACCTGCTCTTTGATGTCCTCGCACAATCCTGCGAGAAAATAACCCAGTACTTGTTCTTCGGGCATGCCCTTGGTCTGGCCCATCAGAATTTTGAAATCGTGAACAAATTCCTCCACGATACCCTCCTGGCGCAGCGTCGCCAACCTCTCAAACACCGTTCCCCTGAATCCTCCTCCAAAACGGTTGACCATAGCCGCCTTCAAGCCTTCCCAAGAACGGTTCTTGGCCTTCTCTTTCCAGAACGTGAACCAGTAAGCCACACTTCCTTCAATGCTAACGTACGCAATCTCCACCTTCTCTTCATCGCTCGTCACCTTCTGTATGTCGAAGAATCGTTCCGCTCAATTGAGCCAACTAAGGGGCTTCATCTCGTCGAACGTGGGTAACTCTACCCGTTTCTGCCATGGTCTCTGATCCTCACTGCGGTCGCCGACCCCTCTGCCTCCAATTTCCCCACTACTCGATGTCGATTCTCGTTCACAGAGCTATCGTCAGAATGCCCCTTCGAGTTATTGACCTGAGTACCCAGAATCATCATTATCTGTTGTAAATCCCTCCGTACTGCGGCGCACTCTGCTTTCATCCCCTCCATCGTAATTTCGATTGCCTCCAATCTTCCCTCCGTATCCCTCTCCATTCTCGCTCTCACACCCAATTTGGATCCGGCCGTTTCTTGATCCTTCACCCCCACTTCGAAATGGCAGGTCGGACCAAATTGATAGGTTTCTGATCAAGAAACCCAACTATTACCACAAATGCACTAACAGAACACTGTATAACCTCTCTTTTTATTATCAACAGAAAGAATACAAGTATAAGGCCACCATGAGAGCCTAACCTCCCCCTACAGGATTAACAATTCCTGTACAGATTACCCATAGTCTAAAGTCCCCCAACAACTAACAAAGCCTATCTATTTATACAGACCCATTCCCGCTTTCCTACCTGTCAGGGCAGTTAGGCTAACTAACGCTTCCTTCTCCTTTCATATACTCTCAATCTCCTATCACACACACACACACACACATATATATATATATATATATACACACATATTTATATATATATACACACACATATATATATATATATGTATATGTACATATATATATATATACATATATAGAAATAAAAAATAAAAACCGTTGGTTATATATACTTGTTTAATTTTGACAAAATTTAACACTAACAATGCTAATAGCTATAGTTCAATGGCTGAGTTGTTAAAAATTCCAAATTTTACTTAATTATTGATGACGTAAGAGTTAGTGTAACTTATAGTGATGCAATTTAATACTTTATTATAGAGGTATAATTTGATATGGCTTAAGTTAGACGGGCTCTTACATTAATAATAACCCGCCAGACTGTTTTTTTTTTTGACTTGGCAGTTAAATTATACCTATATATTATCATGTGTTAAAGTTTTACTTGCTTATGCTCTGTCTACATTTATAGTGTATCAGTTGACTTTTTTGAATTATGAATAATATAAACCTTTAGCAAAATATTAAATTTATAATACTCTCCTTTCTTCTGACTATTCGGTGTCCTTCACAGTTAATACACCATATGGAGATATTAAGAGCGTACAATAACTCATTTTAACTTATAGAAGTAGTATGACTTCTATAAGTTGTTTTAAGCTTATTAAAGTAACGTAAAGTCTTTTGGTGAAGTGGATCAAATAGACTTTTGTATATTTATTGTATTAAGTTTCGTAGTTCAATTTATGACATAAGATAAAAGTTTATTGAAACACTTAATTCAGAACTATGTCTACAACATGTTTATGAGTTTAATTTTAATTTCAGGAAAAAGTGGACTCTTCAAAAGCAGAGGCTATTGTGAAAAAACTCCAAATGGATGGACGTTATCTTAGAGATGTTTGGTAAATTTTCTGGTTATTCATTTGTCTGATTTTGACATTCCTGGTATTTCGTTTAAGTTCAAGATGGGTTGAAGAATATTTGATACTCTACTATCACGAAGTTTTCTGACACCAATGGCGGAGGCTGGAATTTCCTGTGAAAACAAATCGTTTTCGTGGACATTTGTATGGTTTCCTAATATTTTTTTGTCAGTCTTAAAATATTCTCTTATCATGATATTTGACCTAGGATTATTTTTAGGATATTGATAGACTCAGATTTAAAACACGTATACGTCTCGGTTATTTCCAATGGGCATGTATCTAAGTCGTAGGGATAGGTGAGGAATTATAACTCGATGCATGAAATAGTTCAATATTCTTGTAGTTTGTATCAAGATATAACTACATATAATTTTGCTAATATTAAACAAGGTTTTATCCAGATTTCGTGATTTTAGAAAAGGGTTAATGTATTTTAGATGACGGCTTCAATACTTGTTTTGACGCTATTTAGTCCCAGTTTGCTTTTTGTTTGCAACATCTCCAGATTGTTGTTTTGTTTCGTGATGTGAAAAACATGGCTATTGGAAGCTAATAGCAATCAATTATCTAAATGGGCGGGGAGGTAGAGATCCCTTTTCTTAAGTAGAAGTTTTTCAGAACGTAAATGAGGAAGGGAAGCCATTTCTGAATCGGAAAACGAATTAGCGTGGGAGTTATATAATTTGTTGGGCTAGGAGGTGTTGAAGTAGAAGACAAGTGGGTTTGGAAGGCCACTTCTTTCTGCATCTCCCTTTTTTCTTCTTGCACTCTCAAAATGTATTATTACCATACCCTTGAATAAAATATATTTAAAAACTCCAAACTTCTTTCCTCGCTGTACCTCCCTCTTAGCCTTTACTCTTCTGCCATCTCCATCACCCATCACCAATTTCATCTTCTCACAACTATAAAACAGTGAACCATCCATTATCTTTACCTCCACCTCCAATCCAAGCACACAATCCTGAGTGGAGTGAATTTTGGTGGTGGTGTAGAGGTATATAAAGAAGATTTTGAATCTTTTCATTAGGTGTGATTTTTGGATTGTGATGAACGTTTTGCAAGTGTATTAATCGTTATTATAGTGATAAATTATCGTCCTCTTGATTTAATAAGTTGATTTAATAAGTTGAGTACTATATTATTAATTTACGTAATTTTAAGAAACAATAAAAAATCAAGTGAAATAATGAACATGATGAGAATTTAATTAATGTAAATAATGTTAGAGTATTGATTTCATACCCTTTTATATAAATTTTTGTTATTTTCATGTATAAATTATAATTATTTATTTGATTTTATTAAGAGTTTGTTTACCCCTAATTTTTTAGACAAACTTATCCATTAAATTCTAACCTCAATACTGAGATAATTAAAATTAACAAAACATCAATTGAAAAGGTTTAGAAATTATAATCCAAAGTATTACATCAATTCTTTAACAAAAAGGAAAATTAGTTCTGCGTAATGTAAAATTCCAAAGAAAAACTAAAGGAAGAAGAAGAGTAGAAAGTATTCCGTGCTTCTTGATCTGCTTTTTTTCCCAAATGATATGTTGCCAATTGTTAACCTTCCTTTTTCCCTCTAATTCTCTCTTTTAGGAGAGTGGTTACCCTCTTTTAGTAATTGTCTTTCATTTTTCTATTTTTTTAATCTCTTTAAATCCACATAATGAAATGTCAGTAATTATTCTGACTTCATAGGGATATGTAAATGCTGTCTTTTCCTGATCTTCAAGAGCTACTGTTATTTTGTTGTAACCAGAATAACCATCAAGAAAACACTAATATGCATGTCCCGCCAATTTTTTCAGCATTTAATCTTAAGGTGCAAAATGGTCATTTCTTATGACTTGATTCAATCTTCTATAGTCAATACACATCTGCGACCCTGTGACTTTTCTTGTAGGAATGAACTCATTGTTTTCATTTGTCACTATTGTTATCCCTCCTTTTTTGGGTACAACATGAACAAGATTTACCCACTCACTATCAAAAATTGGATAGATAGTGCTCGTATCTAATAGTTTAATTACTTCTTTCTTTACCACTTCCTACATAGTAGGGTTGAGCCTTCTTTGTGGTTAATGCACCGATTTAAAGTCCCCTTCCAAATAAATTTTATGCATGCACACAATAGCACTAATACATTGCAAATTTATCTCAACACCCTTAAAATTTTATCTTCCTCAGTAGTAGTAAGTTCACTGCTCACAATTATGGGGTTAAGCTTTTTCTCATTTAGGAACCTGTATTTAAGTTGAGAGGGGAGTTGTTTCAATTCTATCTTAGATGTCTCTTCTCCTCTGCTCTCAGTCTTGTGTAGGTCTTCTATCCTTTATGGAACTGAATAATGACTTGAGGACTTCTAATTGATGAGCACACTTCACCACCTCTTCATCATTCATTTCTTTACTAAACTCTTTTGCTTCCATTCCTAACAGTAGAGCTCTCTCTAATGGATTCTTCCTCACATGGCAATCTATCTCCTCCAACACAAGAGACTCAATTATTTCAGCCCTGAAACAATCTTCTTTGTCTAATTTATGCTTCACTGCTTCATTTATAGAGAATGTGACTTTTTCATCTACTATTCTTAACATCAATTGACTTTGTTCTACATCTATCAATGCTTTTCTGTGGCTAAAAATGGTCTTCCCAATACAATTGGGACTTTAGCATCTTCCTGCATATCAAGAACCACAAAATCAATTGGAAAAATAGATTTATCCACCTTTACTAAGACATCTTCAACAATCCATAAGGATAAGTCATTGAACGATCTGCCAATTGTAGAGTTATCATAGTAGGCTTCACTTCTCCAATACCCAGCCTTTTAAAAATGGACAACGACATCAAATTGATGCTTGCTCCAAGGTTACACAATGCCTTATGTACCATTATATTTTCAAAGCTTCTTGGATCCTTCAACTTGGGAGACAATTTTTGTTGAATTATTGCACTACACTCCTCTGTGAGCATAATTGTTTCATCTTCTTGAATCTTCCTTTTCTTTAACACCAAGTCTTTCATGAATTTAGCATAACTTGACATTTGTTCCAATGCTTCAGTAAATGAAATATTAATGTAGAGCTTCTTAAATACATCAAGAAATCTTGCAAATTGCTTCGCTTGTTCTTGTTTCTTCAACCTTTGAGGAAATAGAATAGTAGGGACATACTCACATTTACTCTCACTCTTTTGATTTTTGTTCTTCCTCATTCTTCTCCTCACATTTTCTCTTAACTTCATTTTCTTCACTCTCTTCCTCTGTTTCATCAAATCTTTTCTTTTTCTCTCTCTTCATCTCACTCCTTTTTTCATTCTCTAACAATCTTCCACTCCTCAATTGCATTGCCTTACATTGTTCCCTTGGGTTTGGTATGGTGTCACTAGGAAATGTTCTAAAAGATCTCTCTAAGAGTTGTCCTGAAAGTTGACCAATTTGGTTCTTCAAATTTCTAATTGAAGCTTCCTGGTTCTTGAAGTTAGTCTTTGTCTCATTCATGAAATTAGAAGCATGCTTAGTTAGCTTCTCTAACGCATTTTCCAATGTAGACATCTTGTTCCCTTGATTGATAGGTTGTTCTTGATATTGATATGAAGGCCTTAGTTGATTGGATTGGATTGCTCCAAGATCTAGTTGGTTGGTGCCTTCAATTTGCATTAAGGTTGGTAGAAAATTGATTTTGTTGTTGTCCCACTGCATTCACATGTGCCTCTTATTGAGTGGCTTGACATGCACCATTTTAATGTATTCCTCCACAAAAATCACACATTGGAGATGTTGTATGCAAACTATTTGCTTGCATATTTCCCAACTTCAGAGTCAAATAAGTTATCTGTTGTGTTAACAACTTATTTTGGGCTAGGATGGCATCCAAATTATTGACCTCAAACTCCAACTTTTCTATTTTGGTGATCAAATTGCATATTCACTATGTTATTTTCCATTAGCTCAAGAGTCTCTAAAGTTTCTTCAGGTGTTTTCAGATTAAATGATCCTCCGTTGTTGGGTCACTATCGGACCACCCATTAATTATACTCTCATGCTCGAGATGTCCATAACTCAGCGTGAAGGGGGTGTGTTAGAAGTCCCACGACTAGAGATAAGGCCTAAATTATAATATATAAGTGGAATGCAAACCTCATCTTACAAGCTGATTTTTTGAGATTGAATTAGGCTTAAAACCCATTTTGTAATAATTTTCATAAACTTGGTTGGGATTCTACTTTTTTGAGTGTTCAATGTAATTTTAATTTTTGTAATTTTTGTTTCATTTAATCTTATCTTATAACAATGTTTAAATCGTATTGTCCACATGAGTAATTAGTGAATAAGTTGTTCCATCTTTTGTGATATGGTACCCCACGTCATCTCATTTTCTTCCCAACATAACAAAAAATCCTAAGTAGCCACCATGTCCTCTTCCACGTCGTTGCACCACCACCAACCACTACAAATTAGAGTGTCTCTTCAACCATCTCTTCAAGACATAGTCACAACACCACCCACTGGTTGTCCCACCTCCATCACCATCTTCGTTTGTGCAAAACCTGTAGAAAAACTAAATCCAGATTGTGCCACCATCATCACCATTCATGCAAATCCTGTAGAAAAACCAAACCCAAATGGTACCACCATCGTCACCATCTTCGTTCAAGCGAAACCCGCAGAAAAACTAGACCCAAAAGCAAGCACAAATCGCAATATTATCATCACTAAAACCTTAATTTTGGGAGTGATTCTAGATTTGTGGTTTGTAAGTGAGGAAAATGGATTCATAAAGCTTTTATTCAAACTTGAGAAGCAGGATGGTGCAGTGACTTGATTCATGTTGTAATTTCGACTTCAAGCAATTCTCATGACATTTTATACAAATATTTCGTTTTGGTTTTTCAAAGTAGAAATCTTTTGTTGAGAGAAATCAAACAAACCTTAGATGTAGTGATAATGCTCGGATGGCCTAAGGGAAGAGGACTCGAGAACGGGAGAGAGGTATGAAAGAAAACCATAGGAGAAAAGTTTGTTGGGTGGTTTGGATTTGGTGATGGCACGACATTGTGGAGAAGGACATAGTGACAGCCTAGAGTTCATGGGGGTGCTGGACAAAAGATGAGATGACGTGGTGATTTACATCACAAAAAATAAAATAACTCGGTGACGTGGACACTAACTATTTAAATATCATCGTAAAAAAAAATTTAATAAAATTTACAAAAATTAGAACAATACTAAAAGAAAAATGAGTCTCACGTCTAATAATAAAAATAGAAACAAAAGAGATATATTAAACAAATATTTTGAAACATACATCTTTCTTAATCAGCTCTAGATTGGCCAACACGAGAAGAGATGATGATACCAACAATGAGAGAATAATAGCAACAATGAGATCATACAGGCAAGAACTTCAACAAAAATGAGGATGAGAAACATTCCAACGAAAAACTTTGGTTGTTGTGAATTGGCTCGATAGAAGAAGATTAATTGTTTAAAGCAAGAATTTTAATAAGATTCATTATAAAAGCTATATCACTGTATCCGCACTAGCTTCTTCTACTACCACCATGCTTCTTCTTCCTCCAGCACGCAACAAAGAAAGGGAAAAGCAAGGTTCATTAGTTCCATAGAAGCCAAGTGCTAGGAAAATGGAGGTAAAAATGGATGGAGGATATGTTGAGAAAGCAAAGGAACATAAATGGAGGGAGAATGTGGACGGCGGCGCTGCCAAGAAGAGATTCACACCTCTCATGTTAGGGTTTTTAATATATTTTTAATAAAGGGTAAAGTAATAATTTAGAAAAATTTGGAGTGTAAAAATTGGGAATACTTCATACTTTTTCCAATTTATACTTTTATATTTCATAAATAGAATATGTAATATATAATGTGTAAAATACTTTTATTAATCAAATCAAAATCATTTAATATTAATTAAAACACATATTTTTTTATTAAATTTAAAAGTTAAATATATTTTTAAGTGTTTTAACTTTTGCGGAATTAGATTTAGTTCATATTTTAAACTTTGAATATTTTAATCTTTATTAATAAATGAATTTAGTTTATTGTAACTAAATGACACTAAAAATTGATTGATTTTACAAACAAATGTGTTGTTAACGTGGACACGCACTAACACTTAAACACACACCTTGACAATATAATTTGTTACCTCATATCTATTTAATTAGAAAGACTTAATATATTCATTAATAATTTTATAAAATGAAAGTGATAAACAAGATTCAATTTTAAATGAAAGTTAAAAATATATTTAATGTTATCTTATAATGAAAGATAGTTTAAGTGAAAGTTAAAAATATATTTAATGTTATTTTATAATGAAAGATAGTTAACAACATTGTACTTTTTTTTATATAAAAACATAATCAAATTTTTATAAAAATATATTTATAATGAAAATGGATGATAGTATTTATTTTAATAATTTTTTAATCGAACAATCGAACTATTAACAATTCTGTCACCCATATGCAATCAAAACGTAAAGAAATATTTATACCTAATTAACTAAATACTGTTACGCTATAAATATGACATAATTTTTATAATTCTTATATCATATATAACCTTTGTGACATGTATTAATATATTTAAAACAATATTTAACGAAAAGAGTTTCAATAAATAATCATAAATTCAGATATCTATTAAACATTTAAAAAAACACAACTTCATTTTTTCTAATCCGAGATTTTTTTTAATGAATAATGGTTTTACTAATTACATCTTGTGAAGAAAGAAATAGAAATACTGAAATAAAATAATAATAAATAAATAAAATATTACAAAATCAACGGGGTATAATTTTTTTGTCTATTTTTTTTTCCTAAAAAAACTGATATATATAAACATTTCATTATATAAGGGTAATTTTGTAATCTGGGCATTTCCCCTTCCCCAATCAACGGATTTGTACTATCCGTATACTCGTTGCAATGTATAAAGGCTCCCAAGTTTATCCAACGCGCACAAATTGCGAGGCACTGGAAAGAGAAACAGAAGAAAACAGAAGAAGGACTGAGTCGTCACTGAGAGCACAGAGAGAGAAAATTTCTTATTCTGCAACTTCCATTTGATCCCATGGCTAAAGAGGTTAACAAGCAAAGAAGGGTTAAGGTTCCTTTCAGCGCAGAAGACACTGCTTCTCTGTTGCAAAGGTCTCATTTCTTCGTTCTGTTTTTTATTTTTGTTTTAAATTATTTTCATCTCGTTTTTCTGTTTTGATCTGCGTGAAACATCATGCAGATACGATGCACCAACGGTTTTGACGTTGCTTCAGGAATTGGCCAATTATCCGTATTCCAAGTTTAACTGGAATGATTTGGCGGCCAAAACTTCAACCGGAATTTCTAATGCTAGAGAGTATCAAATGCTGTGGCGACATTTGGCGTATGGTCACTCCATGGCAAATTTGGATGACGATGCTCAACCTTTGGTTTGTACGCTTTTTAATTTTTTGTGAATATGTTTTTGTTTAAACTATGATTATTTGCATTATAATTTCTATATCCTGCTCTCTCTTTTTTCATATTTTCAAGTTACATTTCTCAGATTTAAGCTGCAACGTGTTTTTTTTTTCTTGAGTTTTACAAAGTTTGACCGAATTTTCCAAAGTCATATTCATAATTCTATGTCATTAATTAATTGTGTGAGATGTGAGTCTCATCGAGAAGGAAACTATTGTTACTATTATTCCTGCTCTTAAAAAGACAGAATTTAGGTTGGTTGTATTTTTGGTATTTGTTATGCCACTGTTTGATCAGCGAGAAGATAGATTTTAGCTTAATAATATTTTAAGCATTTATTTGATAAGTGAGCAATGCAGGTTAACGACACATTGAAATGCTTCAATAATTTATAGGGATTCAGTTTATGATTTATTATTAATTATTAATCTATATTCTATCTTTTCATCTTCATCTACCTTTTTTTATCTATCAGGGGAATCGGTCCTTATTCTCTCTTTTACTTTTTATTTTATGCTCTTATATCTTTTTTATGTCTCTTTTCTTTCGTACCTTTCTATCTACATTGCTTTGCCTACATATTCATCATGTCCATATGCTTGTATGCATCGTGTTTTGCAATGAAAAGAAATGAGTCCTTTTTTTTTTAACAGAAAGTGAGTGTTTATCTTCCCTATTTTAGCCAGTAATTAAACACATGTAAAAGAGTTTTATTTTCACAAATATCTTAATTGTGTTCAATTTTATTTTTAATGATTACACAGAATAGACTAACTTAAACTTACTTATCGTGATGACATAATGTTCTAACACAACTCACTTAATAACTTAATTTTTTAATTTAAAATGTATATATAATTTTCTACACTTTCTATTCTAATATATAATTAGAAAATGCATGGAACCGTGAGAGGGGGAAATGTAAAAACAAAAGGAAAAAAAGTGAAATTGTTTCGGTATAAAAAATGTTAAATATATTTTATTTATTATTAACATCTTTTATTTTAATATTATTATTTTATAATAATAAATATAAATATTATTCGATGACATAATTCCATACATAATTATTATAATATATATACATAATCATTAATATTTATGAACTTTTACACAAATCTTTTTCCCTTTTCCTTAAAGCGAAAATAAGCTTACTTTCAATATTTATTAATTTTTTATTTCTCATTTTGTGTGTTTTTCTTTCTTTTCCTTTTTTTTTTTACTTTTTTGTCTTTCACAAATCAAGCCCGAATAGTCCTTCCACTAGGGCTTATAATAGTGAATGTCATCCCCACCAAGCAAATTAATGTCAATTGCCTAAAAAATTTATGAGATACGTGGTAGTCTCTTATTCAATTTTCGGTGCTTCTGATATCTTAAATCAAATATAGATATACTACTAGTGAAAATCCATAAATTTCAGACATTAGTTCCGGCTGAAATTGCAATTAAAGTTACTCCACCATACTATGATTTCTTTTTCAAGTATCTCCATCCTAATAAAGTTTAAATGTTATTACAATAAAGATAACAGTGTTTATTATACTCGAGCAGTTATAGTTATCATGAATGTTCACCGCATGCAGATTCATGAAAACTGTATCTTAGATCAGTTTAATACTGTCCGCCTGCGGTTACTGTTTTTTGTTTGGTTTAAGCTATTGAATTTGTATTGCACATTTATAGATTCATACATATTTGGTGCTTTTCTGTAGGATGATGACAGTGACTTGGAGAGTGAACGAGAACCATTACCTCGCTTAAACAGGGAAACTGCAACCGAAGCTGCAGCATTTGTTAAGGTGTGTTATAATTTACCAAATTACTAAATTTTATCCAGGTATGTTGTGCAGCCAATTGCATATTTGTTTCACCCAATACTTTCCAACTTTTAACTAAATATTTCAAATTTAGAAGAATGTGCTCAATATTTTCTAGAAGATTATTATTTAACTTGAAAGAGGAATCTAGTGTATGCTTCCTCCCATCTTTCCACTTTTGTCTTTCAATAAATTTCTTTCTCCATTTGAAGATGAACCAAATGGATTTTGAAGTCAACGTTTAGAATTTGATTCACAAACATAACAACAACAATAATAATAATAATAATAATAATAATATTATTATTATTATTTCTTTCTTATTATTTTAACTTAAAAAGAAGGCTAGCGTACTTAGCCTGGATTCGGATTTTTTAGTGTTATTCAATGTTACTTCCCAATCGGACTTAAGGAAGAGTAACATTATCCATTGAACTAGGCTGGTCTCATCCATTTTGAGCTACAGAAGATTTATATTTAAATTAATAATTTATAAATATTTTAAATTCCACGTGTCTGCTGGAGCAAAACAAAAATAACAAAAAAAATATTTAAAGTTAATAGTATTTATAATGAACAATAGAAAGCCATAAATTTTATGAAATATTCTTGAACCATGGGACATTATTTTTCTCTATATTATTGTAGTCAAAATTCCTTATCCTCGATAAGATAATCTAATCGTGTCATTAATAAAAAAACGGTTACTTTCGAGTTGTTATTGTCGCAATTCTATTACCTAAATATTTTTTGCAATCATATTTAAGCATATCAGTTTCAGAAGAAGTGGTTCGAGAATTTCAGAAAATTGTTAATAAACGTTTTTGAAGGTTGGTCCACAAATGCTCAACATACAAACATGATTAAGACCAAAAACTTGAGATAGCATTTTTGAACGGTAATAATCAGAGTATGATCTATATAGATAGATAGGTTTTGTCAGCATCAATGTAAAGCTGTGATGGGTCATGGGATTTTGTATTTTGTTGGATTTAAGGTATAATGGATCATGGGATTTTGGTTTTGGTGGATGTAAAGCTGTTATGCAGGTTTGTAATAAGTCATGAGATTTTGGTTTTGTTGGAAGCAATTTTGCATTGTTGGATGAGCCTGGGCTGTTTTAATTGTGTGGCATTCAAATGAGAGTTGAGGCATTTATATTGAGTGGAGATAAACATATATACAGTATAAGACAAAATTCACAAAATCATTCATTATGTAGTTTAAGAAAAAATATCTTCAAAGAAGAAATAGTGAAAAAATATAAAATTAAAAGTAAAAGAGCAAAGCTAAAAGAACACAGAAATTTGAATTTTAAGTTTACTTCAAAAAAGTTTACACAACATGACTTAACCGGAAATAAAATAAAAAACAAAATTTATTTATTATAATTTTTTCTCACGGTGAAAATGTGTTTTTATTAGAGGTGCATGATATGATATGACGGTTAATTCTAGTTAACAATTGTATTAAATAATTTATTCTTTAGGTAATTATGGCATCTTTTAAACTGGGTGAATCCAGTGCTACTAGTTCAGTGATTCAAGCTCCGTTGACTATAAATACTCCCTCTACCATTGATAAGAATGAAAGTTCGAGCAACACCGATATTATTTTTCCAGTAACAGTGAAGAGACAGACACTGCCAAATACATCATCAACAAGAGTGGTAGAAGGCAATGGTTCAGTCAGAAGTAGCACATCTATTAAAAAGAAAAGAGAACCATGGTCAGAGCAAGAGGATCTGCAATTACGAGATGCCGTTCAGAGGTGGGGTGAAGGTAACTGGGCAACTATGATTAAAAAAGACGACTTTCCTATCAAGAGAAGCACCTCACAATTATCTAAGGTGTTTTAAGGGATAAATCTAGTCGTTCATGCTTTGTTGGAATGTCATCTCATTATT
Source organism: Vigna angularis (assembly GCF_016808095.1). NCBI lineage: Eukaryota > Viridiplantae > Streptophyta > Magnoliopsida > Fabales > Fabaceae > Vigna > Vigna angularis. The sequence goes on from NC_068976.1 coordinate 35,537,605, forward strand.
AATAATAATTATAACTTTCATGTTAGATATTGTCAATGATAATTTAAATACTTGCAGAGGTGGAGCACATTGCGAAAGAGAGAAGGCGACTTCAATTGATATCGCAACCTATCCCTCAACAGCTGACAATCGATCACTCAATTATATTTTTTTTGTTCACTTGACGAACAATTCATTACGAATTATCGATGTGATTTTGATTGTTTTTAGTTCTGGAAAATTACATACCATTTCTAAATTCAATATTTGTCTATAGTCGTTTTCATGAATACAATACTTTACAGAGTGAATCAATAAGTTATTTGTCTAAATATTTCAACATTAGTTGGATAAAGACACTGTTTTTTAGACTGCCATATATGGTTAAATAAAAAACACATTATTCATAATCATTTGCCAAGGGGAAACTTCTGCCATAAACAAAAAATCTTCTACAAAGATAAATAATTTTATATTTAAAATGCATGTCATATCATATTATGAAACTACACATGCAAAAGGCTACCAAAATTAAAGATAAAATTCCATTTGCTTTTATACAGATGAACTCACGCACTTTAAGAAAGGATTGTAAGTCAATGTTGCAATTAAAATTAAAACAGCACGAGGACTCAGCTTTTATATATTATCACAATCACAGTACTGTTACATAATTTAGAGTAGAATCCAAGTACTGGTGGAAGTTGTTCTAAATTGGAGCTGGTGCTTGTTCATTGAAACTGTGTTGCCTTTGCAATGCTGGGTTGACACATGCAAACAGTGAAGGATGATTCTTTTGCTTCTTTAACTTGACTCCAAACAAGAAAGACCTCAAGGGTATTCGAGCACGACTACTGGATTTTTTTATCTGGCTGACACTCTTACTACTATCACCAATAGCTTCATCTAGCTCATCAAGTGTCTTCTCAACATCAACTTTCATTCCCTTCACAAGGCTAAGACCTGCTTGAAGTTCACTTGCAACCTTGCTGTTCTCTTGCTTCATGTTGAGAATCTCACCTTGAAACTTTGCAGCTTGGTACTTGCTAATTAGCTCAGCGTGGTCGGCTCCGGATTCCGCGTACCCCGCTCTTGCTATCTCATCTTGGATGTTGCTCAAAGATGAGTACCTTCCTTGCAGTTCATCCTGAAGTACTGCATTGTGTTCCACCCACAGTGATAACTCGGTTCTTATTTCTCTAAGGTGTCTGAATATTGGCCTGAGTTCAGATTGCATATGATGTTTATTATTTGAATGCCCTTCAGATTTCGCGTTTCTTTCCCTTATCATTTTCAGCTCAGCTTTCAAGTCCTGAATAGAGTTTTGGAACTTTTGAATCTGATGAACTGAAGTGCTAAACCTCAACCAGAACTCCAAGTTCTCTTCCATTAAGTCATCGATGGCTGAACGGAATTTCAGTTCCATGTTCGAAAGGTCATGGCGCTTATCCTGATTTTCCATGAGCCTTCCAAGTGTCATTTTCAGAGATGATAAGGTCATACTTCTCGTGCTTTCAGTTTCACCGTGATGTTCTGAGAAAGGGGTAACTGCATTTGCATTTGCATCTGCATTTGAATTTAAATGTAAAACTTCTGAGTCTGACCCATATGCTCTTTGACTTGCTCTTCGAAGAACTGCTTCATTGGGTGTATATTTGTATTCCGTGGTGTTGGTGTAGGGACTTTCATCAGGATTTGCATCTGGACAGTTTAGCTTCTGACGTAAAAACTGTATCTCTTTATCCTTTGCCACAAGAGCATTCTTCATCTCCCTAAGCTGTAGGCAAAATTTTACATAGTAAGAGCTAAGAGCTAAAAGCTGAAAACATAGATGTGAAAGTTCATAGTATACCTATCATGACTTTATTTGGAAGTAACCATATAATCTCTTACCTGAAGTGTCAACTCAAAAATGCTGTCTCGGCTTCTCTTTTCCACATCATTGAGCTTAGCCCTGACCTCCTTATAGTTCATTAAGACTGATGTGTACTCCTCCAGCAAAATTTTTTCTCTGTCATCTAATCCACTCATAAACATCTGCCTCCAGTTAGGTTGATCTCCCTCACCAGTGTTCAAATCTTGTGATTCATTGTCAATATTGCTCACTGTATCAGATGAATTATCATTTTCATGGAATGGCAGCTTCTGAATGCTTTCATTAAGAAAACTACTCCCAATCGAATTAGACTCGTTCTTATGAATATTTGCACCATCTTTTTCCTTTATTGTCTTGACATCTAAGTTATTAACAAACAAGTTAGCACCATGTTTATCAGACTTTTTCCCTGGTATACCATCAGAAGCAGTTCTCTTCTTCCTGTAAAGTACCAAGTTCTCCTCCTCCTCATCTGGCTTCATGTAAGTCAATTTTCCAGACAGGTGCTCAAGGTTACAGGTAGCTTCAGTAAAGTGCGTTTGGAGAGTGTTGTCTTGACTTCTGACACTTCGGTTGAGCATTTTAAGTCTCCACAACTCTCGCTCTAATTCCTTTAGCTTCTTCTTGGTAACTTCTGAGTCTTCTATGAGCATTTCCTTGTCTTCTTCCAACTTTCTTATGCTTGTCTGAAGTCCATCTGTGTCTGATCTTAGTCTCTTAACCAAACCAGTCTGAGATGAAACCGCTGTTTCCAAGGTACAAATCTTATTTACAAGCTCATCAATGCACTCAGCCATTTCAGTCACAGTTAAGGAATTGCTTGAATCTTCCTCCAACTTTCGTTTGATCTTCTCTCTCAATAGCCCCACATTATGCGCCTCTTGCTCCAACCGATCCATCTCTTCATCTATGCTTTTTTGATCTGTTTCTACACTCTTACACTTGTCCCCATCATCATGCTCTGGCTGACCTGTCATATATTTAGAAATGAATTGGTCTCTTAGGATCTCAAACATCTCATGAGCTTTCTTAACTCTTTGATACTCCTCTTTAGCTTCTTTAGATGCTTGAACTTGTATCTCTTTCAACTTGTCCAGAGTCTCTTGGCATGATTTTAGAGCTGTGGCTGCCATCAAAGTTCTTGCATCATTGTCTTCTATCACTGTCCCAACACCAAACTCATCTTGCAAGCTGCAAACTCTTTTCTGTGTTGCTGTGATCTGGTCTTCAATTGACCAGTACTTTTCATAGGCGCGTTCGTACAAACTCCTTACGAACTCTTTCTCAGTTTGCTGCGACAATATTTCTTTCTGAAGCTTGTCAATTTCTGCCAAAGCTTCATCCTTGGTCAGACCAGAAGATGAAATTGTTGGAATGTATTTTACAGAGCTAGGAGTCTTCTTAAGTGTGGCCTTTCTGGAGATCAACATGGACTGGCTTCTAAAATCCTTCTTTGGGGTTTTTGGAACTTTAGGAATGGATGGTTTATCATGTGTTTGATTGGTGGGGTCTGATGATATTGAATTAGTTCCTGTGTCACTTTCTTCTTCCTCATCTTCTTCCATATGACATGGGACTTGGTCTGGGAAAACACTGGCTATAGTGCGGTTTGCACTTTGAAGTTCCTTTGATAAATGATCATATCTGTCTGCTAAGGCTTTATATGCTCGAAAGGTTTCTTCCACAAAATTTGCCAACTCTGGTCTCTTCTTGTAATACATTTCTGCCCTCTTAGCAAATGAGTCCCCTTCATCTCGCAGCACAACCAGGGCTTCATTCACCTTCTCCTCCATATCTGTCATTATTTGTTTCCCTCATTATTCACTCAATTTTATTCCAAAACTTAAAGCATAACAATGATGAACATGATAACTTCTGTTCCTATCCATTATGCACCCATTAAACTGATACAACTATGCCATTATCCTATTTCATTCTTAATGTCATTAATTCATTTCCCTATGCTCCTATCATTTTGCATCCCTTTCTCTAAAACCATCTCTTAATTCTACACCATATGTCTTGTTTAGTGTATGCATGTGTAGCCTGAGAAAATGGTGCATTGAAGAAAATGCAGCTACTATCTTTGAAACGAAAAGCTTCTTTTTTATGCATGTGAATTGCAAGCCATCTTAATCAACAATTCTCCACAAAGTAGTTTGGGAAATCAAGAGAAAATGAGAATGTTGGTGATTCTAAATCGCCTGAGATTGATAATTTGGTACATTCTGGGTCTTAATATCCAATATTTGATTTGGTGTTACTAGAGAATTTTAAGATAAAATAATAATCAAATTGATTATTGAGGTTTCATACTGAGAAACATACCATGGAGGCTTTGATCCAGCCATTTTGACTGCTTTGTCCGGATGTGGCTGGCCCACCACCATGAATATGCATTGCTTGCTGCCCTTTGCAACATGTTTGTCTTAGGTAGCAATCATGCACTTTCAACCCATTGAAGTAAAATGTTGATGACGAAGATGTGACACAAAAATAATGTCCCACAACAGAATTTATGATCTGAGAAAAGGTTTGAATTTGTTTAGGATGGTGATTAATGAAATGAGAGGGGAAAAGAAAAGCATAGGTTGGCGAAAATGTCCTCATATATGGAGAGGAGTATACTTCGCCCCATATATACGTGTAAGGTGTTGGCTCCTTTGAAGAGCACAAATGTTGGAGAGCTTATTTAAGATCAATTTCCTCACTTTTGGTTGGTTCCCAACCTAAGAAAAGGAATTTAACAAACTTTGGAGGTTAAATACAAGTTACAATGCCAAAAAAATTAATCTAAGTCAGTTTTTTTTTTTTTTATAACAAAGAACATGAACATGAACACTTTTGGTCTCTTTTTTATTTATTTTGTTATAGGTATGTTAATTTTGGGAAAGCAGTTTTCATCTATTCAGTAACAACCAGCTAATTAGTTCTAACTTTCAAACAAAATTGGAAAAAAATTATCTGTCGCGGCACTGCTATAAGTTACAAACTGTTTTTCATGCATTAGGTAAGAAGCCAGATATTATTCTTTTTCTACTAACCTAATTTATAATAATAATTATAAATGGATGGAAGCATTATTTTTATGAATGCTTACCATTAACTATGTTATATAAAATATTATGTTGCATTATTAATTAGAAAGATAAAAATATTATATGTATAAATTGTGTTGTAATTAGAGAAAATATCTTTAGAATCTTCTTAATTAGAAGATATAGATATATAATCTTTTATTTTATTTTGTTTCCCTATTTCACTTTTTAGGAGAATTAGATTATTACAAATACAGGATATGAAAATGTATTTTTCATGATTGATAATAATAAATAAGTCTTATTTTCAACTTGGTGTCAGAGCTTCAAATCTTGGGGCTCCATTCCGTTGCAACAATCGCACCGCCGCTGC